>NC_059073.1:95449403-95752434 GCF_020497125.1 Mauremys mutica | reverse complement strand
TCAGATTCTTAAACCTTGGGTCGAGTGCTGTAGCTATTTTTAGAAATCTCACATCAGTACCTTTGCATTTTGTCAAATCTGCTGTGAAAGTGTTCTTAAAGTGAATATGTGCTGGGCCATCATCCGAGATGGCTATAACTTGAAATATATGCAGAATAAAGGTAAAACAGAGAGGATACATACAATTCTCCCCCCCAAGGAGTACAGTCACAAATTTATTTGACGCATTATTTTTTTAACGAGCATCATCAGCATGGAAGTATGTCCTCTGGAATGGTGGCCAAAGCATGGAAGAGGCATGCGAATGTTTAGCATATCTGGCATGTAAATACCTTGCAATGCTGGCTAAAAAAGTGCCATGTGAATGCCTGTTCTCATTTTCAGGTGACATTGTAAATAAGAAGCAGGTAGCAGTATCTCCCGTCAATGTAAACAAATTTGTTTGTCTTAGCGATTGGCAGAACAAGAAGTAGGACTTAGTGGACTTGTAGGCTCTAAAGTTTTACACTGTTTTGTTTTTGAGTGCAGTTATGTAACCAAAACAAATCTGCATTTGTAAGTTACACTTTCACGATAAAGAGATTGCACTTCAGTAGTTGTATGAGATGAATGGAAAAATACTATTTCTTCTATCATTTTTACAGTGCATATATTTGTAATAAAAATAATAATACGTAAGCAGAGTCAGGATGAGCTCTACTGACATCTGGTGGTGAATTATTACAAATGTGGAAAAGAATTTCAGGGGCTGATCGTGTTTGCATAGGCACACCCACCCCTCCTAGCATAGCCCACAGCAGCCTAAAATGGTTACTTTGACAGCTGTGGGATCCCCAATTTCTTTGTTATTGGGGCAGGAGGAATAAAGTGTTGTTACCCTGATTATGTGAATGAGGAACTATGAAACTGCTTTATGACAAAGAATCTCACCATCACTTAAGTAGCACTCGCTAGACAAGGGACATGGGTGCCCAAACCCAGTGAATTGAGAGAGGTTGGGGACAGGTGTGTGGATCTGATGGTATGGGCCCCTTTTGAGGGCCTGGCGTACCAATTGCATCTCCTTCTCTCTCCCCACTGTTGAATAGCAGAGCTAATTTTGATTTTATGAGGAATCTAACTAGAGGCTGCTGAGCTGAATTCACTTTGGATCAATGGTGCACCAACACTGGGGCTCCCCTACTACAAGCTGAAATCACTAAAAGAGCTAAAATTACTGAGCTGAGATCACTGAGTGCTGTGTTAACTATTGGGGGAGCCTGAAGATATATCGCTAAGCGGCTGGCAGAGCAGTTTGCAGGATGGTTGGAGCGGCAAGCGCAGCAGAGCGGAGCTGAGCAGTTGTGGGGACAGCTGGAGTAGTTCATGGGATGGCTGGTGGAGTGGAGCAGTTGGTGGAGCGGAGCAGCATGTGGGATGGTTGGAGCGGCCCACGGAACAGCAGAGGGGAGCAGTTTGTGGGGACAGCTGGAGGAGCGGAGCAGAGCTGTTCATGGTGAAGGGTGCAGCAGATCTCCACGGAGAGGCAAGGCAGTCGGTCTCGGCCCACGTGAGGTGCTCCTTTACACCCTGTGTGCCCCCCCCCTCCATTTTCACCTAGGCTGGGGGGGGGGAAACTCTGCAGATGAACTTTTGAACTCTGGGGTGGCACGGACCAGGGACAGAGACTTTTGGGGTTGTTGGACTTTGGGGTGATTTGGACTTAAGACCCTAAGGGGAAAAAGACATTGCCAAATGTACTTGGAGGTGGGTCTTTTGCTCATGGTTTGTGTTATAATCCTGTTTGTGGTGTTTCCCCAACGTAATGCCGCATTGTTTCCCTCCTTTATTAAAAGGATTTTGCTACACTCGGACTCCGTGCTTGCGAGAGGGGAAGTATTGCGTCCTAGAGGCGCCCGGGAGGGGGTGGTATGTAATTGTCCCAGGTCTCTGGGTGGGGGCTCGAGCCGGTTTTGTATTGTGTTATTCAAACGGAACCCCTGGATACTGAAACTGGCCCTTGTTGCTGCCAACTCAGAGGGGCAGAAGGGTTACAAATATAAAGTGAGCACTGTGCACTTTGTATTCTGTGTTGTAATTGAAATCAATATTGAAAATGTAGAAAAACATCCAAAATATTGTTATAAGTACGATTAATCAGGATTATTTTTTTGACTTACTCGCATGAGTTAACTGTGATTAATTGACAGCCCTAATTTATAGTATCCTGATTGTTTTAATTTAATTCCATATAGAGATTTTCTTTCTTTTTGGAAGGTCTCTGTCTGGAACTTCACTAAAGACTCTTCCTTCCCCACAACTTCCTCCCCCTCCCCCACAAGAATCTGCTAGTTTGCATCATTCTAGATAAAATTGTAATTTAAATGAAAGTAAAAGATCAAAACTGTCCATCCATTTTTCACTGTCTGCAAACTTCATTAGGGCCAGGGAGTGTCTTTTTAGGGCTCATCTAATATTTATGCTGACAATTTAGGCTTTGGTCCAGCAAAAGCATTAACTAGTGGGAACCCAGACACCTGTGTGGTGACCTATGGGTTTCAGTGGAACTGCAGCAGCCATCAATGCCCATGCTGGCAGATCCCTTGTAAGATTGGTACCTGGGTAAAGACTGCAGAATTTGGACCTTGTAATAACAAATTAAAAGATGCTAGATGATCATTATTGGAGAGGCCAAGAAAGCGGGTGCTGGGCAAATTATGTGGCATTAGCTGAAGTACAGGGCCTGTCAACTTCTGGTTGAGTTACCTTAATTTATCTTTAAATAGTAAAATTGGAGGTATTTGACAGCTTCTGGGCTACCTTACAGAAGACAAATAGTAAAAGGAATCCAGCCTCATAAGTGAGACCATGAGGAAAAAAACCTGACACCTTTGAAAAGACACTGATTGCCTTCCCCCAGCTGCTTGAAAGCAATAACTTGGTCTGACGTATAAAGGTAACTCAGGGATACTCCTGCAGAAAACAAAGGAAATATGTAGAATCTAAGGCACATTTGGGCGTAAATCTGCAAAAGGTTTCTGGCATAACTGCATAACTACAATGAAAGTTAGTGAGGATTTTCATACATTAAACTAGAGAAGCAGACACAATAGTCCTTTATAAAAAGCTGTGACGCATCCATTCTATAGAATTCTATAGAATCACTAAATTGTATAGAATTACTGAAAAAATGCTTAGATTTATCAGTAATTTAGGAGGAAGAGTATTGATGAGAAGTGTGTTGAAATTCATCTGTCAGACCTTGTTGTCATTACTCCTCCCACATCCCTACTCATCTGCAGAGGCAGAAGGCCCTGAATGCAGCAGAACCAGCCTGGTTCTTCACTGAGATCTGGTGTACGGTGCTGAGATTCCACTGAGGAGTCCAGTTAAGTGAGGACTTCCTGCACCGAGTTCAAAGGGGAGTTTGGGCAGACAAGTTTGGGAGCTGGTGCATCCATTATTACACAGAGTCACCAGCCAAACACCTCCATGTGCAGGAGGACACCACAGATACGAGAAATGCTCCAGTCCTGAGGCTTCACTGCCACTCTGTGAGTTGGGGAAGACAAAGAAGTTTCCATCCCCAAGGATCTTCCAAGTATTCAGTATACTGAGCCCTATCAGGGATAATTCCCATTGGGAATAAGAACTGCAGAATTTGGCCATAGGAATGGGATTACTTCTATTTTGTTTGACCTCCCATCAGGAGAAATCCTGGAACTCCTTTTCAAACTACTCTGCCAGTGCTCAGCTCTGGCATAATTCTAACGTTAGTTGTATACTAACATAAGCATTCCAGCTTCTAAAGGAAATGTGCCAGCTGGCTAAAGGAGCCAGTTTGATATGAATGGTATGCAGGTCCTTTCCAGGAGCTGCCGCCTGCTTTTTTCTGAACTTACATCCTATTCTCCTATCTGATATTCTGCCATGTTCTTCTCTCCTTGTCATGGAGATTGCTGTTGACCAAATTGCTTTGAAATACTGTAATAACAGAAAAAGCAGAAACAATGTACCATCCCTGTAAAATTGTAAAAAATTTACCACCACGGTCAAAAAATCAACTTGCTCATCCTTTACTATGGTGACTAGCAGTCCCTTATAAATGTCCCCTACTAGCAGTCCCTTATTTTTTCTCTTCTCTCTAGAAAAAATACTTATGTGAGGGCAACAATGGCATAATGATTTAACCCTCAATAACAGAAAGATAATGACAGCAGATATACATCAATAATATAATGCTTATAATGTATTTTACTTCTAAAGTACCTTTCATCTAAAGTTCTGAAAGTGCTTTACAGCCATTCAGTAAGTCTCATGCAATACCACTATGAGGAGACATTGTTACCCCCATTTTGCAATGAGCACAGAGGACTTGCTCAGGTTCATACAAAGAGTCATTGGCAAGGCTGGAATAGACATTAAATCTCCTTCTCCAATCACAGGAACATACTGCTTCTCCTATGAAAAATACTTCATTCAGTACCTCATAAAATTAAATATAAAAAAAATGTTCTCTATTTTAGCTACTGATTAACTTAGTTGTGTCTTTACTTTCATTGCAGATATTAATCTCAGTATAATACAGTGGATACCCTCAAACAATTATAACCCATATTTGATGGGGACCAAATCCTGAAAGAAATCTTTCCCAACCCCCATCTTCTGGCCTTCAGGCCAATCCCTAACCTCGCCAGGTCAAGATCAGAAGTAAGCTCCCCACAGACCATGACACACCAATTCAAAGTGGTACCAGACACCGCCAGAACAAGAGATGCAAAGCCTGCAGACATATCTCCACTGTTACATTGATCAATACCCACTCTTGCATCCAAAGAAGTGGGTATTCACCCACGAAAGCTCATGCTGCAAAACGTCTGTTAGTCTATAAGGTGCCACAGGATTCTTTGCTGCTTCTACAGAACCAGACTAACACGGCTACCCCTCTGATACCCACCACAATATACCTTTCAAGACTAATGGGTCCCACAATCGCTTATAATATGTGTTGTACCTCATCCAGTGCACTAAATGCCTCAACATCAGCTATGTGGGTGAAACCAGACAATCACTGTGCTCTTGAATGAACTCACACAGAAGAATGATAAAAGACAAAAATACCATAGCATTTATTGGCAAACACTTTTCACAAAGCCAACATTCTGTATCTGATCTTTCAATACTCATCCTCAAAGGAAACCTGCACAACATCTTCAAAAGGTGACCCTGGGAACTTAAATTCATAACTCTGCTAGACACCAAAAATCATGGATTTAACAGGGACACTGTTTTTATGGCTCATACAATTTGTAATACACCACACTGCCTGCTACCCTTAATTGCCCACTACATACTCTTTATGCATAACAATCTAATCCCAGTTCCCCAGTTCATTTCGAATAATGGCTTCCTTCTGCTTAACAGTCTGTCCCAACTTGTAGTTAGCTCAGATACACTGCTTCCTTCTCCAGACCTGGAGAAGAGCTCTGTGTGCTTGAAAGCTTGTATCTTCCACCAACAGAGGTTAGTCCAATAAAAGATATTACCTTACTTATCTTATCTCTTTCATATCCTTGGACCAATATGGCTACAACAACACTGCAAGCAACTATAATAATTTTAAGGGACTCGATTTTCGGATGCACAATCTGAGACACCTTACAGTGGCTTGATTTTCAGAGGATGGGTGCTCTGTACTTTCTAAAAATCAGACCCCTTTTAAGAGTCTCAAGTTGGGCACCCAAAAATCAATGTACCCAGCACCACTAGTCACTTTTGAAAATCTTGTCCTTATTGACTTTCGATGAGACTTGGGCTAAGTGCCAAAGTCACTTTTCAAAATTGGTTGATGCATAGGTGAATTTTCAAAAGCACTCAGGTGCTTAACTCCTGGTCATGTGTATGCTTTTGAAAATTCCACTAGGTGCCTGTCTGCATCTTTAGGCATTTAGAAATTTGGTCCTTAGGCACTTTTGAAAATTGACCAAGTCACTGATAAAAGAATTTGTTCCAAAACAGACAGATGCATAACTGAAAATGTGAGTGCAACTCTGCTGAGCTTCGGTATTGTGCAGTCAGAAGAGAAGGGAAAAAATAGAGTAAAGCATGGCTTAAGTGAGACCTCAGAAAAGAGGGGTACTGTGTCAGATGAAAAGATGGATGTGGTAAACAGAAAGGAAAACAGAAATCTGTGGCCCCGTGTTAGGACTTTCCTCCATAAAAATAGGACCCTCTTCTATCCAAGTCTCCCTCTGATCCCCACCAATAAATAAATAAATAAATAAATTAAATTAAATCTAAACAGCAAATGCAAAAATCCTACCCCAAGAAGAGTATTTTCTCCAAAAAAGAAGTGCCAGAGTTTCCATGAAGTCGGCTGGGACTTTGCTGTTGCGGCTGATTTCACTTGCAATACATTCAGATACTACAGTGATGGGCAGCATTTAATTAGATAGATAGTTACATGAAACTTATTAAAAGATGAACTTGTGGATGGATTTTCACTTTGTTTTGGTTTTCTTTCTGCTTCCAGAGTCCAGCCTAGTATGTATTGTCACTACCGTTTAAATACCTCTCTTGACCTTTCTCTTTCTTCTGCCTTATCCCCATCCTCCCTTTGCTAGGATAATCTTGTCTTTATAACTGTGTGTTCAGTGTCCAGGATCCTTCCTTGAGGAGACTTTAAAGTTTTTCTTCTAGTGCTCCATTTCTTTCCATTCCCCAGTCCCTCCCTTCTTGCTTCATCTAAAATTTCCACTATCAGGTCATCCTCTTTTCAGCTGGCAGCCTTCTTTCTCTTTTTGATCTGCCCACTATCTGCTTGTAATGCTGGAATGATTTATTAAGGTTAATAATAGTACTAGCAGCAGGTTGGCACAGGGATTTACAGTGCATTTGGGTTATGTGCATAGTGCATGGTAAGTAAAATGTATCAAAACATTTACTAAGATTTGCACACTAGTGCTTTGGATGAGGATAGTAGGATTTAGCTGGGCATGCACAGTAGGTGATGGGTGAATCTCACAAGGTTTACAGATTTGGTTCTGTTCATCCAAAATTTTATCTCAGTTTATCCTTGTGTCTGTGTAACTAAAAGGAGATGCCATTCTGTTTTCTGTGTGCTGTATCTTTAAACAGAGAGAAATGCCCCAGCCTGGTGTATTGCCAGCAATGAGAGCTACCGCTTTTGTGTTTCAATTCAGATAGAATGCTTGAATCAGTATAGAATGTTACTATTGTAAACTGAGTTGTAAGGGGTGTGTTCACACTAGCTTTAACTCCCTACATATCCCAACTTTGATATCACTGGTGTGCCTCCATTAGTGCTAGCAATAGTGGGGATGCTAGTGCATACATTAGGCTCCAGCACTGTAACCTAGCAATACTATGTAATGTATAAATATTGCCACATGTCTACACTGGGTTTCCCATCAATGCTACCATTGAAAAAGTGGAAAATTAGTGGCAACGGAGGAAAAATTAGTATAGACAAAGCATAAATCTAATCTCTCTCTCTCTCTGCCACTTTGTATTTGGCAGTTTGTTTTTTTTTATCAAAAAAGCTAACAGAATGTTAGGAACCATTAGGGAAGGGATAGATAACAAGACAGAATATATCTTAATGCCTCTATATAAATCCATGGTATGCGCACATCTTGAATACTGCATGCAGATCTGGTCACCTCACCTCTAAAAAGATATATTGGAAAAGGCACAGAGAAGGGCAACAAAAAAATGATTGGGAGTACAGAACAGCTTCCATATGCGGAGAGATTAAAAAGACTCTGGATGTTCAGCTTGGAAAAGAGACGACTAAGGGGGTATACGATAGAGGTCTATAAAATCTTGACTGGTGTGGAGAAAGTGAATAAGAAAGAGTTATTTATCCCTTCACATAATAAAAGAGCTAGGGGTCACCCAATGAAATTATCAGGCAGCAAACAAAAGGAAGTACTTCTTCACACAACACACAGTCAACCTGTGGAACTCTGTACCAGAGGATGTTGTGAAGGCCAAAACTATAACAGAACTCAAAAAAGAACCAGATAATTTCATGGATCAATGGCTATTGGCCAGGGTGGGCAAGGATGCAACTGCATGATCTGAGTGTCCCTAGCTTCTGTTTGCCAGAAGCTGGGAATGGGCAACAGGGGATGAATCACTTGACCATAGCCTTTTCTGTTCATTCCCTCTTAAGCACCTGGTATTGGCCACTGTCAGAAAACAGGATACTGGGCTAGATAGACCATTGATCTGACCCTGTTTGGCCGTTCTTATGTTTGAATCTGAAATACTTGTCATTACACTATTTGCTCTTTGTATAAGTTACAGAAGGAAGTGTAGGGATAACAGTAAAAAGAAGCATAGCATAAAACTTGTGAGTAAAGCAGCCTAGTGATGTTTCACTCCAAATTATTTATGAAAATATGCTTATGATATGAATATGATATAACTGAGATGTACTTTATGCAAGATGGCTCATTGGAAAGGTTATGATTTACTGAATATGATTATCCAATTTGTATTGCTCTATCATTTCTGTATCTGAAGTTAGGAATATTGACTATGTATCTGTATTTCAACTATGCTACTTTGGGTTATGACCACTGCTAACACTTCAGGTACAACAATGGAAAAGCGAGACAGGGCTGATGGCCCATCACCGAGGACAATGGACTGTGGAAAGGCTTGGCCTTCCTGCAGACACTCCATACTGCCACTGACTCATGGACGCTGTAAATACTACAGGTGGTCTTGTTACCTGATACTAAACATTACCTGGGACTTCTTATAACTTTCCACTGGAAGGGAAGGGGGTCAAGTTTGGGAAACAAAGGATTCCCGCCTTATGTAAATCCTATTTAAGGGTGGGGAGGAAGACAAACAGGATTCCTCCTCTCCATGGCCTGTCTGCCCAAAAGGAAAGACTGCTAAAGCCACCTGACGGGAAGGCAGGCAGGGAGTTCAGACTGACAGGGGTCCAGTCTGAAAAGAAATAATACTGGAACTCTGAACCACAGAAACTTTGAAACCTGCCTAAAATAACATTTAGGGTAAGAAATTACATTTTGTAACCTTTTTCTTAAATATATTGAGTTTAGCTTGCGTACTTTGGTTTATTTACTCAGTAATCTGCGTTTTTTCTGTCTGTTGTCTCTTATATTCACTTAAAATTCACCTTTTGTAGTTAATACATTTATTTCTTGTATATAATATAACCCAGTTTATGTAATTTCTAACTGAGGGGAAGTGGGGGGCAAGAAGTTCTGCATATCTCCCTCTACATAGAGGGAGGGGGCAAATTTCAAGAAGCCTTTGGGTTGTACCCCTCAAAGGGAGTGGGTACTCCTTTACGGGAGTGTTGGGGCGAGCCCTTAATGCTGAATCTTTCCAGAGCGGCTCTCTGTCTCCCGGTGCAGCTGGGTGTGACCCTGCCTATGTGCTTGACTGGAAGAAACTTGTGAGCCTAGCCCAGCAAGGCCAGGTAAAGGGGACCCAGGCTGGCAGAATAGGCTGACTCAGTGTCACATCAGGTGACATCTCAAAGGGCCCAAACCCCTCACACAGCCGTCTCAAACTCAGGATTTTGAACACTGTATGGACACATACAGGAACATAAGATGGTGTAAGGTTCCATCTTGCTCTCCTGTGTGGGCTATGGGCATCTCAGATCACAGTCTCTGAGGGGAGGCTATTTACCCTCCTGCACAGATAAGTGTTAAGTGCACAGGGTGAGGTGGGTCATGAGCACAGCTTTGACTCCACCCCCTCCCTGTAATATGCCAGCCACTGTAGAAGACCCAGTGCAGAAGAAGGCACCAGTTATAAGGCTGACAAAGTTTACTTCCCTATTGGAGCAAGGTGGGGGACCCAGGGAGCAGGTTGTGATACTCTCCATCACAATCTGGTCTCTGATATGCTTCAGAGGCAGTGCAACTACATGCTACTCCTTACGAAGGACTTGTAATGAAGCCACAATCTAATACTAAAACTTTATATCACGTCACCCCATACATATGTGTGTGTGTGTGTGTGTGTGTGTGTGCATGCGTGCGTAAGTGAGAGCGAGAACAAAGAGAGAACAAACATAGATAAATTATAGGTAATAGGTTACTACAAATTAGTATGATTTTTTTTTATTTTGATGTTTACAAAAATAAATGGGGATCTTATCCAAGCCCTAGACATCCTTAAGACAAGTGACAAGTATACAATGTACTACAGAGTAATATCTCAAAACAGCCAACTGAATTCAATCCCCTACAACAATACAAGACCTATTTGCAGAGAGATGAACTCATCATGCCTGCTGGTGATATGTTTCCACCCAAGCATGTAGCAGGTCCTGGGGATATTGGAGTAGAGGGTACAGAAATAATCCCATCCAGAAGACAATGCTAACCTGAAATATCCTCTTGTTTTATAAACAACATTTTTCATATTTTTAAGATGTCACTCATACATTTTCCTGCAGCAAAATGGCTATCTAGTTTCCAGAACTGGAAGAACAAAGAAAGGATTTCAACATGTTTAGTGGGAGAATAATTGCAGGTCAAATAGACAGTAAATGGGATGCTGTGACCACTTGAAACATCCCTATTTAATAATAACGGACTGTCAAGGATTTTGGGGGGGGGGTTATAGCAAGAATCCATTTAGTAATTTTTGCTAATTTTGACTGAAAAATAATATATTGAGTCACACTTAAAAAAAATACAGTATTTCAACTTCATTATGAGTTGACTTTGCAGTCATGAATTCAGTCCAATGTGTATGTAACAAGGAGTGGACCATCTGTTTTATTCTTTACACATATGTCTGCATGGATTTTAGCTGTTCAAAACTACTTAATGTGGCATAATCTGTTAAATAATGATGTTGCATATGTGCTCACAATACCATGTCAATTAGTTTACTTATTGACTCACTTTTGTATTTCTGTATTTTAAAGAATTTGGCTGTACATCAGCTGAGTGTTTTTTCCCAATTCAAACAGCCAAAAAGCTGACTCCAGATATGTTGCCTTCCTCTGACTCCCCCATGAGTTCTCACAGACCTTCCCACCACCCTATCTGGCTTCTCATCTCTGCTCTGTCTGCGCCCCCCCATTTTCCCTGTAGTTCTATCATGTCCCTTGGAGTTCTTCCTTTTACTCTTCTGCCCGGCTCTCCACCCCACCCCCACCCCCGACAATGTTTCTCCCCTTCAACATTTGGAGGGCCTTGGTTCTCTCTATTTTCCTCTTCCTTGTGCTGGGAGGCATGATGCAAACCATCTCTCCTCCTGAGCCTGTTAGAAGGAAGCAGCCTTTTTTTCTGCTGCTGTCCCTTGCTGGCCTGCAAAGTCAGCTCTGTCTGTGCTCAGTGCTGCTGTATTGCTGTTGAGCCTCCTCTTTGCAGGGAAGAGAGGGCAGGAGGAGGCAGAACACTGCAGGACTCTGCACTGGGCGCTGTAGCTCTCCAACAGATGTTTTTTCTCTCTTCCCTTTCTACTGGGCTGAAAGTTCCGGGGTATAAAAAGCACTGTTATCCCACTTGCCTGAAAGTGGGAGGCCAATGTCCCTGGTCCAATGCTTGTGTATAGCTAAGCCCATATTCTAGTCTCTCTCTAATAGATTTTGTAGGAATTTTTATGAGGCCCCCACTTCATCATATATGTAAGCCCCAGTGATCTGCCTCCCACTCTTGTATTGATATGAATAATATTCCCATTAACATACTATTAAGTAAGGTACTCAGGCACCAGGGTGCATGGTGAGAAGGCACAGCATCTAATTCGCTGCAGAAGCAGACAGCTCACTTTGGTTTAACTACATTGATTTGAAATAATTCTTTTAACCAGGTGCGATTTTGCATGCAGACAATGCCTCAATAAATATTAATATGACCCACATTGCCTTCATATCTGAGCACTGCTTCACTATTAACTGAAGCGAGATAAGGAATTGCTATAATTCCCACTGGATGTGGATCTGAAGCACAACAAGATTAAATGACTTGTCTATGGTTCCACAAGAAGTCGGAAATTAAACCTAGTTTTTCTCAGTCCCTACCCAGTGATTTCCCCACAAGGTCATCCTTCCTCTCCAAAATTATAACAACATGATACCTAATGTATCCTAGTTCTCTCAAATACAACTAAGGACAGGTATGAGTCTTGTTAATTCTGACTGACTTGATATTAAGTACATGAGTTTAGTAAAACAATTTATTAGTGATAAAGGAAAAGACAATAACAGGTCAAATATATGGTGTTTCACAATAACAATATGAGATGATACATTCCACTGGAGCGGTTTTCCACAAAGATATTTTATGGATGCCTTAAAAGAATTCTGGATTTTGGTGTGTACATGAAAGGTAGCTTAGTACAGACTAGTAGTATTCCCTCATGCTAAAAAATTCCAGGTGGGTATGTTGAATATAACCTCACTATGAACATCAATCATATAGACAAGACTTAGGAGTAGAAGAAATGCTGCTAAGGTTGAAAGAGCTCTATTCAGTTATAATGCAAGTATATAAGTTCTTTCAAACCTACGGATGGTTATTTGCTTTCAACTTCTTTCTATAGCAGTATAATTCTAGGTTTTCTACATACAGTGCACCACCACACACCCCATACAAATGCAGAGATGCACAGGCATCCAAGGTGCACTGATGTGTCTCCTTCCCACTTTTCACCACACTCAGCCTTGATTGTCAATGGCTTGAAGGGAAGAAATGCATTAAATTGCTCACTCCCTCCAGGCAGTGACAAATACAGTCCCAACAGCCACCTGTGGGTCGTGTCAAAATATTGAGGAAAGAATTACACTTGTACACAAACAGCAAAGTTTGGGAATCATTTCCCCCATGCAATGTTTAAATGAGACCTCACTAACTCTGCAAATACAGAGTGTACATTGAGTCTCCTGTTTCCTGCTTTAGTCACAGAACAGCAGATGCTAGGGAGAATGAAATACATGAAGGAAAAACAACAATATTCATTGATTATTGGGGGGGGAGGAGAGGTAATTAAAATAATGTGTTCAAGACAGGATAAGGGTTAGTGAAGCAGGTACTGCTGAGTGCCAGCTCTATAAGATTCCAATGCCAATTTGTGGGAGTTAGTTTTTCAGTAGCAGCATCTGGTTCATTGGCAGACTCCTCTGTCTATTTTGTTGGAACTTGTCCATTGCCTCTAAGGGTACGTCTACGTGTCACGCTTCTTTCAGCAGTGAGTAGAGTATATACCCGCATACCCCACTAGCATGGGTATAAATAGCAGTGTAGCCAGTGAGACATGGCTTAGGGTATGTCTACACTACAAGACTATTTCGAATCAACTTAAGTCGAATTTGTGGAATCGACCTTATGAAGTCGAATTTGTGTATCCACACTAAATACACTAATTCGACTGTGTGAGTCCACAGTAACGGGGCAAGCGTCGACTTTGGAAGCGGTGCACTGTGGGAAGCTATCCCACAGTTCCCGCACTCCCCGCTGCCCATTGGAATTCTGGGATTTCCCCCCAATGCATGCTGGGGGGGAAACTGTGTCGAGGGTGGTCCTTGGTAACTGTCAGCATTCAACCGTCACTCCCGCTGGCGGGAAATCAGTTCCCGCACTTTTCCTGTTATAAGTGACAGCGCGGACGCCACAGCACTCCACTGCGATCATGGAGCCCGCTGCGATCATCGCTGCACTTATGGCCGTTGTCAACTCCTCGCACCTTATCGTACACCTCTTCAACAGTCAGATGCTGAGAAATCGGGCGAGGAGGCAACGGCAGCGCGGTGAGGACATGAAGTCTCAGACTGGCACAGACCTGTCAGAAAGCACGGGACGCCGCACTGTGGAGATCATGGTGGCACTGGGTCATGTTCATGCTATGGGACGGCGATTCTGGGCCCAAGAAACAAGCACGGACTGGTGGGACCGCATAGTGCTGCAGGTCTGGGATGAATCACAGTGGCTGCGAAACTTCAGGATGCGTAAGGGCACTTTCCTTGAACTGTGTGACTTGCTGTCCCCTGCCCTGAAGCGCAAGGACACCAGGATGCGAGCAACCCTGACAGTGCAGAAGCGAGTGGCCATAGCCCTCTGGAAACTTGCCACGCCAGACAGCTACCGGTCAGTAGCGAACCATTTTGGCGTGGGCAAATCTACCGTGGGAGTTGCTGTGATGCAAGTAGCCAACACAATCGTTGAACTCCTGCTCTCGAAGGTAGTGACCCTGGGAAACATCCAGGTCGTCATAGCTGGCTTCACCGCGATGGGATTCCCAAACTGCGGTGGGGCTATAGATGGAACTCACATCCCTATCCTGGGACCAGACCACCAGGCCAGCCAGTACATTAACCAAAAGGGCTACTTTTCAATGGTGCTGCAAGCACTGGTGGACCATAGGGGACGCTTTACCAACATCAACATCGGGTGGCCGGGCAAGGTTTATGACGCGCGTGTTTTCAGGAACTCTGGTCTGTTTAAACGCCTCCAGGCAGGTAGTTTCTTCCCGGACCACAAATAACTGTTGGGGATGTGCAGATGCCTACAGTGATCCTCGGGGACCCAGCCTACCTGCTAATGCCCTGGCTCATGAAGCCCTATACAGGCGCCTTGGACAGTGAGAAGGAACTCTTCAACTACCGGCTGAGCAAGTGCAGAATGGTGGTGGAGTGTGCTTTCGGACGTCTCAAGGGGAGATGGCGGAGCTTACTGACTCGCTCGGATCTCAGCGAAACCAATATCCCCATTGTTATTGCAGCTTGCTGTGTGCTCCACAATCTCTGTGAGAGCAAGGGGGAGACCTTTATGGCGGGATGGGAGGTTGAGGCAAATTGCCTGGCTGCAGATTACGCTCAGCCAGACACCCGTGCCATTAGAAGATCCCAGCGGGAAGCGCTGTGCATCCGGGAGGCTTTGAAAGCTAGGTTCCTCAGAGAGCAGGGTAACCTATGACTGTCCAGTTGCTTTACAGAGAAGCTGAACCTGGCCATGTTTCTTTACACATTTACTGTTGACTCTCCTCTGCAGTCTCATACCCCGTTCACCCCGTTTGCCCCCTTCCAACACACGTGTAAAAATAAAGGTAATGCAGCATTGTTATTTAAAAACCTTTTCTTTAATAATGATTTCGCGTCAAAGGTTTGAAACAGAGATGCGGACTGTGGTGGGTAGGGTGTGCAGTGATGTAGGCTTTGGGACGGAGTTTGGGTGCAGCCTCTGGGCTAGGGGTGGGGGCGTAGGAAGGGGTGAGGGGTGTGTGGGAAGGGGGAGGAGGCGTAGCGGGTTGCGGGCTGTGGCTGGGGCTGAGGGTTTGGGGCATTGTGGAGGCTCAGGGCAATGGTAGAAGGGCAGGGTCATGTCAACCTGCCTTGCCATTTGTGGATGGCAGGCGCTAGTACCCTGGGGCAGCAGACAGCATTTGTGCCGGTAGCCGCTCTACTGTCAGGTAGGGACGCAGCGCGGGGGGGGGGGGGGAGACGACACGCCAGGGGAGGGGTGGCAGGTGGGCGCTGGGACCTGCTCCAGGCAGGGAATTGACGGGGTGGGGGGAGACCCGCGTGGGCCAGGGCCCGATCCAGGCTGGGCCGGGGGAGAGACCCACCTCCAAGTATACCTGGAGCAGGGCACCTGCCGCCTATGAACAGAACATTAAAAACACCTCACAGACTGACCAGGGTGCCTAGTGACTGCACTCAGTGAGTAACCTGCTGTTGATCCTGCCCCCATGTCTGTACCCTGTTCATGGTGACTGTCCTATGCAATTACCAAACCCCTCTCCCCCCTTCACAGAAAGACTTCAGCAAACAAACATGACAGAAACAGTAATTAACAGCAAACTACTTTTAATACTCGACAACACAGTAAAGGTGAGAACTTTTCAAAATCTAGGGACAGAGAACTTTTGGGTAATTTAGCAGTCCGCTGTGGTGCAGTGACAGTTTTCACGGCCCTTGGTACCCCTCCTTCTTGTTATTCTGGGTGAGGTGGGTATTGGAGTGTGTCGCGGGGGAGGGCGGTTGCAGACACAGTGCAGGGGGGCTCTGTCCTCCTGCCTGCGGTCCTGCAGAACATCAACAAGGCGCCTGAGCGTGTCTGTTTGCTCCCTCAGTAGTCCAAGCAGCATTTGAGTCGCCTGCTGGTCCTCCTGACGCCATCTGTCCTCCCGTTCGCTGTGTGAGCGCTGCTGCTGTGTGAGGTTCTCCCTCCACTGGCTCTGCTGGTCCGCTTCTGCTCTGGAGCAGCCCATAAGTTCAGCAAACATCTCGTCCCGTGTCCTTTTCTTACGACGCCTAATCTGCGCCAACCTCTGTGAGGGGCATGGTGGAGCAGGTCGGGATACTGTTGCAGCTGTGTGAGGGGGAAAAGGGAGTGAATTGCTTACAAAGATGCATTTTCTTAAAAATGAAACATAGTCTACTCATTGCCTGTGAACCAGACCATGGACGGCACCTATCTCCTGAGCACTCACTCAGGGAAAGTTAGATTTCTCTGCATTCACTTTCATTGCCTGGGGTATTGCACTGCAGACCAGACAAGCAGGGCAGGAAAGCTGAATCCGTGGAGCAGCCAGGCATGGTAAGCCAAAGGCTTTTGGCTGCTTAAAAGTCAATGTCCAGCTCTGTCCTCTTGCTGCAGGCAATCCTGAAAGCATAAACTCTGCCCCTGTTCCACCCCCTCGCGGTTTTCCCTTGGAAAAGATCCCTGTATGCTGCCACTCTGTAGCCTCCAGCACGTGGCTCTAAAATGACGCTTCTTGTTGTTCTAAGGAACAGTGAAGCACTATCAATACTAATAGTACACAAATCACTCTACTTACATGCAGGAGTCTGCGCGCGAGATCACCCTGAGGAAGGTGTAACGGAGAGATAGAGAGCGCATGCTGAATGAAAGCCAGCACAAGCCAGGGCCCTATGCTGCGATGCTCGTCAAGGCACTGGTCCCGGAGTACCAGCTGAGAGCGTGGCGCGGAAAAGTGTGCTACCTCGGAGCACCCAATAAGCCAGCTCTCCCCAGGAACCTCCTCCATAGGCTTTTCGACTACCTCCAGGAGAGCTTCGTGGAGATCTCCACAGAAGATTCCTGTTCCATTCCCCTGCATATAGACCTTCTGTTCGCCTAGTCTATTTTCCTGTTCTTTTAAGAAATAAATGTTAACATGTTTAAAGCACTTACCCACTGATCCTTCTCCTGATTTAGGGTCTGTGGTAACGGCTGCGGAGGGTTGGTAGGGGATCTCAGTGAGGGTGATGAAGAGATCCTGGCTGTCGGGGAAATCAGCGTTGTAAGCGCTGTCGACTGCCTCCCCCTCCTCATCTCCTTCCTCATCTTCCCCATCTGCGAACGTCGACGAGGAACTGGCCGTCGACACTATTCCTTCGTCAGAGTCCACGCACACTGGTGGGGCAGTGGTGGCAGACCCACCGAGAATGGCATGCAGTGCCTTGAAGAAGCGGCATGTCTGGGGCTGGGCTCCGGAGCATCCGTTTGCCGCTTTGATTTTATGGTAGCCTTGTCTCAGCTCCTTGACTTTCACGTGGCACTGCATTGCATCCCGGCTGTACCCTCTGTCTGTCATGGCTTTGGAGACCTTCTCGTAGGTCTTCGCATTCCGTTTGTTGGAGTGCAGCTCCGAAAGCACAGACTCATCACCCCACACACCGATATTTTTTCTACTAGAAAAAATCAATTAAAATTATGATGGTTTTTCTGTCCTTTTATTTAAAATAGGGACCTACATTTACTTTTAAATTAAACTTTATAAGATTATTAATCTCTACAGTGGATTTATAGAGATTTTTGTTATATTGTTAATTAGAGTGATTTTGATTTCAAATGGGTTATTATACATATACAGTAAGTTTTATCTATGAAAGCTGTAATGGCCCAACTGATCTGTGAACTGCCCAACTGAAAGGGCACTTTGAAGGTTTAGTCTGCACTACAGCACCACATCATGCTATTGATAATTATTTTTACAAAGAGTCATTAAACATATTTGCACTTAGCACTCTTTGTTGCATACACACATTATGAGAGTGTTAAGCAGAACAGTGCCACAGTTTCCACACTGAATGTGGTTCAGAACTATGTTGGGATGGGAAAGTGATGAGGGCAAAGGGATGTTTGCAGTACGGAAGAGGGAATTGCTACATAGCAACTCCATTCTTCAGATGGGGTAAGAAACAGACCCCAAGTCATCTCCTGGCTTAGTAGGAGCCAGGATGTGGAGGGGGAAATAACTTCTTTCTCATTACACCTTTGGAGTCTTCAATTACCAAACCCAATCCCCCAGTTTCTCTGACTCTTGTTCCCTCCACCACTATGTCTGAGTCCAACATCTAGTCCTCCCTCTTCCCCAAGTAACTTAACTTTCCATTGTCTTGGGTGAGAAGTAGGAATGGCTCATTGGCCTTTAACTCCTTTCCTTTCCTGAAAGCTTCAGAGAGTGTCATGCTAATCCTCTCACCTTTTCCACAGGGGTGAAGACAGAAAAGTTATGGCCCACTACTCCAATCCCCAGTGAAATCTTAATGGTGTGGTAGTGAGACCCATACCCTCAATTAGGCCCTGCTGCATCCTGTGCGGTAGAAGCTGTCAATCTGAAGACCAACTTTGCCCTTTGAAAATTAGATTTTTTTTTCTGATGCACAAACACGCTTATGTACGGTATTTTGTATACCACAAGTTCAAAATGATTGCTTATGATTGTATTTTTTTTAATCTACCCCTAAATGCCAGTTAAAGATATACTGTGAGATAGATCTCAACTTTGGCCCTAACTTAAAACCACATCCTTTTGTCCTTACCTAGGCAAATTTCCCATCACATTTCATGTGATATTTGCCTAAGTAAGGACTGAAATCAATGGAATTACACCAGGGTCAAACCAAAGTAAGTGAGAAAAGAACCAGAGCCATATTTATCTTGTGCATGCCCCTTTAAATGTAATATTGATGTCTTTAAATATTAAAAGTTATACTATTACCAGTGTATCCCTATTATTTTACACAATTTAGAATGTTATGCTGTTACATAATATGTTAAAATCCACAGCTTGTCAGTCACTAGAAAAAGGAATTGAACATTTTCAATCTGCAGTTGCATAAATTACTTGCTTGAAGAAAGAGCCCTGAGGCACAACAAAATGTAGAGTGGTAGACACTATTATTATTTGATATGAGTAGAGGCTTCTTCTCTTTCTACACATTCTATTCATATTAGTTCTAACAAAAGAGGCAGAATCTCTATGTAAAATGTACCAAAGAAGAGTTGACTGTGAAAAAAACAAAACAAAACAAAACTGAACCTCTATTTGCTACGGAAGATTGTGAGGACTTTTGCACCAATTTCAAAGAAAAGGATTTCAGATCACCTTAAGTCCTCTTTATGATAATATAGCAGAGTTTGTGTGCTTGCCAGTATTTGAAATGACAATAAACCACCTTTTAGCTCTCAGCTAATCACAGTGCCAGGATCAGTAATTTCTAGTCGTGCAGAATAATTTGTTGGAAAAAAGACATTGTGAATAGGTATTGAAGACTTTGGTATGGTTGGTTAAGATTATAAGGTAGAAAATAAATATTTATATTGCAAATCCCAATTGTTGTGTTTGCCTCTATCTTTATTCTTTCTCACGTAATGCCAAGAGCTAAATATGACAGCACACATTTATAAGGTACAATGCTATGAAAAAGTCTTTTCAGGAAATTATTTTTGCAAACAATTTAATATCATACTGACCAAAACAATTTAGCTTGCATTACTCTATAGATTTGTTAAACAAAGGTGAGCACTGTAGCATTGAAAAATCCATATATATATATATATATATACATATATATATATATTCAATGCTATATATATATTTACAAAATAGGTTTTACTAATATTTTATAAAGCACAACTAAAATGTAATAAACAGAAAACTATGCTGTTATATTTGTCTTATGTTGGAATGAATATGAGACATTTATTTATTTATTTATTTTTACATCTGAAGCTGTGTATGCAGGGAGTGCTAAAGCATATGACATGCATCTGACGAAGTGGGTATTCACCCACGAAAGCTCATGCTCCAAAACGTCTGTTAGTCTATAAGGTGCCACAAGACTCTTTGCTGCTTTTACAGATCCAGACTAACATGGCTACCCCTCTGATACTAAAGCATATTGGCATTCAGATTTATGCAAATATATATACTGAGGCTATGCGCACACACATTCAGTGGAGGTTGTATACAATATCTTCTCCCCATTCTGATATAAATTAGTCACTCCCTTAAAGACAGTTTCTCATTCGCTCATTGAATAGTACCTGGTCTACACTTAAAAGTTTTATCAGTCTGCCTATGTGGGTTAGGAGTTTGAAAAAAAAAATCACACTCCTAATCAACATAGCTCTGTTGGCAAAAAACCTAGTGTAGATTCAAAGAGCCCATTGGCTGTTACAGTTTTCTTTTCATGTTCTGGGTACTAGTATAGGCTATATGATAAAAGAACTCTTGCCTACATAAGCTGAGTCACAATTATGAGGGGTTGTCAACATAGCTGTACCATTATAGCTATATGGGTTAACCCTTT
This sequence comes from Mauremys mutica, assembly GCF_020497125.1. Lineage (NCBI taxonomy): Eukaryota > Metazoa > Chordata > Testudines > Geoemydidae > Mauremys > Mauremys mutica. Next base: position 95,731,886 of record NC_059073.1, on the reverse strand, counting down.
CAGTGTAGACAGGCTCTATGAATAATCCCACTGAAGTCAATGGGACTGCTCATGCTATTAAGCATGAGAAAAGCATCAGAATCCGTCCCTTGGAAATCACAGATGAGAAGGGATGTGAAAGCAAATGCAGTTCAGGCAGGGAAGGCAGATCGTTCACCCAATAAACAGCATAGCCAAGAGACCAATTTAGGCTACATTTGCACTACACCCCAATGGCAGCAGTGTGTAGTGTACATGTAGTGTAGCTACATACCACCGTGACAAGCAGGCTTCATCCACACTGAGGTGTGTAGCTACATGCATCAGGGAAAGATTCTGGCTGAGGGCAGGCAACAGGGAAAGGTTTTAGCAGTCCCCCTCCCACACCAGAGCCTTTCCCTGTTGCCAGAGTCTAGTCCTGCTGTGGGAAAAAACTCCATCAGCAGAGAGCTGCCTAAACCTTTCTCCACTCTCAGAGCTTTTCCCCACTGGGGGTGTCTTTTCTTGCGAAGAGGAAAAGCTCCAGCGGCAGGGAGGCAAATGGACACCACACGGCTAAAAGTAGCAGTGTAAATAGGGAGGCACTATGTGGGTGAGTAGAGAGCGTGTAGGATACGTACACAGCCTTCAGGCATATACTCTACTTGCCTAAGGCCTGGTCTACACTAGGACTTTAATTCGAATTTAGCAGCGTTAATTCGAATTAACCACGCACCCGTCCACACCAGGAAGCCATTTAATTCGACATAGAGGGCTCTTTAGTTCGAATTCTGTACTCCTCCCCGACGAGGGGAGTAGCGCTAAATTCGACATGGCCATGTTGAATTAGGCTAGGTGTGGATGCAAATCGAACTTAGTAGCTCCGGGAGCTATCCCACACTCCACCACTCTGTTGACGCTCTGGACAGCAGTCCGAGCTTGGATGCTCTGACCAGCCACACAGGAAACGACCCGGGAAAATTTGAATTCCTTTTCCTGTCTGAGCACTTTGAATCTCATGTCCTGGTTGGACATCGGGGCGAGCTCAGCAGCACCGGCAACGATGCAGAGCTCTCCAGCAGAGGAGTCCAGGCAATCCCAGAATAGAAAGAGGTCCCCAGCATGGACTGACATCTTAACTATTTGGTATAGTTAAAATGGTACAAGCCCCTCCCCTCCAGCATGGGCAGATTTATAGGAATATAAGGTTGCCATATACTGGTATTGCTCATACTTGAATAAGTGGTACCAGTGTGACTATGAGCCTTAGGGGCTATAACAGAATAACTATTTCAGTAAAAACACACTTATAACCAGAATTACCGGTATGTTGTTATGTTACAAAAACTGTGTGTAGACCAGGCCACAGAATATTGTCTGTGCTTTCCACACCCCATAGATATTTTAAGGTGGGATGTGAGAAGGCAGAAGTGAGCCATCCAGACCTAAAGGCATCCTTGAAAGCCACCTTGAAGATGTGGGGGAGGGATCACTCAGTGGTTTGAGCATTGGCCTGTTAAACTCAGTGTTGTGAGATCAATCCCAGAAGGGGCCGTTTAGGGATCTGGGGCAAAAATCTGTTTGGGGATTGGTCCTGCTTTGAGCAGAGGGTTGGACTAAATGACCACCTGAGGTCCCCTCCAACCCTAATATTCTATGTCAGGAGCCAGCACCTGTGCAGGTATCTCATTTTCATTCTGAAAATGACAAGTGTCATCATAGTTGTCTTCTTTTGCTTAATAATTTGTTTTCCATTTTCACTTATACACCAACCCAAAGCAACATGTCACAGTGCTGAAATGGTATAACTCAGCACCCTTGTTTTGAGTATTAGAAATTCATATGAGGAAAAACTAGTGGGTTTCTCACACTTCTTTGACTTATTGACTCAAGTTGCAGCTCAGAAGGAATGTTTATGTTCAAATTATAAACTCTTAAAAATGAAGCCCTACCTAGAAATTCCAACAAAGTCTTAACAATAGTGGTGCAATCTACACGGTATAAAGTATTTTGCTGCTGTGGGCAGTTCAGCCTCTTGTAATGAAGGAGTTTTCTAATACAGTTTTATTTTAGAACTCAAAACCTAGTCTGTTTAATGTACCCCAAGCAAACTATTTTTTCCTGTAAATATTATTATTCCCATGTAAATGCTAATGCCACTAAAGTTGTTTGCTATCTGATCTCCTGACTGGACAATCCTTCCTATGATATGCTTACTAGAGTTATTTGTCCAATAGTCAGTGATACAGTATTAATTAGCTTATATTGGATAAGGAATAAAAGTGCATTCTTGAAATCTTCACACAGGAGGAAATGCAGAGCTCAGTGTCATCCTGGTAGTCATTCTAGGTGTCAGAAACATGAATAGGCAGGTGGGAGTCATAGGATGAAGCTCTAAAGCTGCTCTGGAGAGATTACTCCATCCCAACAGCTGGAGCAACCTCTGCATTTTCTTCACTGCTCCCTCAAAGAGTGGAGGGGATGGGAAGGAAGGGACATGAGCATCCAGATCCAGTCTCCTATCACTGTGGAGACCATGTGGCCATAAACTGCACTCTTCCTAATTCATTAAGGCCAGTTGGCCCACTGCCTCCTCTTCTTCAGCTCTTAATGTGAGATCACAGGGTTTTTGTTTGTTTGTTTTGTTTTTTATTTTTTTTAAATGGTCCATTATATTTTCGAGTGTCCTAAATCAAGAGCTCTTAAGTATTTAAAGGCCCAATACTACAGTATGGGAGATAGGCAGGTTGCTTCTCCAACCCCAGGCAAATTATACACACATTCTTTAAGGAGAATAGATTGAACACTTAGCCTACAAAGATTCTGAAAGAGGGGAGCAGGCAAGCTTCCCCCTGAAAAATCAGACACAGCAGGACACAACAGGACAGATGGACAACATCAGTGACCCCAAGGAGTATTGAGCCCTGATGACTGGAAGGATGCCTGAAGATGACCTTCCAGCTGTCCACTGAAGGCGCAAAGGGAAGTGGCATCTGGCCTACCAGCTGACCCTGTACACCAGGATGAAGGTCCCCTGAAAACTTTGGAGGAGGGACAGGGCTATATAGTAACATAAAAGAGGAGCTAGCAGATTTCTAATGTTGAAAAGACCCTCTGGCCAACTTGTGAAAAAGAGACTTAGTGTTAGACAAAGATAGCAAGCCTAACCGCTGGCTTTCCGTAGACCACGCACTGGCTAGGAAATGTGTGTATTGGGAGACATATAGGGCAGTGAAACGGTATGAGAGATGGAGGAGACTTACCGTAATTCAGAACCTCAAAAAGTTGAATAGAGTGAGCACATTTGAGGTAGAAGGTGTTTAATGAATCAGCTTTCCCATCGCCAGGTTATATAGATTCTGTTGATCAATGCTGATGTGACAAAGTTGACAAGTTTTAGAACACATTTAAAGGGCTAGGTTTAGTTATTGACTGTTAAAGGCATTCTTTGCTAATTCCCAATTATGCACAGTTTAAATATGTTCTAGGTTTTCTAAATAGCAGATAATTACTGCACTTTTTACTCTGTATATAATTATGTAACATGTAGCTTTGGTTTTAAAAACCTGTAAAGTAAATGTAACTGTTTAATTTGTGGGAAAATAGCATTTATATTTGTTTTGCAGCAAACAGAGTCTTGATATAGGGCTATTCAAAGGAAGAATTGCAGCCTAGTCATTAGAGAAGGAGAGTAGGGAGACTGGACTCCTAGGTTCTATCTTAAACTGTGTGTCAGTTTCCCATCTGTAAAATGGGATAATACTCTCATTCACAGAGGTGTTCTTGTGTAGAAAATCCATTAAAGACTGTGAAGCACTTTGAGATGTACTGATGAAAAACACTATATAAGAGGTAGGTGTTAATTGTTTATTGGGTGATTTAATGTATGGCCAGGGCTCAATAGGAACCCCGATGTCAGAAGCGTCTTGAGAAATGTACTGATGCAGTGCATTTTTGGGGTGCTCTGTTCCCATTTCTTTTTTGCCTTGACCCACCCATTTTCAGGGCTGTGCTGGGTAGAGCAGGAATTGCAGCTACACCTTTTGCTGCGGCATCTCCCCTTTCCGGTTTATACTTTCCAGTTAGTCTTTCTGCCAATAGCAACCTCCAAGTCTGCCTTGCAGGTTACGGACAGTGTTTCGAGCCCTGCATATGGAAGTGTCCATCACCATTTCTCTGCGGTGCTCAGGAGAGACCTTCTTTCAAATGTAGTTGCCCAAAGATATACCAACACCACCATCAGACATTGTATTAAATGTCACAAGAAATGGCTATAAATGGTTTTGCTTTAGTTCATAGATTCATAGACTCTAAGACTGGAAGGGACCTCGAGAGGTCATCGAGTCCAGTCCCCTGCCCTCATGGCGGGACCAAATACTGTCTAGACCATCCCTGATAGACATTTATCTAACCTACTCTTAAATATCTCCAGAGATGGAGATGCCACAACTTCCTTAGGCAGTTTATTCCAATGTTTAACCACCCTGACAGTTAGGATCTTTTTCCTAATGTCCAACCTAAACCTCTCTTGCTGCAGTTTAAGCCCATTGCTTCTTGTTCTATCCTTAGAGGCTAAGATGAATAAGTTTTTTTCCCATCTCCTTATGACACCCTTTTAAATACCTGAAAACTGCTATCATGTCCCCTCTCAGTCGTCTCTTTTCCAAACTAAACAAACCCAATTCTTTCAGCCTTCCTTCATAGGTCATGTTCTCTAGACCTTTAATCATTCTTGTTGCTCTTCTCTGGACCCTCTCCAATTTCTCCACATCTTTCTTGAAATGTGGTGCCCAGAACTGGACACAATACTCCAGCTGAGGCCTGACCAGCGCAGAGTAGAGCAGAAGAATGACTTCTCGTGTCTTGCTCACAAAACACCTGTTAATGCATCCCAGAATCACGTTTGCTTTTTTTGCAACAGCATCTCACTGTTGACTCATATTTAGCTTGTGGTCCACTATAACCCCTAGATCTCTTTCTGCCGTACTCCTTCCTAGACAGTCTCTTCCCATTCTGAATGTGTGAAACTGATTGTTCCTTCCTAAGTGGAGCACTTTGCATTTGTCTTTGTTAAACTTCATCCTGTTTACCTCAGACCATTTCTCCAATTTGTCCAGATCATTTTGAATTTTGACCCCAGAGTTCCCTTGCTCTGAATGATTATGTCCCATGTCCCTACCATCAAAATGGAGAAAGGCTTTATGAGAAATAAAGACAGGGTATTGGGCTAGATAAACCATTGGTCTGAGCCAGTATGGCTATTCTTATGTTCTTATTATGCTTTTATGTTAAAATGTCATGTTGTAATGGTTTTCCCCTATTCTCTGCAGAATACAAATTCTATGGCTACGATCTCCTAAACATTTCCTGTATGCATAGAAATCCTGCAGCTGCCAAATGTACTCTATGGGTAGAGGTGGGTGTTAGCTCTGAAACTGGAGTGGGTCACAGATGAAGAAAACTGGATAGGAAAAAGCCCATCCATGTTTATGTTTGCATTCACTTTCAAATTACAGTACATTGCGCTGGATTTCAGACAAACAAATTTCCAATGGACAATTCTGTTAGGTAGCAGACATCTGCAGACATTTGCTGAATGGAAGAATGAAGGGTATTTCAACAGGTAGCCAGAATATTTCAAAACCGAACTGCAACTGCAACCAAAATATTTGCAGGTTATTAGTCTGTCAGATATTCCAAGTATCACAAGGTGGTTTGTCCCTTTACAGGAATGCTTGGTTCTAGCTCATCCCTGTCCTTTTGCAATAGAGATTCTTGGACTTATTTCCTTGTAGGAGCATATGACTACACCTCAGAATAAGGCCTGCTGGGGAAATGTGCCAGTCTACAAAAGAGCTTCTTATTACTTAGCACAATAGAAGGCACAGGGAAGATATGGGGTCTCAGGGCAGCATTGAAAGACATGGTGGCCAGAAGCTAGGAAAAGATCTAACTTGAAATCCTGTCCTTACTGAAGTCAATGCTTCAATTTCCATTGCATTCAATGGACCCAGAATTTCATTCCTGGAGGAGCCTAAAATGCACTATTTGAATGTGAAAGGGCTAGGGACAAATGAATCAGGAGTTTGAGTGGGATGGGCAGCCACTGTGTGGTAAGGATCTCTTAGCTCAAGCCTAGAGGAGAGGCAAGGCCTGGTTGGGTTCCCCTATACCACCCAGATGTAGTGGTGAAAACCCCTGACATTTACAGGTAAAGGGACTGAAACAAAGTCTGTGACTAAAGGGGAAGAACTTCAGGCTGGTGAGGACAGAAGGACTGTATTTTTCTTTGCTGTCTGTTTGGATTTTTATTTACCTTGAAAAAGAGAGGACTTTGGTTTTGGCCAGAGAGCCAGAGCTGCAAATCATCCACTAGCAGAGTGTGAGAGTGTGAGTGAAACTGAGGCATGACGGTCTCATGATGGAAGGATGAGGAAAGCTGGCCCTGTCACACCAGGGTGTGCCAGGATGGCTGTTACCTTAAAACACCAGTGGTGGGATAAAATATTGGTGCATATACACAAGCCCTTTCCTTCATTTGCTGAATTGAAAAAAAAAATGAAATTCCATAAACAAAAGCTTTGTTGAAAGAGGATAAAGGTTGACTAAATGTGACATCCTCTAGAACACAAACCCTAAAAATCAAGGAAATGCAAAGTTTTGGGACACCTTTTAGCCATGCCCTAATGACCACACAGCATGTTTTCACTTACAGTGACAGACTCTGCACTGTCATGAGGAACTTGGATACACAATACACCCAACACATTAATCTCTGTGTAACACAAAGCCTCAGGTATGACTTTGCGCTCCCCTCACAAACACACTCACAGTTGACCTATGGATCTATGTCAACCCTGAATATTAGCTGATGCTGAAATTGTAATTGAGGTTCTGTGCTATATTGTGAGGGAGATGAATGTGAAGTGTAGTATAAAGACTTCAATGAAAGTTGTTTGGGTCAGCCTTCATAATTAATGCATGGCTTGCCACTTTACACTCATTCTCATGAAATCTTTAAGCCACACTATCATGTATTTTCAATAATAATAACTATTGTTTAAAATTTGTGGTAGTATCTAGGTTTGCCAGTCATGCTAGGATGCAATTGTGTTAGGTGCTGTACAAACATAGAACAAAAAGATGGTCCCTGCCCCAAAGATTTTATAATCTATGTAGATAATTATATGTCCACATTACATATATACTTCATAAAATGTATACATATGTACCAATAGGTAATAATTGGGTCTGATCTCAAGGTCTTTACAAAATCTAGGAGTTTGAAATAATTTCAAAAAATGTTTCTCTAATGTTGTTTGATACAGGACAATAGATAGCCTGTTGATTCCCTCTATCTATTCCTTCTTTCATAATTCCAAACCCAAACTGTGTCAGATTGTGATTTACATATACCCTGTACATTTTGACAACACAGAATGCATTGTTGATGTCTGAATTCACATCTCTGCTCCACATTAGAGAGAGAGAGTGTGTGTGTGTGTGTGTGTGTAGAATTAAATCTGGTTCTTCAACAGACTGGATGAGTGCTCTATCCAGTGGGTTGATGGTTATAAAAGCTGAATCACTGGGCCATTTTGTGTGGAGTTAGATGTACCCAGGACACACCTACCAGATCAGGCCCCAAAGGTAAGATAGGTGAGGGAACGCCTAGTTTGTGAATTCCACTGAGTGATGGATGTGAGTTATGTGCTGAGCTGCCGGGCAGTGACAGGACTGAGGTGACTGTGTGCATGCCCAGCTGCTGAAATGTAGGTGCCTTGGGGACTTTAAATGGCAAAAATGTAGACACCTGAGTCCATGCAGGGATGTAGGCATTGCAATGCTGAGTGTCATGGCATCTAACTTTTAGGCACTTAGAAAATTGCAGGAACAACATTGTGATCCACAAAATTGAGCTGGATATCTAGGCTCTCTCTATAAAGAATGCGGAGGCACCTAAGAATGTGGTCTACAAAAGCCAGCATGCACGGTGGGGAGCAGCCTAAGCTAAACAATGGGAGATGCTGAGGACAGGGGTGTATCCTCAGCCCTTCCCCTTTCTCAGATATAGGTACCTAAGTCCAGGCTGCAGGGAGTCCCTTAGCTCTTCTAGTCACCCATGAATAGGAACCCATGTCCTGGAGTCAGGGAGCTTAGGGCACTGAACAGCTTCTTGCAGAAATCAGTTAGGCACCTGCTGAACTCCAAACAAAACAGCCAGAGGTGGTAGCGTCCACCTTATAACTTATAGTCCAGTGGATAGAGCACTTGCCTGGGATGTGTGAGACCCAGGTTTTGGACAGGAATCTGCCAACTCTCAGGAGGGTGCTCTAAGCACTGAGCTATGGGATAGTCTGAGGTGGGGGCTCCCTCAGCCTCTTCTGTTGAAGATGTTCTGTTGTGGATAAATAATAAAAATTGGGGCATGGGGAACAAGATCCAGGGTCTCCCACCTCGGTGCCCTACCAACTGTCATTCTCTCTCTCACCCAATATTTAAGTATTTATCCAAAGTGGAACAGTCACTGAGCCAGACAGGGAGAGATCAGGCATTGCATGTGACATAGGTGGCCGAATGCCTATCATCCCATGGTTCATTAATTGCTCTTGGGCTTAAATGGGAGACAGGCATCTGGACACATAGAATGGGGCAGCAGTGTTCATGCCCCAGGGTCTAAAACTTAGTCACCTAGGGAACTTTTGCAAGGGAAACTTAGAAGTTAAGTGAGTTTAGGCACATATAGGGTTAGTCAGCAACCAGACAAGAGTTTCGTGAATCACGGTAGTGCCACACATGGGGACTTAGGTGCCTAAATCTGGAGTATAGGCATCTAAGTTACTTCATGGATCGTACCCCTCTAAACTTTAGAAACATACAAGGTTAGGCAGCAGCTGAATGGTGATTTTTTTGGATGCCAGTGATGCCTAAAGTTATTCCCAAGTGCCTAAAATGACAATTAGGCACCTAAATCCATCTTGTGAACCTCAGATGTTCATGGCACCTCACAGAATGAAGTGATTCCCGGGAGTTTACAATCTAAGGTCCTGAACCTGCAATAAGCCCTGTGCTACTGGATCCCTGCACCTTGTGTGGAACCCCACTAGCATATTTGTTGCTCCATATAAGCCCAGGGGTATGCCCCTCTAGGCTGGTAGCCTGTTTCAGACACAGCCTACCGTGGGATGACAAAAAATGATGGGTAGAGATTGGAAAGGAAGAATAAAGGTTACAAGAGGAGCTCTGGGTTATGCTGGGGGGAGGGATAGCTCAGTGGTTTGAGCATTGGCCTACTTAAACCCAGGGTTGTGAGTTCAATCCTTAAGGAGACTATTTGGGGATTGGTCCTGCTTTGAGCAGGGGGTTGGACTAGATGATCTCCTCAGGTCCCTTCCAACCCTAATAATCTATGATTAAAAGGGTAGGTTAGCCTCCCTGCCTACTAAGGTCCCAGTCCACCAGTCAGCTCTGTATATTCAGATGGGCCTTGTTAGCAGATCCAATTACAGGACTAGTGCTTAAATCCTTTGTAGCCCAAGTGTGACAATCAGTCCCATTAATACTGAGGGACATATTTTATGTTCCTAACTGTTAAAAGCAAGTTGCCATAATGGCTCAGTCGATTGATAATATTGCCACAAACAGAATGTGACCTTAACTGCTTACCTATAATTACACATACTGTATCGCCTGATTCTCCCCTTATTTACAGCTAAGGTAACTCCACTGATTACATTGGAATTACTCCTTACATACACTTACATAAGTGAATATTGAATACAGCCCCAGGCTTGTCAAACTTGTTCAATTTGTATGAAACTATTCATGAGGCAAAGAGCCCACACAAATCTCTCTACAGCACTTCAGCCCCATGCTGGAGCTGTGTGCATGGAGCATCACTGAAGTGGCAGCCTAGGGAGCCTCTGCACATATTCTCCCCCTGTGCCATGCAACTCCAAAAATCCAGTGGCCATATTCCAAGTAGTCTTGGGTGCTTATGCAGCCTCTGTACTAGACCAATGACAGCTGTACTCTATGAGCTAAGGTCAAGTGTTCCCCGGCGCCGACAGCCCACTGCGCCCGGACATCGTCATCACGGACGAGGATCGGAAAAAGATCATCCTCGTCGACGTGACAATCCCGTTCGAGAATAGGACCCCGGCCTTCCGCGAAGCCCGAGCCTGCACACTTGAAAAGTACGCTCCCCTGGCCGACACCCTGCGGACAAAGGGTTATGAGGTATACACCGACGCTCTGATCGTCGGGGCCCTGGGCGCCTGGGACCCCTGTAACGAGCACGTACTGAGGACCTGCGGGGTAGGCCGTCGCTAAGCGTGGCTCATGCGACGTCTAATGGTCTCAGACACTATCCGTTGGTCCTGGGACATTTATACAAAGCACGTCACCGGCCACAGCCAATACCGAGAGTGAGCCGGCATGACTTCGCGCACCCACAATGAGGAAGAGACCTGAAGACTTCCTCTGTCGGACCTTATCCCCTGAACCCTGAACACACCTAACCGAACTGAACTCCACCGTATGAGCGTCATCCTATCCTCATTACTCGGCCCACTTATTTATATCTAAGATTACCTGTAATTCCTGTATGAGCGATGTACCCTCACTGCTGACTGTACCTTGATTCATTCACCTTAAACCCTCCCATTGGGGATACTGCAGACTGTATGTGTTATGCACTATCCAATGTCAAAATCCTAACATCCCTCTATACTCTGTATGGTACCCCCGATGACTATTAACTGAATTTTCAATGCTCTGTGTCATTTATTTTTAAACATTTTCTAATAAAATTTTAAATCTGTTCTTATCAGTTTAATTCTGTTTGATGGACATCTGTAACACTAGCTCTGAAGATGGATTCTCCTGCTGCCATTTTTGAAAAAATTGATGCTGCTTTGAAGATGTATTCTGCTGCTGCTACTTTGGAAGAAAATTCTCTCTCTGCTTCTGAGACACCCCGAGGTGCACTCTCGGTGGCTGCTGCTGCCCCTGCATCCTCAACCTCTCAGAAAGCTCAACAGAAACCTATCTCAAAGATCACCCTTCATGCATCATGGAAGATACAGACCACCCATAAGAATGAAAAAATCAGCACCTGGCTGAAGAAAACCTCTGCAGAGAAACCTACCACTACAAGAATGGGTCTTCGGGACCTCACATCCAGGAGCAACAAAATCTCGCCAGTTGCTCAGGAGGAGGACCCCCGGAGAACCTCTCCCACTGCCCAGGACCAGGATGTTGAGTGCTGCCCTGCTGCTCCTGAAAAGGCTTTTTCCAGAGGAGCCCCTGCCGACGATCCAGGACCAGGATACTGATCGCTGCCCTGCTGCTCCAGAGAGGGATGTTTCCGAAGGAATCACCTCCTCAACCCTGGACCCCGAAACTGCTTACCACCCTGCTGCACAGAGGAAGGCCGCTAGAAGGGGAACGCAGTCCACAGCCCAGGATCTTGATACCACATGCTGTCCTTCCGGGCAAAGAGATATCCTGGCCAGTGAGTCTAGCACCTCCCCAGGAGTGACTTCAACTCCTCAAACTTCTCTGCCAGACCGAGAGGAATCACCTGGCGAGTCTGCAGGCATGTAAACGGGCTGACTCACCCCTGCCGCGCCTCCTGCTGGTTCCACTCGGAATTTCCCTCAGTCCAGCCCTGGAGCGCCCTCAGCAGGCCGGTGATCCCCCTATTCGCAGGCCCCCGTGTCCCTCCCTGAACCCGGTGCCCCTTTCTATAATTGGGTCTCCCCCCTCCCTGGGGAACCCCCACCCTACTATCCCCACTTTGCCTCAGTAGTGGCCACTGACAGTCATGGTCTAGCCCCAAACCCTGGGGCAGACTGCAGTATCAGCCCACTCATCACAGGCACAAGGGGTTTGGACCTGCTGCTTTGTCCTACCCCTGGGCTGCCCTCTGCAACTCCCAGTACCTTTGGCCCTTTGCTAGGCCGCAGCCTGGGGCTTTCCAGGCTGGAGCTTCCCTAGCTCCTCAGCCTGTCCCCCAGCCCTGCTTCACTTGGGTATCTAGCCTCAAGCCCTAAACAGCCAGGCCCATCTCTCTCTAGCAACAGAGAGAGACTGACTGGGCTCTGGCTTCCCTGCCCTCTTATAAGCCCCAGGGCTTGAGTTTGGGGCGTGGCCCCCAGCTGCAACCACTTCCCCAATCAGCTCAGCTCTGTCAGGCCACATTTTAAACCCCTTAAAACCCCGGAGCAGGGTCCACCCTGCTACAGTGACCTCTCTGTGTCCCTGGGCTGCCCTGCTGGCTGGGGTGCCCCCCCTTCTCTGGCTACCTTGCTAGCTGGAGCTCCTTCTCCCTTCCTGGGCTGCTGCTGCTGGCTGGAGTGCTTCTTCCCAGGACTGCTGCTGCTGCAACTGCTGCTGAGTGGGTGAGTGAGGGGTGGGGGGGGCCTTGCTGGCCAGCCCCCACTCCCCCACCTCTGGAGGGAGAAGCCAGGACCCCACCACCACCACCACTACAGCTGCCACCTGTGGGGGGTCCTTCCTGCCTAGCCACTGGGGCTGCTAGAGAAGGAGCTGCTGCTGCTACTGCTGCTGGAGCTCTGTTTGTCCTGGGGAGCTGCTGGAGCCTGGAGGAGGACTAAGAAGACCACCGGCTGCTGGGAAGTGCACAGACATCTGAAGACCACTGTGGAGGGGGCCTTAAAAACTGAGTAACTCTTTGACTGTGCTCTAGTGGTGGGGGTTTAGACTGTGTTTGTGGGGACACAGGGGGTGAGGCGTTGAGCCTGCCCCCTGGTCCATCTGTGTCCCCCCCCAACCCCCACCACCACTGCTGCCCCCTCCACCACCCCTGCTGACCCCTTACCATCTGCCTCAGTTCCTGCCTCTGGGACTCAGCTGCTTGCCTGGCCTGCCGCGCCCTATTGCCACCGTTTGGGCCTCCAGCAGCGGCCAGCCAGCCATTGACTTTGCACAAGCGCTTGTGGGTGCACGCACCCCCCCCCTTCCCCGGACTCCCCCCTGCCCCTCTGCAACAGGCCCCCTAGCTTTGCCCCTTGTTGCCTGCCCCGTTTGCCCCTTGTGGCCCCCCCCCTCCCCCGCCCCGCCCAGCTTCAGTTTGTTTGCCTGCCCTGCCCGTTTCCCTTTGCAGCTTTGTTTGTCCTGCCCCGGCCCTGAAGCCAGCCCCTTAGTCCCTCTGCCCCACTCCCGGCCTGGTTGCTCCCCTCCCTCCGCGGCCCCTCGCCCTGATTAGCCCCTTCCCTCGTGCGCCCATAGCCCCATCAGTGCGCTTGTGCCTCTCCCTTGTTTAAGTTGCCCCTCTTGCACTGCACCCCCATTGCTCTTGTTTCCCCTCCCCTCCCCTAGTGCAGCTAGAGGAGCCGGTTTTCGATCTTCTGTCGGTGACTACCCCCCCCCCCGAAGTCCTTGATAGTCCCCGTATCTGCCCCCCCTCTCTATTGTTGGCACCGTCCTCCCTGCCCACAGCCTAGCAGGGAGGAGTAGGTGACCTGTCCCTTACCCCCACCCCCCTTTCTCCTGTGTTTGCCCTCCATCCCCGTTCAGCATGGCAGGGGGCGCGGCGGGTGGGATTCCCGGGACGACGTCTGTCCCCCCTCCCTCGCCTGCTCCCCCCAAACGCCTCCCGGTCTCGACCTCACCCGCCGCTGCCGGACCACCTGCCACCGCTCCCGCTGAGGCGCCGGCAGCGGCGACCGACGGGGTGCCCTCTGCTGCTGCCACGTCCCTCGCCCCTTCCGCCTCTGGGGGAGCCCCCCCAGCCGGCGGAAAGGGCCAGGGCAAAAAGAAGGGAAAGGGCCCCGCTAGGAAGACGAAGCCCTCCATGGCGGAGCCTGCCCCCGCTGCCGCGGCCCCGCCTCCGGCCGCGGCGTCCCTCCCCGCTGTTCCCTCCACCAGCTCTCCGGGTGTCCCTTCCTCGGCCACCAGAGCGTACGCCCAGGCGGCGGCAGCCCCCCCGCCCGCCGCTACGTCATCTCCCCCGACCGCCGCCTCCGCTACCATCTACAGCGGCCGGGGCCCCTTCCCACCTTGACCCGGAAGCACGGCGTCCGTTGCCTCCTGGTGCCCGCCTCGCCCCACGTGGAGACCTACGTGCGGGCGTATGGCGAGGGTGGTGGGGCCCACGGCCATCGTGGCGGCCTCCAAAATGTACGGCAAGGTGGTCTTCTTCCTTGCCTCGGAGGCCGCCGCACAGGAGGCGGTGGTGGAGAAGGGCCTGGCGGTGGGGGGCGTGTTCGTCCCCCTGGAGCCGCTGGAGGACCTGGGGGTCCGTGTCGTCCTGACCTCCGTCCCTCCCTTCCTGCCCAATGCCGCCCTGTTACCCGCCCTCTCGATCCTGGGGAAGCCCATTTCCATTGTGAGCCCTCTCCCCTTGGGCTGCAAAGACCCCGCCCTCCGTCACGTTCTCTCGTTCCGCCGGCAGGTGCAGATTCAACTGCCGCCGGCGGCGCGTGGCGGAGAGGCGCTTGAGGGGTCTTTCCTGGTCCCCTACCAGGGGGCCCATTACCGGGTGCACTATTCGACGGGGGAGGCCCGGTGCTTCCTCTGCCGGGCGACGGGGCACGTCCGGAGGGACTGCCCCTTGGCCCGGCTCGGAGGAGTTCTCGGGACCCCCGAGCCCCGGCAGGGTGCCGGCCCCGCCATCGCCGGTGCCCCTGACCGCCCGGTACCCCAGAGCCGCCCCTCCTCCCCCTCGGTCCGTCACTGCTCCCGCTCGGGCCTCAGGGTGCATTTCTCCGGAGCGCCCAGATGAGCGGGGAGAGCCCCGCCTCCGCTGCCTGCACTCTGGCGGGGCCTGTGGAGGAGGGTGCGGCAGGGGTACTGCCGGGCATGGGGAGGGGGCTCTCCCCAAGGGGGACTCCTCCCTCCCTCCTGTTGTCCCACCTGTGCCTCTCCAAGCCCCCAAAACTGTCTTCTCTGCCCCCTGACCCAATCCCTGTTGACCAGCCCGCAGGCGATGCCATGGAGGGCTGGACCCGGGTACAGGGTAAGCGGGGCAAGCGGAAGGCTCGGGCTCCTCCCGTGCCACCAGAGGCGGAAGCCCCCCGTAAGACCAGAAAGGGGGCCGCCGACACCGAGCCTTCTGCCGTGCCCCAGGGGGTTGACCCATCTGCCGATGACGGCTAGGGAAGGACGTGGCAGCACCGGAGGGTACCACCATCCCTCCTCCGCAGTCCCCCCCAGCGGGAGGCCTCCGCTGCGGCCCCTCCTGGTCCCTTGCCGCCTGTACCCCCTGCAACACCCGAGGTGAGCGTCGCCTTGGGCGCGAGAGAGCGGGGAGGACCCCGGGGGGTGGTGGAGGTGAGCTCCCCTCCATCTTCGCGGAGATCGAGGCCCTGGGTCTGACCCCGGTCACCCCGGGGGTGACGACGACCCTCTGCCAACGCCAACGGCCTCGACCTGGCCGACCTCACCCCAGCTCCCCCTTCCCCCTGCTCCACCATCCCTCCTGCTACGTCCGCTCCCGCCTCCGGTGGGTCCCCTGGACTCCTCGACCTGCCCGGCTGCGGATGGCACCCCGCTGCTGGCCGCCGAGCCTGTTGAGGGACGGCTGGTGCCTCGTGGCAGGGAGATGGGCTACCGGGGGTGTCCCTCGGTGGTGCGGAGCAATCGAGTTCCTTCCCGGGTGGGGGCCCCCCTGAGGGTTCCACATCTCCCGTGCCGAGGCTGCTCTGCCTGCCGTTGAGCCTGAGCCCGGTGTCGTTGGGGACCCCCTCCCCTTCCCATCCAACTCCCCTACCTGGCCGCGAGGAGCCTCTTACTGATGGCTCAGCTCCTGAGGCCCAGGGTCCCGTCTCTCTCCCTCCCCCCACCCCTGCTCCTGACCCCCAGCCCTGCCCCCTCCACCGCCCTGGTTATTATTGCCGCCCCTGGGGCTGTCTCCTTCCCTTTCCCAGAGGATGACTCCCAGGGAGCGGCCTTTGAATTTCACAGTCCCGACCCACTAGGGGCTGCAATCTTCCCTCCGCCGCCCCCCACTGAGCCGGGGTCCGCCTCTTGCTTGCCCGTCCCAGTCGGCCACGGGGCTGCGCCAGAGGCCCCACCCCCCCATGTGCTGAGAGAGGAGTTGCAGGAGTTCCTGGAGGACGTCCGGGGCTCCCGCAACAAGGTCGTGCTTGCTCTCCAGCGCTGGGGGGATTTCCACCAGCTCCTTCTGGCCACGCGGGCCCTCATAGGGGAGGGCAAGGGGACCGGGAAGCGGAATGTCGCGGCTTTACCACCGGGCGCGCGGCTTCCGTGACTCCCTGCTCGCCTTCGGGGTGGGCACAGTTTGCTGCGCGGCCCAACGGGAGCCGTGAGCGCCCCTGCTGACGTAGATCCCCCCCAGCCCTCCTCATGGCAGTCATCACCTTTGCCACACTAAACACCCGGAGCTGTAGGGTGGGTTTCCGCAGGAGCCAGGTGCTCTCCTTCCTTCGGGAGGGGGGGTACTCCGTGGTTTTCCTGCAGGAGACCCACACGGATCCGGCCGCCGAAGCTAACTGGCGGCTGGAGTGGGGGGACGGGGTCTACTTCAGCCATCTCACCACCCATCAGGCTGGAGTGGCTACCCTGTTCTCCCCCGACCTACGGCCAGAGGTGCTGGGGGTCGCCGAGGCTGTGCCGGGCCGCCTGCTGCACCTCCGGGTCCGCATGGCGGGGCTTGTGGTCAACCTCATCAACATCTATGCCCCGGCATTTGCCCCGGAGCGGCTGCAGTTCTATCGGCAGGCGTCCGCCTTCCTCGGCTCCCTGGATCCTCGCGAGTGCCTGGTCCTGGGCGGGGACTTTAACACCGTCCTCGAGGAGCGGGACCGGTCGGGAACCGAGCAGAGCCCGGCCGCCGCGGACGTCCTCAGGGAGATCGTCGCCCATCACTCCCTGGTGGACGTCTGGCGCGACCACCACCCGGACGACGCCTCCACGTACACCTATGTCCGGGTGGAAGCCCATCGGTCGTGCCGTTCCCGGTTGGACCGCATCTATCTGTCCCGGTTCCATCTCTCACGGGCCCAGTCCTCCAGCATCCGGCCGGCCCCTTTTTCGGACCACCACCTCGTCACCGTGACGGCCTCTCTCTGCGCGGAGAGGCCGGGGCCGGCCTATTGGCACTTCAACAACAGCTTGCTGGAGGATGGGGGCTTCGTGGCGTCCTTCCGGGAGTTCTGGCTGGCCTGGCGAGGGCAGCGGCGCGCCTTTCCCTCGGCGCGGCGGTGGTGGGACGTGGGGAAGGTGCGCGCCCGGCTCTTCTGCCGTGACTACACCCGGGGCGCCAGCCGACGGAGGGATGCGGCGATAGGGCAGTTGGAGCGGGAGGTCTTAGAGCTGGAGAGGCGTCTGGCCGCCATCCCCGAGGATCCATCCCTTTGCGGAGCGTGCCGGGAGAAGCGGGAGGAGCTCCGGGTCCTCGAAGACCATCGGGCCCGGGGCGCCTTTGTTCGATCCCGCATCCGCCTCCTTCGGGAGATGGATCGCGGCTCCCGCTTCTTCTACGCCCTGGAGAAACGGAGGGGGGCCAAGAAGCACGTCACCTGCCTCCTGGCGGAGGACGGCTCCCCCCTCACGGATCCGGCGGAGATGTGCGAGAGGGCCCGGACCTTCTACGCGCGCCTTTTCTCCCCGGATCCGACCGATCCTGCCGCTTGCAAAGTGCTCTGGGACGGACTCCCGACGGTCAGCGCGGGCGACCGGGACCGGCTAGAGCTGCCTCTCACTCTGGCCGAGTTCTCGGAAGCCCTCCGTCGCATGCCCACCAATAAATCCCCGGGCATGGACGGGCTGACCGTGGAGTTCTACCGCGTGTTCTGGGACGTCCTCGGCCCAGACCTAGTCACCGTCTGGGCCGAGTCCTTGCGGAGCGGGGTCCTCCCTCTCTCGTGCAGGCGAGCCGTGCTCGCTTTATTGCCGAAGAGGGGGGACCTCCGCGATTTACGGAATTGGCGTCCCATCTCGCTCCTCAGTACGGACTATAAAATTGTCGCGAAGGCCATTTCGATTCGGCTAGGGTCCGTGCTGGAGGACGTGATCCACCCAGACCAGACCTACACCGTCCCGGGCCGTACCATCTTCGATAACCTGTATCTGGTCCGGGATCTCTTGGAGCTTGGGTGCAGGGATGGTCTGTCGTTCGCCCTCCTGTCCCTGGATCAGGAGAAGGCGTTCGACAGGGTGGACCACGGGTATCTCCTGGGCACTCTGCAGGCGTTAGGCTTCGGGTCCCAGTTTGTGGGTTTTCTCCAGGTGCTGTACGCCTCCGCAGAGTGTCTGGTCAGGCTCAACTGGACCCTGACCGAGCCGGTCAGCTTCGGGCGGGGAGTGCGGCAGGGGTGCCCCCTCTCGGGCCAGCTGTACGCCCTGGCGATCGAGCCCTTCCTCTGTCTCCTCCGCAGGAGGTTGACGGGGTTGGTGCTTCGGGAGCCGGAGCTGCGGCTGGTCCTGTCGGCGTACGCCGACGATGTGCTCCTCGTGGTCCAGGACCCGGGCGACTTGGCGCGGGTGGAGGCCTGCCAGGCCGTGTACTCGGCGGCCTCCTCCGCCCGGGTCAACTGGGTCAAGAGCTCTGGCTTGGTGGTAGGGGACGGGTGGCAGGCGAGCTCCCTCCCACCCGCGCTTCAGGCCATCCGGTGGAGCGCGGGTCCGCTGCTCTATCTCGGCGTTTACCTTTCTGCCACGCATCCCTCTCCGCCGGAGAACTGGCACGGTTTGCAGGGCAGGGTGGCGGAGCGGCTCCGGAAATGGACAGGACTCCTCCGGTGCCTTTCCCTCCGAGGGAGGGCACTGGTGCTCAATCAACTGGTCCTGTCCATGCTCTGGTACCGGCTCAACACCCTGGTCCCGGCCCCGGTGTTCCTGACCGACCTCCGGCGGGTGGTGCTGGAGTTCTTTTGGCCAGGACTGCACTGGGTCCCTGCAGGGGTACTCCACCTGCCCCTGGAGGAGGGAGGGCAGGGCCTGAAGTGCCTCCGCACTCAGGTCCACGTCTTCCGCCTCCAGGCACTGCAGAGGCTCCTTTATGGTGCGGGTAGTCCGGCATGGAGAGCCCTGGCGCACGCCTTCCTGCGCCGCTTCCGAGGGCTCCGATACGACCGGCAGCTCCTTTATCTCGACCCGAGGGGCCTTCCGCGAGACCTCTCCGGGCTGCCGGTCTTCTACCAGGACCTCCTCCGGACCTGGAAGCTGTTCTCTGCGACCAGGTCCGTGGCGGCCACCGAGGGGGCAGACCTCCTCGCGGAGCCCCTGCTACACAACCCTCAGCTCCGTGTGCGGGTGGCGGAGTCCCCCGCGGTGCGCCAGAGGTTGGTCCTGGCAGAAGCCACCAGGGTCGGAGACCTCCTGGACTACGACCGGGGAGACTGGCTGGATCCCCTGACGCTCGCTCGGCGGATGGGGCTCTCCAGACCTTGTACTCCCCGGCTCGTACTACAGGAGGTGAAGGCCGCTTTGCCGCCCGCTGCTCGGGCTTACCTCGACCGGGTCCTGCGCGAGGGCACGCCCCGCCCACCCTCCACCCCGAGCCCTCCGGACCTCTTCATCGGGCCCCTGCCCCGTGGACCCGACCGGCCCCCCCGCCCCTTCTCCGCCAGCCGGCTGCACGATCTGCAGCCGGTCCATTTCCAAACCGCGCCAAGGAAACAACTCTACGCGCTCGTGCTCCATACCGTCCACTTCCTCGCCCTCGTGTCCCGCCCCGACACCAAGTGGCGGGACCTCTTGCCACCTGTGGAGGGTGAGGAGCCCCGGTGGGCCAGCCTGTACTCCACCCTGGTCCCGAGGCCCGCCGGGGATATCAGCTGGCGGCTCCTTCACGGGGCCGTGAGCACGGGCGTGTACTTGGCGCGGTTCACCCCTGTCCCGGACACCTGCCCCTTCTGCGGCGTGAGGGAGACCCTGGCGCATGCTTATCTAGAGTGCGCCAGGTTGCAGCCCCTATACCGGCTCCTCACCGACATTCTGTTACGTTTCTGGCTGCACTTTTCCCCTCACCTCCTTATCCATGCACTCCCTATCCGTGGCCCCACAAAGTCGCGGGACCTCCTGGTCAACCTCCTCCTCGCCCTGGCAAAAAAAGCCATCCACGCGACCAGGGAGAGGAGGTTGGCCGACGGAGACTCCTGCGACTGTGGGGCTTGTTTCCGGTCCCTCGTCCGCTCACGTCTCCGGGCAGAGTTCCTCTGGGCGGCGTCCGCTGGCTCCCTTGACGCCTTCAAGGAGCAGTGGGCGCTGTCCGGGGTTCTCTGCTCGGTGTCCCCATCAGGCTCCCTCCTTATGACCCTTTGACCTCACTCCTGTCCCTGTTCTTTTATTAGTTGTCCCCCGCACTTAGTGGGTTTCCGTGGCCCTGTAGATCCTCCCCTTGGGCTGGGGGGGGGATCCGTTAGCATGGGGCGGGCTTCCGCCCGCCCCTTCTCCCGGATAACCCAATAGTACAAGGTACAACAGAGGTCCCACCCACAGAGGGTGAGGCAGGGGAAGACGACTGCATCTACCTCCAGTACCTGATCCCTACAGGCCTCCTCCTCTGCCCCTTCTGCTTCCCCATGCATGGAGTCCAGACCCTCGGGGCTCTCAGCAAACACGTTCGTAAGACCCACAACAAATGGATTGCCTTCTGGTGTAGCTGCTGTGATCTACCCTTCGAGACTCAAAAGAAATGTAAGTACCAACAAACAACATACAAGGGACCCCTCACAACCATGAAGGTCATTCCCACTGACACCCTGTGGGTTCCAACCCTGTCTCCCACTGATGGTCTGGCTACAGCACCCCAGCCAGCATTCCCAGAGCCACAGCACGTAAGGGGGGACCAACCGCCAACTGAGGGAAGCGTGACACCTGGCTAGAGGACTGACCGACAAGACGACACCACCAAAAGAACCAGCCCCATCTCCAGAATCCCCACGCTGAACACTGCTGTGAGGAGTATCACCGCCATCTCGCATGTCAGCAACCTCACCAGACGCCACAGTGACCTCATAGAAACCATCCAGCACAACAAGGATATAAGATGGGGCAGCAGTCCCCCACAGGTAACCTCATGCTTCCTTTCCATAGGAGCAACTAGCACCGCCCCGCAGGCCGCCCGGCAAGATCTAGACAACGGAGGAGCCTCCTGCAGCTCCCAGATCCCACGGCCAGATCTCGCCCCAGGGAGACCCAACACCTCCTCCAAGGGTGCGCAGAGAGACTCTGACCACCCAAAATCCCATGCCCCACTGAGAAACCACCAGACGGATACCGCCCACAGAAGAACCAGCGCTTCCAAACATGACTGCGCCCCCCGAAAGCCCAGCACTGGTGCTTCCAGAACCCCACTCCCTCCTGAAAGATCCAGCACTGCCTCGGAGACACCGACAGCTGCCCCCCTCACCGCACCAGGACCCCTTCCTCAAGATCCACCTGAACACCACTCCCCAGTCCGAGGGACAACAAGGCCGCAGGCTGTCCCTGGAGCACCTGAACCTGTGGAGACAACGCAGCAGGAAGAGCAATGGCCACGAGTGAGGGTCGCCATGCCGTGGCAATCCTCCTGGACAGAGGAGTTGGCAAAGGCTGACAACTTCAAGAACTTCAACACCCTGATGGACAGACTGACTGTAGAACTATCTGCGGAAATCACAGCCAGAAGGAAGGAACCCCAGGAAGGCGCATGGACCACTCACAGATTCCCAGTGCCAAGCTGTAACAACACCACCAGAGAAGGCAGGAGAGGGGATGCCGGCCGCCACTATGATCTGGCGGCTGCATCCCGTATCCAGAAACTATACAGGATGAACCGCCCGAAAGCCATGAGGGAGATCCTCAATGGGACCCCCTCCTACTGCGTCATCCAGCCCGAGAGGCTCTACCCATACTTCAAGGATGTGTTTGATCACGAGGCCCAGACCGATGTGCAACGCACAGAGTGCCTCCTCCCACTACCCTAGATCAACCCCACAGAGGACCTGGAGCAAGATTTTTCCCTGCAGGAGGTGCTGGCAAGGCTGACAAGGACCAAAACCACCACCCCTGGAAAAGATGGCATCTGCTACCACCTGCTGAAGAAGCGATCCCCAGGATGCTTGGTGCTGGCTGCCATCTTCAACAAATGCAATCAGTTCCGCCATGCTCCCTGCACCTGGAAAAAGTCCATGACTGTACTCATCCACAAAAAAGGCGAATGAGATGACTCCGGCAACTGGAGGCCCATCTCCCTGTGCTCCACCATCTACAAGCTGTATGCCAGATGCCTGGCAGCAAGGATCATGGACTGGTCAGTGTGCAGGGGTGCTGTCATCTCAGTGCAGAAGGGCTTCATGTCCTGTGAGGGATGCTATGAGCACAACTTCCTTCTTCAGATGGCCATCCAGGAGGCCAGGAGGTCCAGAAGGCAGTGCACCATAGCATGGCTTGACCTGACCAACGCCTTTGGTTCCATACCCCAGCATCACATCTTTGCCACCCTGGGAGAGTTTGAGATGCCAGAAACCTTCATCCAGATCCTCCAGGACCTCTACAAGAACTGCACCGCCACCATCCACACCACTGACGGAGAGACGGACGCTATCCCCATCCACTGGCTCCCTGGAGGCTGAGTTCAGGAGAGAGGGGGGAGACCTGTCCTCTCTCTGGTCCTGCACCCACAATGCCTTGAGATGCCTAGAAAAGAGGATTGACTGCCGCTGAAAGTGGTGCAAGGAGCACCAGGAGCTGGGAATACTGGTGCCAGGCATAAAGACCCTGGACCACATCATCATCACCCCAACTGCCAGAACGATGCTGGAAAGGACCCTGAAAGATGCCATCTGCTGCCACTATGCTGAGAACCTCAAGCGGAAGCTGGACCAGGGCAAGGTGTTTGAGGTGTCCATCAAGTGGGATGCCAGCAACCACTTCCTCCCTGGGGGCAGCTTTACCAGGTTTGCCAACTGGCGGTTCGTCCACAGGGCCTGACTCAACTGCGTTCCCCTCAATGGAGCCATCCGCCACAGCAACCGGGACAAGCGCTGCAGGAAGTGCGGCTACGCCAGCGAGACTCTGCCCCATGTTCTGTGTGGATGCAAACAGCACTCCGGAGCCTGTCAGCACCACCACAACACCATCCAGAACTGGCTGGTGAAAGCCATCCCGCTGTCCCTGGGAAAGATCACCGTCGACTCCGCCATCCCCAGGATGGACAGTAGACTGCAACCTGGCATTGTCATGACAGACACAGAAAAGAAGAAGGTTCTCATGGCAGGGCTGCCCAGAGGGGTGTGTGGGGGGCAAGTGGGGCAATTTGCCCCAGATCCTGCAGGGGCCCCCACGAGAATATAGTATTCTATAGTATTGCAACTTTTTTTATGGAAGGGGCCCCCGAAATTGCTTTGCCCCAGGTCCCCTGAATCCTCTGGGTGGCCCTGCCTCATGGTAGACGCCACAGTGCCATTTGAAAACAGGTCACTGGCCTTCCATGAGGCCCGAGCACAGAAGGGGTTGAAGTACACCCCACTGGCTGAGACCCTGAGAGCCCAGGGCTAGGAGGTCCAGATACATGCCCTGATCGTGGGAGCCCTGGGCTCGTGGGACCCCCACAATGAGCTGGTACTGAGAGTGTGCGGAGTCAGTCGATGCTATGCCCAGCTCATGAAACAGCTCATGGTGTCCAACAGCATCAGGTGGTCCAGAGACATTTATACAGAACACATCACAGGTTACTGTTAATACCACATTGAGTAATCTAGACCGCCGACCAGGGAAATAACCCACTTCCTTCTCTGACGAATCAAGGGACGCACCCCACCCATGTACTTATTCGCTACACCGATACTGACTTGGACTCTAAATACGTTCCATGGGTGGCATACCCGACCCCACTTATCCACTGACGCTATAAAAACTCCCGTACCCCAATCTGGGTCTATACTGGTTATGTGATATGTATGTATCTCTTCATCCTTGTAACCAATACCTGTAATCCCTCATAACTCAAGCCTGAACCCAGATGTACAGTACCTTCCCTCTTAACTTGTGTATATTTAATTTTAAACATTAGCTTTAATAACATTTGTAATTCTCAGATAGCAGTGGCATAGCTCTGCTTCAACTTCAGGCATGAGGACTAGATTTCACCTCTCTATGCTTCTGCATTTGACTAGCCAAAAGCCAGAGAACTAGATTATCAACTGATGTGAATCAACAAAGCTCCATTTATTTCAATGCCTCATGTCAATTTATACCATGTGAGAATCTGGCCTAGATTAATTAACAATACAGGTGAAGTTAATTTCACCCTTCACCTGCAGCCTTGAGTTATAGGAGGCTTAGCTCTTTTGCATTGAAGGTTAGTCTTTTTTTCCTCCCTTGTAGTATATTCAAGGATTGTCCATTATGAGAAAAGGAAATTAAAAGAAACTATATTAGTGATGATATTGTTATAGAGTTCTGACAAAATAAATCAATCCGTAATGTAGCATTTAAAATGACAGGCTTTAAAGTGACATTAACATTGGGAGAATGGGAATGAAACAGTTATGCTTCTGTGTGTTCAAGTATTTTCAGGAAATGTGAGTGTCAAAGCTATAGAAGAGAGTACCAGAATTATTTATATTTTTAAATGTTCAAAATAAGCAACACTCTAGGGATGTAAAATGTTCTAGGAGAATTCACAAAATACTGTTCAAAGCAGGACTGATCTGAAGACTGGGTGAGTTTTTGTTCCTGTTACTACTGAATATATCAATTCATGGTACCTGAGAGAGAACTTTTACAACTACGATTAACAGATACAGTAATCTGCTTTGTTACTAAAGGAGAGAGATTAAGAAAGACAGTTTTATTTTTCAAATGGGAAGATCATCCAAATATCTGATTGTGGATTTTCATTACAGCTCTTTATGTAGGTTAATGTAATCTTGAGAATTATACCATATGGTAGGTAAGATATGAGCTAACAATGAAGATTTAAGGATATAGCTTGGGCTGGATGATCACATAATTGATTGGGGTCCATAGAGCCAAATTCAGAGGTGATGTGTAAAATGCTCTAACATAGCAGTAAGTAGCTGTAAGGCAGACTGAAGAACTATTAAGTAGTGTAATTTAATAAAAAGACTATGTAAGAAGGTGTAAATCATAAAAAGAAGAAGAAAGGGCCTATTAGTACTGAACATCCTGTTGTTTGTTGCTTTTCCTACTATATTCTTCTTTTTTGGGAAATTGTTACTTGAGTTATACCAGTTAAACCCTGATACTGCAATTGAGTCCATATTAGCTAGACCTTTATATTAACCTCACAGGGAATCCCCAGGGACACAGACATCTGCCTACATTGTTCCTTTTGCAGGATAGGTGCCTCTGATTTCCTTAAAGATGGCCTTTTAAATTTGGCCCAGTGAATCTAAGGGAGTGTAAAATTAAGTGCAAGTGAATTTAATCTCATGAACCCTACAATATGCAATGGTATGGACATACAATGATGTAAATTAAACCAAAATAGATCAACCAAAATGTTCAGAATGTATTGCACACTTAAAAAAAAAGTGTTGAATGAGCTGATAGAGCCACTTGGGGATTATAGAAGTGGTTTATTTGTGTGTGTGATAGAAAGCTTGAGACTTTACTGCCATATAAAAAGTACAGTAATACTGCTGGTGATATTTCCTGAAGAATTTTCATGGTGCTTATGTCTTTGTTTTTGTCAGGTAGCAGCAACCTATTTCAACCTGTATGCTTTGGTGTTATTGTTTTTGTCTTCTGTGCCAGTGTGTAAAATGCCGTATTTTGACTGTGGGCAAGAATATAGTTTCCTTTGCTGATGGTTTCATTGGCATGCTCTTTCGAACATGTTGCAATGCTAAGCAGTAATTAGCAATATGCATTTTGTGTGCCTGATAAACACAGTGCTGGGTTTGGTTTTTTGGGTTTTTTTTTTTAATTAGTATCTTGTTTGTCAATTTGATTAAATTGACTTAGCACCAACATGTTGATTTCCACTGTTCTTAACTTGAAATCCTGCCCTGCAGTGGAATGCCAATTGATATAAAATAATTGTGGTGTACTAAGTATAAAATAATATGCTCTTTAGTGGTCTAACAGAACCCAGGAAAATGAATTGTGCTGGGATAACTGTGTTTGAGCTTTTTTGTCTCTTGGGTGACCTAATCAATATGGTGCTACTTCTGTTCCTTATTAAGCTGAGTAAGGTGATGAAATGTTGTGATGATACAAAGCTGGTGAAGAGGCAGAAGTCAATTCAAATGCAGATGGCATTAAGATTAAAAAAACCTTGAAAAGATTAGGAGAATTGGCATCTTAATTGCATATGCAAGTCAGTGCTTGGTGTTCTAAGGTAATGAAGGCAAAACCAAGGAAGGGAATATAATTTTAAATATACTGCCTTAGACCAAACACTCTGTGTGGAAGAAGGATTGAGAGTTTGGTGGACCAACTGTTACTTCAACTCCTCATATAGCATTTATTGCAGTGGGGAGGGAAAAACAAACAGAAAAGTTCTGTAATGCATAAGCAGAGAGAGCTAGTTGAGGCCGGAGAAGATTCTTCCAACTGCTAATGTGGCTGTAGAATATTGTATGAGGTATGCTGCCCTTGTAACATTATAAATAACTTTACAATTGTTTATTCACTTTACACTTTATCAGAAATGGTATCATTTAAAGAGAAAAACAGGTGTTTGTTTGTTTTTAAACCAAACTGTACTATAACCGTATATTATGAACCAAAATGAAACAGTTTCACTTTATACTCATACACTAGCATAATTCTGACTAGAGCAATCTAGAGAGACAAGGTGAGTGAGGAAATAGGTTTTATTGGGCCAGCTTCTGATGGTGAAGGAGACAAAATTTTGAGCTATGCAGAGCTCATCTTCAGGTCAGAGCAAACTAGTTTAATTATCTCTTTCATCGGTTTGAATAAAAAGTCTTCTTTTTTTTTTAAATCTCTGTATTAGTCTTCAAATAACAAAATGTGGTTTCTATTAAGGCCCTGACCCTGCACTTCATTTATTATGAAGGGACTGTTCCACTCACACACATCCCCATGAAGTCAATGGGAGCTCACTCACAGAGACACAGTAGCCTGCTGATGTGCAATGAATTGTAGGATGGCTGCCTAGCAGGTTAACAATATAACCTGTGAACCGGTCTGCACAGGCATAGGAAGGAGTTCAGTTGTGTGGGGCCTTGCGCAGGATCAAGGCTCCAAAATGGATAGTCTTGGCCAACATTTTAATAGTAATCCCCACTGGTTTCAAAATATTCCTCTATTTCCAGGTTTGATTGTTTCCATAAGCAAGCTTGCCCATCCTAAATGCACCAGTTGTAAGATTCCCTACTAAGGCTCTCATTCTTCAATTTGCTGTTGGCATCCACTCTCATATTCAGCAGCATCTGAACCACTTCATATTATTACCAGAGACTTCCTGTACTGGTAACCATAGAGGTTTTTTTAGATACAGAGGGCTTGATCCTCAAAGGAACTGATCACCTTTCACTAGGGGCCATGATCATTGTGTCTCAATATCAGGCCTGAAATTAGGGAGACGTTGGGAGACTTTCTTGAGCAGGGAGGGCAGGATCAAAACTCTAGGACTTGGAATACTCCTACATATACCAGAGCTATACTGCATCCAAACCCTCCTTATACATCACAGAAGATGTAAAGTCATCTCAAGTCTTAGAATTTTTTCTGAGCACAGAGTTTAATTACAAATGTCACTTTCAACAGTTTTTCAAGTGCATTTGGTACAGAATTTTGGAAATTGGTCTTCATTAAAACATAATGAGCACAGAAATTTCAAATGCTATTTTGTGCTAATGTGCAACTACACAAATTGTCATGTGCCAGACTTGCTCCTTTTTTCCCCTATTCCTCTTAACTAAAGGTTTATCGGGCAGATCTACTGTCTCACTTGCCCTCTCTGGCAACCCCCCTGGTTTATTTGTTATGACTGAAATATCTTTCCTGCCAGTATACTTATTGAATTTTCTATGTCTTATGACCACAATTCCTATTTGTGTCAGTGTTTTCAAATAAGGGATTTCTATATAATGTGTTTTACAGAATTGTTACTGCGAACCACAAAGAGTTGTTGGGAATCTTTGTCCATGTAAACGTGTAGCTTAAAAATGATTTCTGCATGATTCCAGTGTTTTAAATGGAACTGGACAACATGTACAATTAATTCAGAGCTGGGAGTTCTATAGTTAGGTAATTTTGCTTTTGAATCTAGTCCAGGGGCAGGCAACCTATGGCACGCCTGCCAAAGGTGAGCTGATTTTCAGTGGCACTCACACTGCCAGGGTCCTGGCCACTGGTCCAGAGGGCTCTGCATTTTAATTTAATTTTAAATGAAGCTTCTTAAACATTTGAAAAACTTTATTTACTTTAGATACAATAGTTTAGTTATATATTTTAGACTTATAGAAAGAGAACTTCTAAAAACGTTAACATGTATTACTGGCACGTGACATCTTAAATTAGAGTGAATAAATAAAGACTCATTACACCACTTCTGAAAGGTTGCCAACCCTTGATCTAGTCCTTCCCATGAATTAAAAAAAATAGACAAAACTTAGCTGTCACCTTTATAACAAATTCAGAAAACAAGGAACTATCATCAAGCTGTAAAACAGCAATTAATTACAGTTACTGTAAAAGTGATGTAGACTACCAGAAAATTGCAGCTATCTGGAAGGATGGACAAATATAAACAGCATTCATTCCTTGCTTGTGGAGGGACTGAAAGAAAATATTGAGAGATTGAGGTCTAACTATGTTGTTGGAGACTAGGGCTGCATTAGATAGCAGGCAGGCTATATGACTAACACAGCTCACCATGGAGCTGGAAGCTGAAGACTTCAGGTGCTTGTGTGGCTCTGGGGACTGGATATTTGGGGTGAGATTAAGCTCTGATCCTGCAGTATGCTGGTGAGTCAACTCAATAGAAGTTGCGTGATCATCAGGCTCCCAAGTAAAAAGTGAGGCTGTGTAAGTATGCTCGGCTACACAAGTACTGCGAATCAGTGATTCAGACATTTGGCTTGTAATGCTTTTAATAATTTAACCATGAATATTTAATAGGTTTAACATTTCATGTGTGTTTTTTTAAATTAAACTTTAACTTTCTGTATTTTCTTATCTCTTATTAAACCTTTTAAACAAATCAAATATTAATGCTTTCAATATGCTGTGGAAATTTAAAATCATGTTAACAAGGAAGTTACATTTCATAAAATGAAATGTATCTTTTAACAAGCTCTGGATGTAGGTTCTTTATTACCTTAAGAGATTTAAAAATCAGAATTTTCCCCAGGAAAAAATGAAGACTGAGGATTGGGTTCAGTCAGAACTAAATCAGCCTTGTATGTTGCATATAAAGTAGACCCTTAGGTCTCCATCCTGCATGATATTCAATATCAGTGGATGGATTACACAGAACAAGTTCAAGTTACTGGCCTAAATGACAAAGCTAAGTATGTGCAGTTGGGTACATATACAAATACCTGATTTGCACATCTACATGAAATATTTGCATACATATATTTAGATGCATCTAAATATATCTAAAGAAGGCACAAGCAAATGTCTGCACACAATTGTGCCCGCCTAACCAATGAGAATGTGTTTGCAACAATGAAACAGCTGGTAAAAATTAATTTAATGTGTATATGTTATATAGCATTGGCCATGTCAGTTTTAATAATATGATCTATATGGCAACCACTTGTATTTTTAAGTAAATATTAGTAACATAACTTGCAAAGCAAACCATAGAACTTATGTTTCCTTTTCACTACCATTTTCTGGCATCTGATAGTCCCATTCCAATTCAACCAAAATCTTCACAGAAGTCCATGAGTTTTGCCTAAGCAAGGGTTCTGGCTCTTAATCAGAATTTAACAATTAGCTACTTGTAGCTTTACTCTTACCAAATAACTTTATGAAGATTAAAATAGCACTCAGATACCATGTACAAACAAAGCATATTCAAATATGTCAATATAATTTTCCCATGTTAGATATGAGGCTTTCTGCCTACATTAACTGTATGCCATGAAACAGTTAGTATGACTATCTGTAGCTTTTTGAAAATGAAACAGCAAGAAGGTCACAAGCAGTATATTTCTTGTCTTCTCTCACAGATACCAGCTGGTGATGATATTAAAAATCAACAGTAACTATTACAGATGTGGTAAGTGGTCTGGAATTAACTCCAGTACTTTATATAATTGAGGAACATTTAAAGAATCGGGCATTTTCTCCCTAAGGTACTCTCTGTAATATGTAGTTGTAGCTGTCATGGGTCTACCCTCACTTGAAACTGGGGGGTTTCAAGGTGAGGACCCGCATGCCACCATGTCAAAGGTCTCACCCCCACTTGGAACTGTTGGGCTCCAATGTGGGGACCTGACTTGGTTTCCCTCTAAACTAAAATCCTAGTTTAGATCTAGTAAGCTGCCACCACTCAATTAGGAAATGTGAATTGAGACACAGTCCTTCCCCAAAATCCTAGGGGATTCCAAGAGCCCCAAATCCATGGAGTTCTTACACCCAGGAGAAACAAACCATTCCCCCTGCTTCCTCCCCCCTCCCTTTTCCTAGGAGAGAGATACCTGATTCAAACTGCTTGAATCAAACCCAGGAGGAACTGTCTCTTCCCCCCTCACCTTCCCCTGAATTTCCACAGAAGAAGGAATTAACCAAGTCCAAAGAAAAGAAAAGAATTTATTAAGAGAACAAAAAGAAAATACAGAATCTCTATGAGCCCAAGCTGGACACTCATAGGGTATAACCTTATCAATCTCTGGAGAGAATCCCCTCTCCTCCTTTTCTCAGTAAAAGCAATATCAGCAAACAGGAATAAAGCATTTCCTTTAGCAAACACACAATTGCAAATATAGAAATTAAATCATAAGACTAATGCGCCTTTCTAATTAATACTCACTATTAATTAGTAGAAACTACTCCAGGAGAACTTGGAGACATGACTGTCCTCTTAGATCCAAAAAGAGTTCTCTCACAGACAAAGGCTTCCCTCCACAGAGATTTGAAAAAATCTTATCTCTGATTGGTCCTCTGGTCAGGTAGTCACCAGGTAGTACATGTTAACCCTTTACAGGTAAAACAGACTTTAACCCTTAACTATCTGTTTATGACAGTAGCCATGTACTGGGACATTACTTGTCATTGCTTCTTTCGAACTGTGAGTAGCAGTAAATTATACTTTAAAAAAGAAATCTCTCTCTACTAGTAAATATAATTTTCAAGACAAACTTCCTTAAAAAACTACTCAGCTGTCTCTCAGTTGCAATGTGGGGAGGACTGAGAGACTCCCTCAGGGTCTTCTGCAGATTGATTGATTGTGAGTTTTTGTTTTTTGTTTTTCTCCTCTGTAAAGGAGAAGGTAAGATCCTAGGATCCAAGAAAGAGAAGATCCCAGTGACAGCATCTCCACTAATTTCTTAATATATTGGATTGTACTTATACATCCACCAGGAGATGTGACCATAGTTTGCCACAACTACTACTGGTGGAATCTACTGGTCTTGTAGTATGATAACCAAATTGGGAAGAATTACTTCTAGCTAATTCTGGTATATCAGCCATTGATCAGAAATTGAAGTGTTTGACTTCCAAATGACTATTCTTTCCCTTCTATTAATAATGGCGCCTCCTCCTTCAGTCTATACAAAATGCAGCTGTTAAAATAATCTTTCTTGCCCATTATTCTGATTGCATTAATCTTTCCATTAACTCTCTCTGTTCTATTGCATTGCCCCCTTTTGACCCTAGTAGCTAGTCAGAGTTTGAGACTCTGGGGACATTCCAGTTGGGAGTGACAACTGGTGATGGGTAAATCTTTGATACAGTTTTGTTTTATTTACAAAGTGCTGTGTCCTTGAGCACAGAAAAAATCAAATACCAGGAAACAACTTATTTTGCTCACAGAACCAAAACCACTGACCCAACCCAAAAAGTTCTCCCCAGGTTTCTTCTTGGGTCAGACACCAGGCTTTCAGCTGCTCCTTCCAGCTTTCTGTCTTTTCCTGGTCCCGTCTCTTCTGCCTGTAGATGCACAATACTCAAAGCTCCTCCACCCACACAGTCCAAATAACTCCTGGGTGGGTTCACAAGCCCTTTCTCCTTAAGTCGGGAGGGGGGTGGAGCTTATCCTGACTTGTTAATTGAAGAGGTGTGTCACCAATACCTTTAAGTATTATAGAATTAAGATGAAGGCCTTGACAAATCTGCCATTCTTATCTGCTCTCATCACTTACCACGTCAGCACCCATCAACTCCACTTTGCCAACGTTCCCTTGTCAGTATCTCACGCAAACATCCCAACGACATCTTCCATTCTATCCCCTCGGTATAAAATCCTCTGAGCAGTGATATTAGGATCCATAAAGCCACTGAGGTGGTCTTCACTAAATCTCTTCCCCCAAGACCTACTTCTTCCATGATGTTTATAATAAACCAACTAATAAGGGCTTAATGGGAGCATATGGTGATAGTCAAAAATAGACTTTTTTGGCAAACATTTCCACTGATATTTCAAAAGGCAAATAAATAAATGACCAGATCTAGTAGTTTATAATTATTTGAAAAAAATTGCAGATGGTTTGATTCTAGAGAGGAAGGATGATTTTGTGCTTACAGCACTGGATTTGGGATTCAGAAAGTCTGGGTTTCATTTCTGGCTCTTCCATAAACTTTTCTGCAAATCCCTTAATCTTTGTGCCTTGGTTTCCCATCTGGAAAAGGAAGATAAAGCATAGGTGAAAGGATTGCAAGCTTATCTGTTCACATTGCAAGCTCTTCAAGGAGCTAGCTGCTCCGAGGGGTGTTTGCACAATGACGTCACAATAAAACAACAATGCAAATAATAGTTCCATGCATCCTTTCCCCCTGCCTTTGTATGGCTTTTGAGCTTTTACTCTCCAGCTCCCCTCTAACCAGACATGTCTCCTCAATTCTCTGAAGCTCCCAGCCATGTGGTGTTGACAGCTCAAGAGAACTGAGAGTAGGCAGCATAGCTTGTCTTCTCCTGCTAACTTTGGTGATATTTATGCAACAAGGGTAAAATGATCAAATCACTCAATCCTAAAATGATTTGCTTTCATGTGACTGTCCTGAAGATGGTGTGGAGAATGAAAACCATCCCATCAATCCATGGACAGTCTTTGCAGTTGGAGCATAGACATAGTACCCTTTTGCAGTTGCTCGTGATTACTACACAAAGGCTCTGGGTCATTGATGTTCATGTGGATACAATCTAGTAGACTGTTCACCTCTCCTGCTCCAATGCTCTCTTCTGCACCAGCATATTTAAAGCCTGCACATAGTGCAGTTTTCTATGGAGGCATTGCAGGGGTTCCATGCTATGCAGAACCTTGAGCAGGCCTGTCACCAAAGGGGCATTTCGCTCTGTGCTCTTTTGCTCCCCTCTGTAGCCCATAATGGTGGGGAAAATCTAGTCTCTACTTTGGTACCAGTTGTCATGATTTTTAGTCCTTTGCAAAAATTTGATCTAGGATTTAGAAAGATGTTTCCCATAACTTTGAAGACTATGAAAATAATTCCCCTCTAGTTTGTAAAATGTTTTTTAGTACATCAGAAGCAGGAAGCCTGCTAAACAACCAGTGGGGCCCCCTGGATGATCGAGATACAGAAGGAGTGCTTAAAGATGATAAAGTCATTGCAGAGAAACTAAATGGATTCTTTGCTTCAGTCTGCACGGCTGGGGATGTTAGGGAGATTCCCAAACCTGAGCTGGCTTTTGTAGGTGACAAATCTGAGGAACTGTCACAGATTGAAGTGTCACTAGAGGAGATTTTGTAATTAATTGATAAGCTTAACAGTAACAAGTCACCGGGACCAGATGGCATTCACCCAAGAGTTCTGAAAGAACTCAAATGTGAAATTGTGGAACTATTAACTATGGTTTGTAACCTGTCCTTTACACTGGCTTCTGTACCCAATGACTGGAAGATAGCTAATGTAATACCAATATTTAAAAAGGGCTCTAGAAGTGATCCTGGCAATTACAGACCAGTCAATCTAATGTCTGTACCAGGCAAATTAGTTGAAACAATAATAAAGAATAAAATTGTCAGACACATAGAAGAACATAAATTGTTGGGCAAAAGTCAACATGTATTCTGTAAAAGGAAATTAGTAAGACACAATCTATTAGAGTTCTTTGAAGGGGTCAACAAACATGTGGACAAGGGGGATCCAGGGGACATACTATACTTAGATTTCCAGAAAGCCTTTGACAAGGTCCCTCACCAAAGGCTCTTATGTAAATTAAGTTGTCATGGGATAAAAGGAAAGGTCCTTTCATGGATTTGAGAACTGGTTAAAAGACAAGGAACAAAGGGTAGGAATAAATAGTAAATTCTAAGAATGGAGAGAGGTAACTAATGGTGTTCCCCAAGGGCCACTCCTAGGACCAATCCTATTCAACTTATTCATAAATGATCTGGAGAAAGGGGTAAAAAGTGAGGTGGCAAAGTTTGAAGATGATACTAAACTGCTCAAGATAGTTAAGACCAAAGCAGACTGCGAAGAACTTCAAAAAGATCTCACAAAACTAAGTGATTGGGCAACACAATGGCAAATGAAATTTAATGTGGATAAATGTAAAGTAATGCACATTGGAAAAAAATAACTCCAACTATACATACAATATGATGGCGACTAATTGAGCTACAACAAATCAGGAAAAAGATCTTGGAGTCATCGTGGATAGTTCTCTGAAGATGTCCACACAGTGTGCAGCGGCAATCAAAAAAGCAAATAGGATGTTAGGAATCATTAAAAAGGGGATAGAGAATAAGACTGAGAATATCTTATTGCCCTTATATAAATTGATGGTACGCCCACATTTTGAATACTGCATACAGATGTGGTATCCTCATCTCAAAAAAAATATATTGGCATTAGAAAAGGTTCAGAGAAGGGCAACTAAAATGATTAGGGGTTTGGAATGGGTCCCATATGAGGAGAGATTAAAGAGGCTAGGACTTTTCAGCTTGGAAAAGAGAAGACTAAGGGGGGATATAATAGAGGTATATAAAATCATGAGTGATGTGGAGAAAGTAAATAAGGAAAAGTTATTTACTTGTTCCCATAATACAAGAACTAGGGGCCACCAAATGAAATTAATGGGCAGTAGGTTTAAAACAAATAAAAGGAAGTTCTTCTTCACACAGCGCCCAGTCAACTTGTGGAACTCCTTGCCTGAGAAGGTTGTGAAGGCTAGGACTATAACAGGATTTAAAAGAGAACTGGATAAATTCATGGAGGTTAAGTCCACTAATGGCTATTAGCCAGGATGGGTAAGGAATGGTGTCCCTAGCCACTGTTTGTCAGAGGGTGGAGATGGATGGCAGGAGAGATATCACTTGATCATTACTTGTTAGGTTCACTCCCTCTGGGGCACCTGGCATTGTCCACTGTCGGTAGACAGGATACTGGGCTAAATGGACCTTTGGTCTGACCCAGTACGGCCGTTCTTATGTTCTTATATAGGTAGCTTTGGACACTATCAAATTATAGATTAAGCACTAACTAAATAAGGTAAAATACACAATCATGCAAGGTGCTGATGACCCTTATGACACTGATTTATTTAGTTGCACTTTTGGATATTTCAAATCCACTAAAGACTTGCAAGTGTGTAATGTCCCAGAAAATTTGCCCAAATGTTTTTGGTGGTGTTTGGTCATTTTTTTTGTCTGTCTTTATAAAACGTTTCCCTATTTTTAAAATTATTTATATTTTATTTTAAACACTTATATGACCTGACAAACTTATCAAAGCTGAAGATTTGTGAAGCTCAATTCTCCAGAAAGCTTTTTGAGTTAGCTAGGCTGATGTCTCACTGCTGATGATAGTGACAGACATACGTGTGTCTGTACTTACATGTCTGAAGAGCAGTGATGCACCAAACTCAAATTGAAATCTACAAGATTTTTTTAAAATCTTTTTTCTCTATTTAAAAGCAGCATAGTATGCATCTTTTGAATTAATATTTAATAAATATATATATTGTGTATGAAGAGAAAAGTAGATATGCAGATGGATAACTTTTTCAGGGGGGAATGTGATATTTACTAGCTGCTAAATAATCAAATATATAAACATATTGACTATACTTTTAGTGTCTTGCTGCCTCACCAATATGTCCCTACAAGTGACACATACGTGACTTTTTTTTTTAAAGCCTTGTGGATAGTAAGAAGTAGAGAAAATAAGATGATCTGCATACCCGACCAAGTGGTATTCAAACAACTGCCACTGAACACTCTCTAGACTGATCCAAAAAGCATACAAAGTTCTAGTTCCACATTGAATGGTAAGAGTTTAAACATTCTGGCACAGTGTAATGTGCTTGTTTGCTTATGTGGGTATAACATAAGGAAGGGATTGGCAACCTTCAGCATGCGGCTCGCCAGGGTAAGCCCCCTGGTGGGCTGGGCTGGTTTGTTTACCTGCTGCGTCCGCAGGTTCAGCCAATTGCAGCTCCCACTGGCCTCAGTTTGCCACTCCAGGCCAATGGGAGTGGCAG
Organism: Mauremys mutica; assembly: GCF_020497125.1. Lineage (NCBI taxonomy): Eukaryota > Metazoa > Chordata > Testudines > Geoemydidae > Mauremys > Mauremys mutica. The sequence continues at coordinate 95,695,399 of NC_059073.1, read as the reverse complement.
GAAGCAGTGGCCAGCACAGTCCTCGGCCCGCGCTGCTTTCCACCACCCCCATTGGCCTGGGATGGCAAACCATGGACAGTGGGAACCACGATCAGCCAAACTTGCGAATGTGGCAGGTAAACAAATGGGACCGGCCCACCAGGGGGCTTACCCTGATGAGCCGGATGCCAAAGGTTGCCAATCCCTGACCTAAGGAATCATTTAATCCAAGAGAGACTGTTTAGTTCAAGAGGGACTATTACAACTAGTAATACACATTTCTCCAATCTGTAACCACCTATATATTCAAGTAGGTAAAACTTGTAAAACTATCCATAATAGTGCCTTTTCATGGACTCCCAGTATTAATAAAATGTTGATTTGAGCTTTTCCTGAAAAATATCCCCACTGAATTTTTCAGCAGTCCTTACTCAAGCAAAAACCTCTCTGAGGTAAATGACAATTTTTGCCTTAGATTCTAATCCAGTAGTTGCCACATTTTCACAAATGGCCCAGTCCTTCAATCTGGCAGCTATATGAGAAACTTCCAGGGTCCAGCTGGGACCCCATTTTCAATGAAGCAGCTTGCAGGAGCAGGCCTTTGAGGTAAATCCTGATGGCATAATCTGCAGTCAGGACTTTTGGTGACTCCAAGAGGAGCTAGCGATGTTTCGCTGTGCAGGTAAGACTAAGATGGGTAGTATTTGGGCACTCTTGTGGGTCAAAGTAAATGCACAGGTCAACAGCTTTTCCAAAATACTGACTATAGTCAATATGTTAAGTAGTCCGTGTATCCCAAGACTGAATACACATGGCTTCAATAAGGAAAAAGTGTACTTGAACAGAAAAGAAAATGATTTCAACATTATTAAATTTTCAGTTTCTCCATTAGACGCATTCTAAATTAATAGCCTTCATGCCTCAAACCTTTTAGTGGCAACTGCATTTTTGTCTGCTTTTTAAGTTTACAATCCATATTTTTAGTTTGAATTGTGAGTCATGTATTTTCATGTTTCATTTAATACTGTGTACCCAGTCAAAATTAACACACTTAAATGTTCTCTGTAATATGAATTCTCAGTGGACTCCTGGGATAAGTGTTTAATGTTACTGAATGCAAGATGGAATCTCCTCTGGGACTCTGGATTAAATGGAAAAAGCAGTGTTTTCCATGGAAGATTTTTTTTTTAATCCAAACTTGAGCGTGTTTTATTATTAAAGCAATGAATGTAATTAACACTTTGCATTTAATGCTTTTTATAGCTGATCTTAAAGTGCTTTGAGAACACGAATTGGCCAAACCCCCATCATTATCCTTAATTTACCTGTGTGTAAAAGAGCATGAGGAAAGGTGAAGAAATCAGGAGCCCAGCTGCATAGCTGGGAAAGGGAGTGAGGGTACATAAAGCCCCCCCCTTTACTTCCCTGCACAGACTATGTGTATCACTAGCCTCGTGCGTGTCAGACAGAGCAACATGCTGCTGCTTCTCCTCCTATGCCGGTGGGTGGGAAGCAGAGGAATCCTTGGCTCTATTTTCTCTTCTCTTCCCCTCCCCCAGCCCCTGTAGCTGAAATGACAGAGGGAGGAGTGGAGGGAACTAGGAAAAGGGCTGGCACATCTTACTCCCTCCCCCCCCTCCAGAAGCAAAGGGAAGTAGAGGCCAAACTGTGGCTCTCAGACAGGGCCGGCTCCAGGCACCAGCTGAGCAAGCTGGTGCTTTGGGTGGCATATTCTATGGGGCGGCATTCCGCCCAAACCCAGGGCAGCATAGCCGGTTTTTTGTTTTTGTTTTTTGGTTTGCCGCTCCGCCGCCCTGTAGGGGACGGCAGTGCGGAGGAGGGCAGCGCCCTGCAGCAAACTGGGCAGGGCAGCCCCTGTTCTTCCCTCTCCGCCGACGGGAGCGGAGCGGAACGGAGCCCTCCCGGCAGGAGGCGCAGTGGTCGATACCGCGGGACAAGCGCCCCGCTGAAGCCCTGGCCGCCCCCCAGCTCTCTCTCTCCCCCGCTCCCTCCCTAGACTGGGTGAGCACTCCGCTGCACGTCTGCAGCACAGGGCGTCCCCCTGCACCCTGGCTCCGGCTGCCCAGCAGCGTTTTTTGTTGTTGTTTTTTTTCCTCCTGCTTTGCTGCTCCGGCCGCGCCGGGTTCCCCCGATTTGCCGCTCCGGCCATGCCCCAGGTTTTTTTGTTTTGTTTTTTTTTCTTTCCCGGCTTTGGCGCTCCGGCCGCGCTGCAGGTCCCTCCCCACCCGCTGCTCCGGCTGCGCCGCAGGTTTTTTTGTTTGGTTGTTTTTTTCCCCTCCTGCTTTGCCGCTCCGGCCGTGAGACACGTGTTTTTGTTTTGTTTTCTTTGCCGCTCCGGCCACGCTGCAGGTGTCCCCCCTGACTTTGCTGCACCGGCCGCGCCACAGGTTTTTTTGTTTTGTTTTGTTTTTTTCCCCTCCTGCTTTGCCACTTCGCCGCCCCCCCCCTTTTTTTTTTCTTGGGGCGGCAAAAAAGCCAGAGCCGGCCCTACTCTCAGAGAAGCACAGCTACACATTGTCCTTTCCTCTGGCCTCATTGTAGAATTAAAACCTAGCCCTAAGAGATTTGCCTAATGCCATATAGGAAATTGTAGATTTGGAAATATAGGGATCCTGGTTCCCAAGCACAGACTCTAACTAATAGACACTCTTTGTAGGATTATTAATGCAATGGACCCAGTAACCCCAGTAATCCATTGGGTCCAATATTCTTCCTGATCTCTAGATCATTTTTTGATCCTGTAGGATGACTCTGCAGCTTTTATCTTGTGCGACTGCCAGTAGGGGCTCACTCTTCATTCTTTGGCAAGCAGGACTTCTGTCTGTGACTTTGATGCACTCCTACACTCTTTTCCATTCCATCATTGTCCTGCCCTTCATGGCAGACTTCCAAAGCACAGGCAAAGGTTTTGCCCATGAATTCACTCGTATGGCACCGGTGACAGCTGAGCCCTTAGGACAGGATGAATCATTACTTTGAGTGCTTTCATATTTTTCTTATAGTCAAAGTAACATTCCATGTCTAGCTTGTGTGAGTTGAATCAACCTTATTCAGTTTATATACAAGTTGAGGGTGATGTAGGGAGGAGGGGTGGAGAATCAAGCTTTCAGTGACTTTGGGGAGGATCAATAAAATTACTACTTTAGACAAATTCTAAGTATGTCCAGGAGAAAGGGGATTTGTCTGTGTCATCTTGAGTATCACGTGACTAGACTAGTTATGCATGTGGGACAGAGCAACAGGCTGCTGCTTTGGAGGCTGACTAGCAAAAAGGGGAGAGCTGACTCATGCAAATGTTGATGAAGAAAGCCAGCCACCTGGAAGGATTGCCTATAATGAGCCGTGTAGGTCTTGCTTACTATAAAGATTGCCCGGAGACGCAAAACTGATTTAGTAGCAGAAATGTATAATGGATCCATTACAAAGACGAAATGTTGTCATTGGCTTTAGGGTTTTAAAATGGGGTGGATGGGGGTGGGGTGTGAAATGGCAGCGATAGTGGGGGTGAGGGAGGAAAAAGTGATAAGGGCTTGCTAGCCATAATAGCTTCTCAATGGGAATGGAACATCATAGGTGTATACTAAAAGGCTTTTTGGCAGCTCCATTACAGCTGAAAGAATAGGGAGCAAAGTGGTCTGGGAATATGCTTATGAACTGGAAAGCAAAATGGGATTTGATCAAATTTGCAACTAGAGCTGAGTGAAAAATGGCGGTTTTCATATGGAAATGCTCTTGATTTCCCTTTTTCAATGAAACTTAACTGTGGAAAGCATGATGCCAATCCAGCCCTAAATCATTTGAGGATTTTATGGTCTGATTGGCAGAAATTTTGCAAATAAAAGGAGTGGAGGAGTAGAAGCAAAACCCAACTAAAACTTCAGATTGGGAGAAGTTTGTATCTGAACTCAGAAGTTCAGGCTCCTCTCTTTTAGGAATAGAGCTCACTTGAAAATTTCCCATTTAAGTTGGAGCCTTAGGCCACGTCTATGCTACAAACTTATGTCAACTCAAGTTCTGTCGGCATACAGCCACAGCAGTTAGTGCATAGCTTATGCTCGTGCATATTGGGATCCTTGTGTCAGCAGTGCGTGTACTCGCCAAGAGTGCTTACAACATGGGTAGACATTTCAGTCTGCAAATGCCACCGTCCAGTGCTCTGTCTTTTGGGAAGTTTTGGCAATGCATGATGGGGCTGAAACAAGTCCCGCAAGGGTGACTGGGAGCCTAGGCTCAACTTCCCAGTTTGCAACTGTCTCCATCCCATAATAGTATCTGTAGCCCATCATTTTTTTGCCTTTTCTTTTCAAAATCCCATAAGCCCGCCCAGCCCTCTTTGCTGTCTGCCATCTCTGACAGAAGCATAGAGTGATACACTATTGTCATGAGCACTGCACGCACAGGATGTGTGATCCTGCAGTATTTGCAGAGCCACAACAAATGAGACAAGTCCTTGGAGGACAGATTACTGTGGGACACAGCAAGAACTAATTCAAGGTTGTTGGTGTCATTCCAGGAGCAGCTGCAGATGGTGGAGCATCACTTCTGGGTTCAAGGAACAAGCATTAACTGGTGGGATCACATTGTCATGCAGGTTTGGGACGATGAGCAGTGGCTGCAGAATTTTTGGATGCACAGGGCCACATTCCTGGATCTGTGTGCTGAACTCAACCCAGCCCTCCAGCACAGGGACACCAAAATGAGAGCTACACTGACAGTGAAGAAGGACTGTGGCTCTTGGCAATGTGCAGGATATAGGGGACGCCTTTGCAGCTACCTAAGTCCATCAACCATGGCTCTATGCTGCTCGGGAAAGTGGTGTTACTGTCTCAGTATAATGGGGCACTTACAGCAGTGGGAGACCAATTTCAGCATAGGCATGCACAACTTTGTCATGTAGACTAGGTCTTATTAATTTGGAACCTGTCTGTTTTATTGGTATCTTACCTATAACATTCTGCTTTCCCTTTGATAAAGTTTCTACCTGTTTGAGAAGGTTGCAAATGAAACAACTTTTAGTTCTTGAAAGTGAAGGAATTTTCTGATGACACTGAAACCTCCCAGGAAATTTATTTGAGTATGTTTGTAATAAACTACCCTTACCTATAGACTTCCTCAGCCTAGATGAATGTGGTTCAGTTGTGAATAGGCTTGTTTAATATTCATTAAATTCTAAATAGCTCATTTTAATGTATCTATTTAGCTAGTGAATAATTCATTTATTTATCAGAAGCCCAGTGCTGTCACTTACAGCATAGGCCTCTAGTAATATTAAAAGGCATTTGAACCGAGGGAGACTCTTAGGCACAGAAGGCAACTGAAACACTATGTAGTAGTCAGTCAGCTTTCCATCCCCAAGAGCGTAGGTTTATGTTGAGGTGATTTTTTTTTTTTAACAAAAGTCTTGTAAAAGTAAATCTTCAACTCTGCTTTAGTACAATCAAGTGTTTCCATATTTTTTATTAAAGCTGATGTCAGTATAGTTACTTTAATTTGTTTCGCTTATAAAACAAAAGTCTCTGGCACTTCTGAGGCACTTGATCCTCTCTAGGCAATCATTAGTAGCAAGCAAGGATAAAATTTTTGGTTGGAATGATAAAAGCATGGTCCAGTGGGATAAGGTACTGACCTGATGGGTTCTATTCTTGGCCCTGCTATTGAACTGCTGTGTGACTTGGACAAATAACTTAATTCTCTGTGTCTTGGATTCCTGTCCCCCGCCCCCCCTTATCTGTCTCCTGTATTTACACTGTAATAATTTTCAGGTAAGAACCATCTCTTACTATATGTCAGTTATAGCTAGTGCTGATAGCACCACCTATTAAGATTGTCTAATACTTCCTATTATAAGACCCTATTTTCAATTGTTTGGAGTCTTACCCAGCTGTAACCATTTTGCTTGACATTTTCCATGGGACAGGAATCTGTATTAGGCTGAACATTTTTTTTTTAAATTGGTGATGTTTCTTTGAGATGATCTCATGTTTGAAGGGACTATAAATTTGGCCTGGGATGGCCTTTGTCAGAGGTGTACATTTTACCACAACTGTAAAAATTTCCCTGAACGTGGCCAAGTTATCAGCCTTTGAAAAATCAGATTTGTTGATAGTCCTATGTCCTATTCATAGCACATTCTTTTTCCATTATCTCTATATAGTCTAAGTGTTTTGCCTTGCAGAGATACTAAGATAGAATTTGTCAGTGAATATAGTCAGAGAACCACAGAATAATAACCTGGTGTCCAGTTACTAAAAAGTTTGATTAGATCAACTGTTTCCTTATGACACAATGTCATGTGATGCTATGACACACACATTTGCTACTGTGACATTGTACCATGATTATTTCATAGCTCTCTACAGTTCCATTCAGAACAATATTTCTTCTCTCTCCCCTTGTCTATCCCGACTTCTGAGTGTCACCCCCTCCTCAGCTGACTAGCTGCGTAGAAAGACATGGAGGAATTCACCGCACCTCCAGTCTGTTTGCTCAGTGCTTTTTATAGCATGGTGTCTTGTATTCACTGAGCAGGTACAGGATAGGTAGCAATATGAGCTTCCTCAAAATGTCCCAGCAGTGTGCTTGAACACTGACCCAGGGGAATCATTGCTAATGGTAAGAGTTCACTCACCATGCACAAATTTCAACCTTTTTCTCAGACTGTCAACAAGAATTAGAACTGGTGCATTGCCACATGTTATAGTAAGGGTTGCGGCATGTTTCTCATTTAATATTTAAAGTCATGCTATGCTTTAGCTTATGACCTGAAGATGAAAAGCTGACATGTCCTATGCCTTTCACTTCTCTGCGAGAGCTGCACAAAATGTTGCAACCTTCTCTCGCTTACATTTTCTATAAGCAATTTGCATTCTGTCATGTTCTCTCACACATGGTGTTCCAAACAATTAAAAGAAAATTGCACCCATTTTGCTCAGTCTAGCAGTCTGAAAGTTTCAAAGATGAGAAGCACTTCGCAGCATGAATAAACTGTGAAAGGCTTTTGAAAATAAGGTTTTTAATGATAATTGGCATTAAAACCTCTATTTTCTAATACATTTCACAGTTTATGCTTGCTGGGAAGTGCATGTTTTCTTTGAAACTTTCAGACTGCTAGACTGAGCAAAATTGATAAGCTTTCCTTTAAATAAAACGGAAATTAGTGAAGCAAGATTCTTAAAACAAATAAATAAAATAAACTGTAGGGAAGAAAAGAAAACAAATATCAACAGCAGAACTTCGAGGAAACTTTCCTGGATCTCCTCTTGCAGTTTGCATTATCCATCTGTTCAGATTGTAAGCCCTGTGGAGCAGGGACCATGTGTCTTCTCCCCTTCCCCATCCCTGCCTCTTTTGCTCATATTGTGACAAACAGTGTACATGAAATTTTTACATGAAAACTTCATCCAGAGGGGTGAGGGGCAAGGGAAAAGGCCACACTGACACACTCACCCTGTAGCCCAGTGCTTAAGGTATTGGCCGAAGATATGAGAGACCTAGATTAGAGTTCCTGCTCTTCCTGACTCAGGCAGAGTAAATAATTTAACCTAGGTCACCTATACTCCAGCCAATGTCCTACACAGGTAGGGGTGTGTGTCTGTCTGTCCGAGTTTGGCCACACAGTCAATGCACAGCAAGGAGTAAATTGCAGTGCACCAATCTGCTACGCACTAACTGTCTGTGCGGACCCAGCAGGCACATACTAGAAGTTCCCTAGTGTGCTTTGATCTACTCAGCTTTAAAACTGGAGTAGATGAAAGAGCACTGGAGAACTTCTGGTGTACAGCAGCATGGTCCACACAACCATGAATGGGTTTGGATTTACACCTCAACCTGTTGCACACGGGCTGACTGTGTAGAGAAGCCCTTGGTGTCTGTGTGTCTCTTTTCTTCCCCCACACCTCCAGATTGAATTTTTCATGGCTCTGGTCAACTCTAGTTAAGTGTATGCAGCTAGGCATTTGTCTGGATGATGGCCCTAATTCTGGTCTCATTTCAGTAGTTGGCAAAACTCCCATTGACTTCAGTGGTCACAGGGTCAGGTCCACAATGGGTACCTAGTAAATGTCTATGTGTAACTAGAGGTGTTCAGAAATGTGTGGGCTCAATGGGGAGGATTTTGAAAACTTTGTCTCACCGTTTAATCATTCACTGGCTTGTGGTCTCCATATATGTGCCTCAATGGCCTTTCCAAGGATGCAAAGAACAATAAGATGGGAAACTTATCACACTGTCTACAGCAGTCCTCATCACAACATCACCAATGCCAGCTCTTATGATTCCTCATGTGCCCCTCCTATCAAGATGTGCTACTTTGAAATTTACTGGAACCTATATATGTCAAGCCAAGCAAACTTCAGGCATCCTTGTCCTCCTCTGGAGGATTAATTTGAAGTAATCTTAGCAAAAATACAGACTCCTCTATAAGTGACTGAAGTGAAATGAAAGAATCAGAGAAAACTGGAACTGGGAGACTGCCAGGAGGAGTTAACTCAGAAGAAAAATAGTTTCATAACTATGCAGTTAAGAATATATGGATTGGAGAGCTCCATTTGGAAATAGCAGAGAACCAAGAAAAGGCACTCCACCAGCTCTAGATCTTAGCTTTTCTGGTTCTGTGGAAGAAATTGGAAGCATTGACTTTTAACACTAGAATAGTGGACAGCCTTTTCTATATCTAACTGGGCTTGAAGCACAGGTCAAAGGAAATACCACAGTGCAAAAGTCGGGAGGCGCACTTTGGAATCTCTTTTAGCTGACTGGGGAGACCATAATAAATTGTGTCTTTTTTTAGAAGAATCCTACACCCTCATAAGGAAAATTAGATAACCTGGTAGGTCCTAACAATCTGAAATGTTAATATCTCTATAACATGAGAGATCTTATAGGAAGAGACAGAATTATTTGCTTCTATGATTTAAGCCTGATCAAAACACATGAAAAGAATGTAATGAAATAGGAAAATCCTTTAGAACAGTGGTTCTCAAAGCCAGTCTGCCGCTTGTTCAGGGAAAGCCCCTGGCGGGCCAAGCTGGTTTGTTTACCTGCTGCGTCCACAGGTTCGGCCAATTGTGGCTCCCACTGGCCGCGGTTTGCCACTCCAGGCCAATGGGGTCTGCGGGAAGCAGTGCGGGGTGAGGGATGTGCTGGCCATCACTTCTTGCCACCCCCATTGGCCTGGAGCAGTGAACCACGACCAGTGGGAGCCACGATCGGCCAAACCTGCGGACGCAGTAGCTAAACAAACCAGCCCGGCCAGTCAGGGGGGTTCCCTGAACAAACGGCAGAACGGCTTTGAGAACCACTGCTTTAGAAGCCAGAAGATAGAAGCAGCTGTTCCTGTAGTGACAGAATATCTCTGTATTCACATCCTACACCCCATAGTCGTAATTTTTGTACATGTCTGGTGAGGTATCATTTAAAAACTCATAATTTGCTGATCAATATTATCATAGCAAAATGCATGTAGCGGCATTATATGTTAAGTTTATAAACATAAGCTGAAATCATGACTAAAAATATAAATAAATAAATCTGTGGAGTGGCCAAACCAGTTCCTACTTGTCGTCTTGCTCCCAGCTGGAAATGCTACTCAAAGGGGGGGGGGGGCAGGACCACTTAAATATATCTCTTTGTAGTTAATAATACTGTTTTGTTTTATCTAATCCAATGTGTTCAAGTTGAAGTGTCTGGGTAACTTTACTTGGGGTAACAAGTTGTGTGCATATTATTCCCTTAAAGGAATAACAGACTTGATATATTTTCACTGTCCAGGAAAGCTGGGCAGTACAGGACATACATTTCTGGGGTGGAAATCTGGTACTGGGAGTGTGTTGGGCCTGTGGTTTAAGCCTGGTAAGAGTTAAGGTCTGGCTGGCTGATGGAGCACAAACAGACATAGTTGGGAGTGACACATATGCTGGAAGCTATTTCTGGGCAAACCAGGTTGGAGATTACAGCAGCAACGCATTGTAAAGGGGACCCTAGATTACACGGCAGGGGTGACAGAGCTACTCATTGGTCTGTATTGTACCCTGGTATGTCACACCTACTTCAAGCTAATCATAAAGAATTGTTTCCATGAAAAGACAATCCTTTTCTGGGAGAAAAGACCTGAAAAAGATTTATTTTTTTAATCTAAAATAAACACTTGCGCACACACACAGATTATCTAATCAGTGAGAAATAAGATTGTTATGCTACTGAGAGTTATAGCAACTTTTGAAACTAGCTTTTCACAGTTATGGAATTCAATATTTTTAATGCTCCATAGTAGTAAAAATTTCATTAAAAATATGCTAAATTACCCAGAACCAGTGTGTGTGTCATTTAATTTTCCTGTTGCCTCTTTCTGCTATTCCAATTCCTGACATATAAATGGAGGGATTAAAAGTAAGAACATGTTTATCCGATCTCCTATAACAGATACCCTGGGACATATTTTCATATACACGCATTAAATGTAAAAGGGCTGCTTTTTGAGGGCCAAATCCTATTTCCACCGAGTTCATTGAAGGTTTTTTGCCACTGACTTTACTGGGTGCAGGGTTTGGTCTTTTTTGCACAGTTCTTACTAGGGGACCTGTTTCTGAAGGTCTCTCGAAATGCTACAGTCTGTAGCAACTATAATAGTTTTCAAAGTGTTCTCTTGTGATATGTTGCATGTTTTTTATCAGAAATGTTTAAATCTCTTATTGAAATTGTGGCTGGGATTTTATTACCTTGTATCTTTTCTTAATCAAAAATATTTAAATAAAAGAAAATGTGGTAGGCATGAAGGTCTATCACTATGGAGATATGATGTGTATAAGATGTTGTCATCTCGTTATAAGCATAACTTACTTCATACTTAAAAAACAATGGGAGTTTTGCCATTGACTTCAGTGTAGCCAAGATTTCACCCACAAAGTCTATAGTCTGAGAAGAGAATTTTGGCTTTAATGAGGGAGAGCAGAAAGGATGTGTGTGTGGTGTTGCCAACTTTTATAATTTTACTGTGAATCTCATGATATTTGGTATGTTTCTTAAAGCCCCAGCTCCTCAGTTTTCTTTTTTGCTTAAGTAAGTTTCGAGTTCTTATACTTGGAGATAGAAATTTGGAAATGTGAAACATAAAGCCTAAATTATTATTATTATTATTATTCACTCCCTGTGGCGCATAAGGCGCCAACCACTCTCCTCCATTCATTTTGTTCTTGAACGAGACAGCAGATTTCATCCCACTTCATTCCCATACCTTTCATTTCCTCTTCAATGGTCCTTCGCCATGTCCCCAATGGTCTACCTGTCCTCCTTCTTCCTTGTGGTGTCCATCGTAGGGCAATACGAGGGTGTCTGTCAGCATCCATTCTCAACACATGCCCCAGCTACCTCCATCTTCGTTGTTTGGCTTCATCCACTATATTGTTGATGCCTGTTAATCGGCTCACTTCAAGACTGGTAATACGCTGTGGCCAATGTATGTTAAGAATTCGCCTAAGACACCTTCCTTCAAAGCCCCGAAGCCGACTTCCTATCTTCTTGTTGGTCCTCCATGTTTCCGCTGCATAGAGCAACACAGAGCGGACGTTCGACCTGTAGATCTCTACCTTGGTTTTCATTTGCAAGATGGTTGACCTCCAAATATTCTGAAGTCTATAGAATGCATTTGCTGCAAGACTGACTCTGGTAGATATCTCCTTCTGAATATTGCCATCAGCCGATATGTAACTTCCAAGATATTTGAAGTCGTTCACCTCCTCCAATTCAACGTCACATAACACTGTCTTCGTCGAGCTGGCTGTTTTTACTTTCATTATTTTGCTCTTACCGGCATGGATATTAAGTCCTACGCACCTTGCTACTCTACCTACTCTATCAGTCTTCTCTTGGAGGTCCGTCTGAGAGCTTGAAATCAGGGCGATGTCATCCGCAAAGTCACAGTCTTCAATATGACCAGAGGGTCCCCATGCGATCCCTCTTGGCCTATCTTCAGTGGCCTTCCGCATCACCCAATCTAATCTATTTATTAGCCTAAATTAGCTAATAAAAATGATTTTAAGCCACTCAAGAATTTGGGGATCTAATTAATTATTTTTGAATGCTTGGGGTTAGTATGCCAATTAATGTATCCATGGGACATTTTCTTAATACACTTTTCATGTTAAATTCCTGTGCTTTTATTGTATATTCAAGCAGGTATTTTCATGTTCTAAATGCAAAAGTGAAAGAACAAATCTGGCTTTATAAAAGAACAATAAAAGTGTAGGTAGTCATGGCAATAAAATAAAGAATATAAGAACAATTGCAATGTTTTTTCCTCTGGTTGGTTGTTTCAAGAATATGGCAAAGGATACAATACTTTGTCTTACAATAGGAATTTTTAAGTGCATTTGTTCTACTTTACTCTTTAGATGTAGTTACGTTGTCAGGAGATTATCCTAAATATTGCTGCTTTTGTGATCAGAGGAGGAAGTCAAGTTGAAGCCCCATCAGTTCGAAACAAAGTCATCTGCTTGTAAGAGTGTACTGAATAGAAGTGCCTTTGATCTGGATTTAAAGAAAGAAAGAAAACTCTAAAAGAGTGATGTCCAATCTTTTCAGTCTGTGAGCCAAATATATTGAATATGATACCTATTCTTTGAAAAAGGTCAAGGGGCCACAATTAATATTTCGGGGCAGACTTTTTCTCCTGGTCAACACCTGTTGCATTGTTTGGGCAGTGTGCAGGGCTTGAAACCACTTTCAAGTCCCTATGGAGTCCCCAGTGAGTGTAGAGCCAGTTGTGAGCAGCTCCTGAAGTGGAGGGGCATATCGGGAGTGGGGAGGAGAAGAGGCTGGCAAGTGCTGGTCTCTGGCGATCACTAGCTGGTACAGTCCGCAGGGAACCATTTGCCAGCTGGTGAGTTAGAGGAGTCTCCTAGTTACTCTAACCTGCTCCAGGATGGGACCAGGGTATTGGGAAGCTATAAGTGGTTGCCAGTTCTCAGTTTCTCCTCTCTGACTCTCTCTTGGGTGACTGTCTGGGGAAAGTTTTCTTGTGTGAGGCAATCCCTTAGGCTCTTGCTGTTGTCCTGTTCTCCCTGGTACTTGCATAGCCCAGCAGGGAAGCAGGCAATGGACTATCCAGACCTACTTTCTCCCCTGTCCTGTAGCAGCAGGGAAGCTATTGGACAGTTGCAGCAGAGGAAGGACAGCAGTTGCTCAGAACACTCCTGGGCTCTCATCTGAGATGTTTGAGGCTCCAAAGAAAACAGTGTGAGGCAGTTGAGGAGGGAGGCCGTTCTTCCAGCAGACAGGGGCTGATTTGATTGTTTGAATTAAAAGTCCCATGGTATAGATCAGGGAAAATATTTTCATTTAAAAATAAAAAACAAATGTTCTTTATTATAGTGATCCGGAGGCCAATGGTGTAAATGCTCAAGTATCCGCTGGGCTACAGGCTGAACATCTCTGATCCAAAATATGAAGAAAGGAATGAAAAAGCACTTTCCTTTGTTCTAATTTCCTACTCTCAATAGAAAATAGTTTTTGGTCTTCTGTTCTATACAATTGTCCTGTGTGCGACTCTGGACTTTGCATGTTTCAGTGAAGTGGGGGCATTCAGTAAATAACACAATCAATGCAACAACTGATAATGAGGCAATAAACCTGCTCTTCCATTCTTTGGACAACACTATCTAACTTTGTGTTTTTAGAGTGGGGCTGCTAAATACACTTCCCCTTTCGATGGCTATGAGACAAGTTTATTCAATCTTTGGTTGGAGGGAACTCTTGGACCAGAAAATTTTGCTTGTGCAGCGGAGAAGTGATATTGAAAACTCCTGATTAGATCTGTAGTCGTGGAAGAAAACTTAATGCTCTATACAACTTAGAGATGGATGATCTCTTCTCCCTCCACCCCATGAATAGTGGATTTTCCTGAAAAGGTTATTTTTGGGGTACACATTCAGCAAATACTTTTTTTCCCCAGCCAAAACTAAAAGATTCTCTTTGGCCATTATGGAAGGAAATGTTTCAACTTTTCATTTTGAAATGTTTGTTTTACATATTATTTTAAAACAAACAAAAACAAAGGGGGGAACACCTGTAAATGCCCAAAATGAAAACAATTTAATTTTGGGGTCAGTTTTCACTCAGCAGAGGTGAGAGGAGAGATCATAAAGAAGGGATTACGGTGAATGGGGTGCCTGGCAACCAAAATATATTGAAGGGGTTTCAGAAGCAGAGTCTGGAATAATACTTTGACCATGCATGGAATTTAAATCTATGGGCATGAAATAATACGAAAGACTATTGGCAATATAGTAAAAGCCATGAAGAAAACAGGGAGCAACCTATGATGCTTAGTTTATGTAGTATCTCTCTTAGCAGAACCAGTCTCTCTTTTTTTTTTTAATGGCAACTGCTATAAATATTATACATGGGTGGGTAAGAGCTTTCACATCTGAACAAAAATTGAGACAATTTTTTTCTCCAAACTAAATCAGAATAAAATGTCAATCTCAAACTTTTACAAACTGAAAATCTGGAAAACAAAAAACCAATTTAGCTCAATCAGTGTTTCATTTCAATAAGTTTTAAATGTTTGTTTTTTGTCCCTTTTTCTTAAGGTTAAAGTTACAAAAATTTCAAAACAAAAATCTGTTTGATTGGTTTGGTTTGGTTTGAAAATGTCAAAGCAGAACATTTTTGGCAGACATCTAAACTTTTTTTCCAAATGTTTTGAGCAGATAGACTCACTGAAACTGACCCTGTATTGTGAACAGTTTTGATTTCAATGGATCATCACTTTTCAGCAAATAAATTATTGGTCAAAAAATTCCTAGGGTGACCAGACAGCAAATGTGAAAAATCAGGACAGGGGGTGAGGGGTAATAGGATCCTATATAAGAAAAAGACCCAAAAATCGGGACTGTCTCTCTATAAAATTGGGACATCTGGTCACCCTACAAAATTCCTGACCAACTCTAATAAATATTTGTGCTGTGATTAAATGTAAAAATGGGTGATGAAGTAGAATAGGCCTGGCCATTCTATATAAATAGAACCCCCCCATTGAAATCTCATGTTGTTCCATTAGAGGGGGTGAGCAATTCACTGTGTAGAATTCTTCCCTTTTTAAGTCAGTAATGAACCTCCATATCATCAGGATGTTAAGATGCACTGTGCTTTCAAAAAAGACATGAAAGTGTGAGGCCCCCACCACTTGTGGTTACTAAAGATTGCATTTCACCGCTTTAGCCCTTTTATCGTGGTCAATTTGTGTGCAGTTATGTAAGGCTTAGCATACCTGGATCTAAGGTGTAGGTCTGGTGCAACAGGCAACCCCTACTCTCTGCTCATTGTGAGCAAGGTGAGGTGGAACGTAAGTGGGCAAAGAAGATTAGCTGATCAGGTGCAATCCAAGTATGCCCTGTCAAGGCCTGCAATGCTATTCCTTCTTCCTCTACTAGAAAAAGAGGGAGCACGGGAGGAACTTGTGATTCTGGCTCAATATAGTCCATTGTATCTGCTTCAAATTCCCTCCGCAGTTTCAATGATCTGATACCCTTTGGGATGAAAAATCCTGATAAATCATTGTCATTAATGACTTGGATAATGGAGTAGAGATTGCACTTATCAAATTTGCAGATGACACCAAGCTGGGAGGGGTTACAAACATTTTGTAGGACAGGATTAGAATTAAAAGCTGTCTTGACAAATAAAAGAATTGGCCTGAAATCAACAAGATTAAATTCAATAAAGACAAGTGTGGAGTACTACAATTAGGAAGGAAAATATCAAATGCAGAATTACAAAATGTGGGATAATTGGCTAGATGGTAATAGTGCTGGAAAGGACCTGGGGTTTACAGTGGATTCCAAGTTAAATGTGAGTCAATAGTGTGATGCAATAGTGAAAAGGGATAATGTAATTCTGGGGCGTATCAACAGGATTGTTTGTATGTCAGACACAGGAAGTAGCTATTCTGCTTTGCTCAGCACTGGTGAGGACTCAGCTAGAGTATTATGTGCAATTCTGAGCACCACACTTGAGGAAAGAAGTGGACAAATTGGAGAGAGTCCAGAGGAGAGCAATAAAAATGATAAAAGGTTAAGAAAACCAAACCTATGAGGAAAGGCTTTAAAAAACAACAACAAAAACTAGGCATGTTTAGTCTTGAGAAAAGAAGAATGACAGGGGACCTTGTAAGTCTTCAAATATGTTGATTAGCATGGTAATCAGTTATTTTCAGTGGAGATAGAGAACAATCTGCACCATGGGAGATCTAGATTAGATATTAGGAAAATCTTTCAAACTATAAGGATAGTTAAGTTCTAAAATAGATTATCATGAGAGATTGTGGAATCTCCATCACTGAAGGTTTTTAAGAATAGGTTGACAAACACCTGCTTTGAATGGTCTAGATGTATTTGGTCCTGCCTCAGTGTGGGGAGTAAAGACTAGAAGCCCT
Source organism: Mauremys mutica (assembly GCF_020497125.1). Lineage (NCBI taxonomy): Eukaryota > Metazoa > Chordata > Testudines > Geoemydidae > Mauremys > Mauremys mutica. The sequence goes on along the minus strand of NC_059073.1, from coordinate 95,678,970 downwards.
GTTGAGGCCCCTTCCCACCCTACATTCCTGAGATTCTATGAAATTTTTTAAATACGAGATACTGTTATAGGGGAAGCTGAAAGGGTTATGTTGCCTAATGCTTTCCCATTATATAAGACTCTTGTGATGACTACTTTTCTGAGAAGCTCTAACTCCTCCATTGTCTACAGCAGGCCTTTGAAATTCAGCTGGGAGGACAACCCTGGAAGTAGAGAAGTGCTTTTCATATGTCCCATGAAATTCCATTCAGGTCTGAGTTATAAACTGTGTTGAAGATCAATATTTTCCTTAGTTCACTTGCGATGCTCAGGAAAATGTTGGCAGCATGCCAAAATAATAACTGAAAGTGAACATTTTAAAGAGGCAGGTCTCCTCTATCACCACTTCAGCAGCTGGGAACAGCCGGGACAGTTGTAATTGTGGTAGGGCTAAGAGCAGGCTGGGCTTCTTTCCCCATTCTAACACAGCATGGGCATGGCTCTGACACTCCATCATCACTGTGTGAGGTCATGGGAACTCTTCCTACTCCCAAGTTGGGGAGAGAGCCAAGCAAGGCCACCCCATCCCATCTACCTCACAGAGCCATCATGTGGTACCAGTGGCCCATCTCCCCCTCTTTTGTGACACCACCTGCAATAAGATCCCATCCAACTCACAGGAGGGCAGAAAGAGGAAGGCCTTGCTCCCCCTACCTCCCCAGATCCAGCAATCCTTCTCTTCTCTAGGTCTGTGGTCAATCTTCCCTATGGCAGTTTTCTCCTGCTGCTTACTAATCTATTTAGTCCTGTAGCTTCAGTAGTAGCAGTGAGTGCTGAGGTTCAGCGTTCAAAGCCTCTTGGTGATTCGTGATAAGGGCATTGTTACAGTTGTACATAATAAAACTTGGTTTAACCTTTAAATTGTCATTTAGTAATAATAACCAAAGAATGAAGCAATCCCTGCAGTAAAGTTTGAAATTCTTGGAAATACTGAGGGATGAAATATGCTGTGACTTGTTTATTAGTATTATACAAAAAATATTTTTTAATATATATAATATATTTAGGTTGCTAAGTCAAGCATTCAAAAGTTAAGGAAATGCCAGATTCATGGTTTGCCCCCACAACCTTAATTTATCCTCCTTGTACATAAGAACATAAGAACGGCCGTACCGGGTCAGACCAAAGGTCCATCTAGCCCAGTATCTGTCTACCGACAGTGGACAATGCCAGGTGCCCCAGAGGGAGTGAACCTAACAGGCAATGATCAAGTGATCTCTCTCCTGCCATCCATCTCCATCCTCTGACGAACAGAGGCTAGGGACTCCATTCTTACCCATTCTAGCTAATAGCCATTTATGGACATAGCCACCATGAATTTATCCAGTCCCCTTTTAAACATTGTTATAGTCCTAGCCTTCACAGCCTCCTCAGGTAAGGAGTTCCACAAGTTGACTGTGTGCTGCGTGAAGAAGAACTTCCTTTTATTTGTTTTAAACCTGCTGCCTATTAATTTCATTTGGTGACCCCTAGTTCTTGTATTATGGGAATAAGTAAATAACTTTTCCTTATCCACTTTCTCCACATCACTCATGATTTTATATACCTCTATCATATCCCCCCTTAGTCTTCTCTTTTCCAAGCTGAAGAGTCCTAGCCTCTTTAATCTTTCCTCGTATGGGACCCTCTCTAAACCCCTAATCATTTTAGTTGCCCTTTTCTGAACCTTGTGTGCATGTATTATGATACAATCTTTAATTACATGATCAGAAACCATGTTTTTTCAATGAAATCCCTTCCTCAGTCAGTGCACAGAATGGTAATTAGAGGGGGCAGATTTAAAGTTGCTAAGACAATCCTAAAGCTAGACTTACCTTTTAAATGCTTGTTTATGTAATCTAAATAACATTGTTTTAACAGATTTTTGTGTGTAGTTATTTAATTGCTCTTCACATATTGCAAAGAATCCACTGGGTTTATTGTCTTTCAGACTGGAAGTAAATAAATCCATTTTGCCATTTGATATTTAGTTTATTTTTTATTTATACTATCAATTGCCCTGCCTGAAGGTTGGAGAGGGAAATATGGGAGTTAATTTTAGCTAATCCCTTTCAAGCAATATAAATTGTCTAATTTGGGAGTCAGGACCAACATTGCTATATAATACTAATTTAAAAAAAAGTCACATCACTTTTCATCCCACGGTATTCACAACTTTACTGTAGGGATTGCTTCATACAAAAGTGCAGTCATCTGTAGGGTGACATATTTAAGAGTACATAGAATATTACAAAATTTGCAAGTGAAAATTCTCTATTCAGTCAAAATTTCCATGGAGATTTAGGGGAAAATGACATTGTACCATTGAAGATTCCACCTTTTGGATGAAACAAAATCAATGCCCTCGAGTATTATGGCACTTTTGGTTTAAAAGAAACTTCAGGAGAAGAGTGCCACTGTAGTGAGGGGGCATGGTCTCCCTACAAGAAAGATGGGGAGAAACCACTCTCCCACCTCTAGTGGGTTGAGCCAGGCAAGCCACGTTCTCCCACCAGAAGCAGAGGGGTAGGGCAGGAAGTTTAAAAGGCAAGACCTGCAGCTCGGCTGTGTGATAGCCAGAGAAGGAAGCAGACATCTCTCTCCCATTTCTGAGCCCTGCACCCGAGCCAGAGCCCTACAGCACTGAGGACCCAGACAAGATACTGGGACTGCTGACGGACCAGTACTGGAGAAGCTACAGAGAGTGCCATTGGCTGTGTACCCCGGGGAAATGGAGGAACCCCAGGACATCAAGGTACACCCAGGAGGGCTACTAGGAAGTAACCCAGGGACACCAGACATTACTCCAGTTGTGTTGCCTGAGGGTAGGTCAGCATGTTTCGGTGGATCCCCGGTGACCCAGTGGCAGAGCCCTCCACCACTTCCCTAGACTGGGACTCAGTGGATAGGGTTGCCCCAGGTCCCTCTGCCACCAGACCCATCCCAGGGGTGGCAGCCTCCCCATGTTAGGCTGGATGGCCTGTGTTTGTTGTTACTCTGCCCTGCTCTGAGGGTCAGAACCTTTATACTGCTTAGTGCTCTGTCCTGCACAGAGGGCCAGACCTCCTTGAACTGTTAATCCCTCTATTGAGCCTTGTATTTATAGGCTCACTGTAGTGAAAGGCCTGGTCTCCGTCTGAGACAACCACCAATCATCAGATCATTAGAATGGTGTGATGTAACAATAGATGAAGAGCGAATGGAAATATCTGTAAACAAAAAATCAGACAACTGTTGAATTCAACTTCAGAGGAGATATGAAGGCCTAGCAACTCAGTTTCCACGGCACTCTTAATAATAGGACTGACACTTCCAGAGGTCTGTGTTTAGTCACTTGAGGTAAATCAGGGTGATATTAGAACATTCTTATGAAAATATATGGATTTAAAATAAACGACATTGAACTGATTTTGCTTATAATATAGGATGCTAGTAAAGATCAAATAATTCCGCTTATTGGATGAACGTCTTCTAAGAATTCTTTCAAGTGTGAATTCTGCTAATCAAGGAAATGAACCAAAGATAACATATTGTCTAGATGAGATGAAAAAAGGGAATAAAACAGCCATCTGTGCTCTATTCAAGCAATTTCTTCAATAAGATTAACTCAGATGCAATTCAAACCCAGATAACAGCCACAGTGACTGAGGGGCTCAGATAGTATTTTCATTATGATGGTGCAATCATGGTACTGATGAACTCTGAATGCCTACATCTTCCTAACACTTTTATTTGAAATTTATACTTATCCTTCCCCTAAGTTTGATTTCTTCATTGACTTTGTTTATTTCTGTTTAATTCACATTGCTTTTAATATTTTCTCTAACAATGTTAAAATAAAATTATACACTAAAATCTAGAAGATATCTAGTGATTTGGTTTGACTATGAACATTGTACAGGAAAGGCCTTAACAGAAATAACATCACTAAGTTGTGGTTTGTTGAATCAACTATGAGAAGTCAAAGGGGGAGAGAACTTTGCATGTCCAATCCATATTTCTAATGTTCTGGCAGGCTAGTTTGTTGGGGGAATTGAAGAGCAGCATAAATGAATGGCTAGGATGTGCAACTGGAAGTCAGAAAACCTGGATTTTTGGTCCCTGCTCTGTCATTGTATTATTCTCAACATGGAAAATCACTTTACCCTCATTTTTCTAATGGGGAAACAGAGGCTATGAAACCTTTGCTTTACATCTGGCAGTTTCAAAGTGTTTGTATGGTGATACAGGTTGTGACACAAAGTCTAAACATAACAGAGAAAATGTACAGTCTTGGGCACTTAGCAAGGTGATAAGGTAAAAGGGGTTCCATAACAACAGGGCACTTCTTTGCTTTCAGTGAAAGAATTGACATTCTGTTCTGAATTAGTGCGTCAAGTGTGAAGACAGCTCAAAACAGCACATGTGCAAAGCCTCTGTGGAGTTCATCACTTTTATCCTCCTGCTCCCCCTTTTTTATATTCAAACATAAAAAGGGGAGGCGAAACACTCCATGAAAGCCAGTTCATGTTGCTAAAGAACAATAATGCAAAACTTATGTAATCAAAATCCATATACTTATTTACATCACCCTCAAACACTCTCAAATATGCATTATTCATTATCTTAGCAAACAAACCCTACTCCACCATAGTCACCAAGGAGACACCCCAGCAACCTTGCCTCTATGCTTCCTTGATATTTGATATCTTGATATGTTCCCAATGGCAGTGAATCAAACCTGCTCTTAAGGAAGATGGTAAGCCACCTATGCTGTCAGGGGAAAGAGATGAGAAACCTAAAAAGCAAGTCAGTGAAGGCAGTAGCTATCTTTTCTAAGGTCAATCTTTGGTCTCAGTCTCATTTTAAAAACAAACAAACAAAAAGCAGTGGGAGATGGCAGCTGTTTTGAAAGAGTGCAAATCTTCCTGATTTCTCTGAAGGTAAAGATTGTATACCATAGATTTTGTTGAACGGTAAACATTCACTTAGGATGAATGATGGCAGAAAAATTACCATTAATCCCAAAATAAATAGACTTCAAATGTAGCCTGTGCACAAGTTTTTAATGAGCTTAAACTATATAGAAACTTTGAAGTGGTGTCCCTCTCTCTTCCCATTAAGACATTTTCAACCGAAAAAGAGCTGATACAGAGTGCCAAATTTCTTGGAAGATAATTTTTTAATTCCAGTAAACTACCTAATGGGTTCACTTGTAAATTCTCAGAAAACGTATTCTTTTGCTCAAAGAGCAAGTGTTCAAGTAAAAATTTTAGGATGATGTCCTGCAATCTTTGTGAAAAATTCACCAACTGTGGGGCCATCACCAGTGCTTTTAATAATGACTTTAGGCCTGTTCAGAATTCATACTGGTTTTGAACTGGTGCATTCCATTGGCTCCAATGGCATTACTCTTGATTCATTCTCAAATGAGTAAGAGCAGAATCACTCTACATTTTTACATAGTGGATATGCAATTGAGTTAAACAAGTACATAAAGTTTAGCTAAAGGATACCTGCAGGGAGTCACAAAGCAGGCCTTTTCATTTTTTCTGATTATTTTTAAAAAGTAGTAAATTTATATCAGGTACATGATACTTTTCAGGCTATTCTGTTCAGAATTTTGGGTGCTGATTATAAGAATTTTTAAAGTTCTATTTTCACTTCTATACACTTTGAAACCCAGTTTATATTTAGCAACTCTTAGGAGTCATGCTATATAAATTGGAAAATAGGAAGCCAAGTGGAGAGATGAATATATGAAAATGCTTTTAAAGGCCACAGAAGAATTCAAATAGCATTCTAGTCAGATTTATTTCTGTCTTTATCATACTCCATAAATCTAAAACCTAAGAGGTGCACTTTTCACTAGAAACTGTTTAAGTATCTATACTTTTGTGACAGAAAGGTGATTCATTTTTGAACTACATGTAAGAACATCAAACATTAGAAGAATTATCAAAAGAAATTGGCTAGAGCACAATACAGGCTTTTACTGACCTATTTCTGATCATGGTTACAGGATGCGTACAGATGTGAATCAAAGCACTTCACAAATAAGATGTTTTTCTCTGTACCTATACACACTGTACTGCCTTTAAGTCCCTTTATTCTTCCTCAGTGTAAAATGATTGATTGATTGCTCACAGCTTGCATGACTCCCTGCTGCCCTAGATCCATCTCCGCTCTTCACACTCCTTACAGTTCTTGCATCATTGACTTTCTGCCAGCCATTTTGCTGCCAGTGCATGAGCTGACATTTAATGATCTTTAGATGCAGTAATGTCACATTTATCACTCTTTATCAGTTGTGACAGACCTAGATTCAAATGCAAAAATGAAATGCAGACTGAATCCAATCCAAACAGTGATAGGCTTTTGAGTGGCATCCATCAAGACATGTCAGAGAGAAAAGTGAAAAATTACCCTGTCGCTTATTGTTCTAGGGTTATATAGAAGAGTTTTGAGGTCTGTTCCTTGCAGTATTCTGGGAAGCCCTATCCAGCCCCCAAATGTTTGTAAACATCATAAATATTAGGACATGCGAACTTTCTGTCTTACCAACTGTTGTATCAACCAGGCAAGGTACTAACAAACTTCAACAGAACTTTATTTTTAAAGTGGAAACCTCTTTACCAAGCTGCTGCTGCACCCTCTGTAACTCTCACTCTGCCCCCTCAACTCCTCCCCCCCTCCTTCCTGTTTCATGTCCTTTCAGACTCTGAACAGCCAGTGCTCCCAGTTCTAATAATCACAAGCAACATCTAAACACTGCAACAACTTAATTTATGTTTGTTTATTTTTAATCCATGGTCAGGACTGACAGAAAATATTCTAGAGGAGCAGCTGAAGGTTTCCAGTAACAGATACTGTTCTCCCTTCTCCACAGGTCTTGTGGTTGAGGGATTTTAGCAATGGATCAGTTCCCCATTCCACGGGGTCTAATCGGTGCCATCCCTTCTCTCCCCAGATGCTTTCTTCACTTTCTTGCTAGCTGTATTCCAATTCTAGTTTCTAGTTCCTGCTTTGTTCCACTCCAAGGGGAAGCAGCATGTAGGGACAGTAATAAGAAGGAAGACCTAAGACAAGGTAGCTGCTGGCTGTTACTCAGCAGCTGCAAGAGTAGCCCCAGGCAGATAGAGTTAAATTGTCGAGGAAAAAGGGTTTGCTTGTTTTTGTCTCCCCCCCCCCCCTCCTGTCTTGGATAGGGCCACACATTTTCAAAACGGGTAAAGAAAGAGTGATGATTCAGAAATCCGTTATTTATAACTGATGGGTAGATTTGCAGCCAGCCTCACTTCCTCTCCCACTGTTATCCACTGTTACTCTTTATGTGACTGTTGTGCTATATTGAGGCCTGATCCAACATCTACCAAAATCAATTAATACCTAGTCTCCCCGTGACTGTAGGGGGACACAGATCAGATTGCTGACCAGCAGTGAAATATCTAACAGTGTTGAAATGTAAAGGGTAATTATTAGGCTTCTGAAATTCATCCCCCAATGAGAAGGGGGGAAATTCACCACTTCCCAGAATTATTTTATAGATGGGTTGCACCCAGAACCAAACAAGAATCTACTTCATCCTCTGGAATGATGATGTAATATGCTGTTTGAGGAACAGCACTAAAGCCCTGTTTGTGCCATCTTTTCTCAAATTCAGTATGTCTTTCTCTGTAGTGCCTATTTGTGGAGTAATGCACTACCCAGCAGGGCCGGCTCCAGACCCCAGCGTGCCAAATGCGTGCTTGGGGCGGCGTCCCGCGGGAGGGTGGCAGGCAGCTCCGGTGGACCTCCCACAGGCATGCCTGCGGAGCGTCCGCTGGTCCCGCGGCTCCGGTGAAGCATCCGCAGGCATGCCTGCGGGAGGTCCACCGGAGCCGCGGGACCAGCGGACCCTCCGCAGGCACGTCTGCAGGAGGTCCACTGGAGCCGCGGGACCGCCGACCGCCAGAGCGCCTCCCGCGGTGTGCCGCCCTGCTTGGGGCGGCGCAAATCCTAGAGCCGCCCCTGCTACCCAGCATATCCAAGGGGAGCAAGGCGTGTGTTCTAAATAAGTAAGAAGCTACATTCTGCAGCAGCTGAAGGTTCCACTTGATCTAGATCTCCAGGTCTAACCAAACAGTGTAAGGCCCTTCACATCTTTTTCTGACCATCCTCTGTCAGAAGGAAATGAGTTTGCCCTGAGTCGTCATTTTACAGATTGTATACAATTAACCTCAGAGTTAAAGAGTCCCTGGCATAATTTAGAGCTGCCTGGAAAGCATCTAGCAATAATCTGAAATCTGCTCTCTATGACAACAGGAATTGTACTTAAGTATCTTTATAGGGATATCAGAGGAGATGAACCCTGTATTTCTGAGAAACTAATGTCTGTGCCTGAGATCACTAGTTCTATTTATACTACTTTAGCTGGAAAATTATTAGAGGACCACAGGCATTGATGTTGACAGCTATATCCACCGCCAGCTAGTAAGAAACTATATTTTGGTACAAGTTAAGGATACTGTTTTTATTAAACAGCTTTTTGTAAGAAGCATGACAACTCTTCATTTCTCTGTTTGGTTTAAAAACAGAACTTGTATTAAAATGCTCAGAAATTTCCCACAACTATACTACAAAGTTTTTTACTGACCATCAATGGTGAAACAGATACAATGTTGATTAGCCACCATGGCAAATATAACCTATGTCCCTTGAGACCAAATGCTATATACAGATTGTGGTAACTATTATAACACTTGCAGAAAAATAGAATGTTGGATTGTACTCTTATTACTGTATGCTGTTAACGGCCCATTATGATGGGGCTGTTATTTGAATACAGTATGCAAAATTATGACCCAGTGAAAAGACATTTCCTTCCTACAGAGAATGGGAAGAAAAAGACGTGAAAAACCTTCTTAAAAAAAGGAAGTCAATGGAAAGACTCCAATAGACTTCTGTGAGTTCTGGATGAAGCTCAAATATTTCAATGTAATAAATGTACTCATGTCTCTGTTTTTTAATATGATTATATAATATCTGTCTTCTGTCAAAATACCCTCCCATAAATTTGCAAAGCTTTAGAATTAGGGGGGAACAATTTAAAGAGCTATTTTGGACCTATATTTTATAACATAAATTTTGGACCTATATTTTATAACATAAATTTGCAACAATGAAGGAGTAAGTAAGTGATTAGTTAATTGCAATTTGCTCGAAGACCTGAGTGTGTATGCATTTCAGGGTTTGAGTGAGAAAATAAGTTAATTTGGACTTTGAATTGAAACCTGATTTATTTTTGTTTCTCATGTAATGTGAGGTTTAAACTATATATTTAATTCTTTTAGTCAGTGTTCCTACCAGCAATTTTCTAGTCTCATCAACAGACCAAAAACTATATAAATACATACTGTAAGTAGACAAATTTATACAATTTGAAACCACACTGGGCCAGATTACCTCCTGCTATGGGGGCGGGGGGAACTTGCAGTGTTCATCAGATTATTCAATGGCTGGGGAGAGGGAAAACCAGATTTGCCTTTTGTGAAGCTGTATGATTGAAGTATAACTATTTATTTAACAGTGGCAATATCATTGATATAAACAATTGCAACAAATGTTGTACAAAGTATATCATGTAAGGTATCAATGGAAAAGTTATGATTTGCTAAATATGATTATCATGTTTATATGCATTTATCATTTTTTGTATCTGAAGTTATCAATATTGGCTACACACTGGTATCTAATGTATGTGCAGTATTCTTGGGCAACATCCACCAGTGTTACATCTAGGCTAGACAGCTTTGTATTGATGGCTCATCAAAGACACTTAGCTCTCACAATGGGCCATAGAAGAAACTCATTCCTCCAAGACACCTCTTCCTGCAGATGCCTCAGCCTCCAAGGTGCCAATGGCTATCCTCTGTGAGCCATCAAGTCATGTAGGGATCTGTGATGTGCTCATTGTAACCTGGACTCCATCTTGTGCCAGTAACTTTCAACAGACTGAGCTTTGTTTAAAACAGAAAATTGCTAGGCACATGGCAAAAAATCCTGGAATAACCTCTTTCCTCCTCTGATTCTCTGGACTCTGGCTTTACAACTAAAAGGAGCATATTGACTATGTGCTGAGGACCTTTCAATCTTTTGGAAGTTACCAGAGACTTTACAAGCTACATCACTTCTATAAACCTGATATAAGAACGTTGCCATTTTTATATGTATATGATCTATTAACAATTTTAATTTATCTTCTTTTCTTTATTAATAAACCTTTATATTTCAGTTACTAAAGTATTGGAGCAGTGTGATTATTGGGTAAAATCTGAGTTATATCTTGACCCGGCTATGTGGCTGATCTCTTGAGATCACAAGAACCCTTTGTTTGACTAAATTGGTTTTCAGTTACCACTCAACATAAATTCTAGTGTCTTGGTGGTGAGACAAGGGCTGGAATTCCTAAGCAGACTGCATTTTTGATTTCTTGTTAACCAGTGTGGTGAGACACAAGTTTACTTTTGTTACTGTTGTGGTATAATCTAATGATAGAATAACCACCTGTGTGGGATTTGTTTGTCCTGAATCTTAGATTCTCAGTTGTGACCTACTGAAGCATGATGACACCTTTCCACATAAGAATTGAGGGATTTCATAAGTCCAGTAATGTTTATTAGCCAGGATGGTAAGGAATGGTGTCCCTAGCCTCTGTTTGTCAGAGGGTGGAGATGGATGGCAGGAGAGAGATCATTTGATCATTACCTGTTAGGTTCACTACCTCTGGGGCACATGGCATTGTCCACTGCCAGCAGACAGGATATTGGGCTGGATGGACCTTTGGTCTGACCCAGTATGGCCGTTCTTATGTTCATAATCAAATCCCACAGATACCCTCCTCCAGCACCTCTCCCGGTCTTTTCTTTCCCTCTAGATTGATGCAATTCTCCAGAGGCCAAACATGCAAAGGACCTGTGCTTCTGTATTGATTCTGAGTTTACAAGCCTTCCTCTTCTGGCTTCTTGATAGTTCCAATGTGACTGCACTATCATTGCCTCTTCCACCTGCAACTACCTGTGAACCCTACCCTTAAGCAACTCCAGGTTCTCCAGAGGTCTTGGGTTGGGAAAACAGTGCCAGAGAAGCAGCTGATATTAGTTTCATGGAGAAAGGTTGACGTCCACATGTGGAAGGAAGCTATGGGGATAATCTAGTCCACTGAAAGGATATGTCTCAATGTTTTTTGAGAAAAGATGAATTATTAACTGAACTGACATTGCCCCCTATTAAGGTTGCCCAATGCACTTTCCATTACAAGACCCTGTTTTCAGTTGCTTATAACTTTTTTGCCAAACTTTAGCTGTTTGGGCTGAGATTTTCCATGCTGGGTGTTTGCCTCAGGCTGAGTTTTTCTTTGTCGTTTTTATTTATTTAGTTAGTTAATTTTAAGACAAAAGGTTTAAGCTGTTTCTCAAAGAGGCTGGGGGAAATACTCTATTTTTTCCATGTTTAAAAAAATTCAAGTTACCTCTTAGCTGAAAAGTCCAGCACCCCTATACTTCGGAGCAGGGACTTTGTGTCTGGGGTGTGCCTCTTGCAGTGTCCAAGAAAATCCATCCAAATTAGGCCAAGTTTAAAAAATCTCAGCATGCATGAAATGTGTAGACACTTGCTAGAGTTTTGCAACCGGAAGATTGTTACTAAGAGCAGAGGAGGGGAGACTAGGACTGTCTGGGTAAGAAGACCAGACTTGGAGCTGGGGATGTTAAATGGGGGGAGGGGTGGGTGCCAGTAAGGAGGCTGAAACTACACAGGAAGCTGGGAGGAGACAGGGAATGAGAACAAGTGAAGGAGGAAGATGAGGCAGGTGACACAGATCTAATGGGGAGCCAGGTTGCAAGATGAGGACTGGGAGTGTAGTGGCAGGGAGAAATGTGAGTGTGGGGAGACAGGTTGGAGGAATGGGGAGGCAGGGTTCAAGCTTGGGACGGAAATGTACAGAAGAGTCTCAGTGCATGAAGAACACATTACCTTGAATGGAATCCATGACTTCTGAGTCTTGCAATTACTTTGCTGCCACATAATATCTATGAAACCCAAAGGCAAACTATTTCATCCCCCTCTCTGTGGTGGTCCATGCAGTGGATGACAACCTACTATTGCTATCAGTTACTACCTTAGATGAAGTAGTAGATGATTGTGGGATTTATATTAAGATTCCAATCCTGCCAATGAACCAACAGGGACGCTGGGGTCTCATTTGCAGAAGTGCTGAGCACCCACAACTGCAACTGAAGTTAATTGGCACTGTAGTTGAATATATAAAGTACCATATAATGCTAAGTACTCTGAACAATCATGTTTTAGATGTCTCAAATTGGGAACCCATAAAGAGTGGATACTATTGACCTTAATCTCTTTGTGCTTCAGTTCCCCAAATTCAGGATAATACTACCCCACTCCCCTCCCCAGGGTGGTGTGAAAATAAATTGTTTGTAAAGTATTCAGAGTCTATAGTGATAAGCACTACAAAAAGCCTATTGGGAAATTAATAATTTTGTCTTCAAAGCAGGGTTTGAATAATGTGCAGTAATTAAGACATGGGAGGTACATGGAACAATGTGGATAAAACAGGCTATTAAATAGCTGCTAAAGTGAGCAATGTCCAGACCATGCACTGAATAAGGCAGGGTTCCTGTGGAAAAACAAGTCTTATGACATGTGAGGGGGACTAGGTGATTTAGGAAACTGGTAATAAGCTACAAGGTTTGGATTGTGTTCATTGCTTCAGTGTTCAAGCATTGCCGTTTGATTTTGTTGTCTGTTTAAAATGGACTGATGCTCTAAGTGTAGTTCCTAGTGGGAAAGTATATTGCAAAGGGCACTAATTGGAAAACTCATTTCAGATCAGAGGCTGTATTGAATGATCTACTTTTCCAGTCCGAGAGGTGCTTCCTTGAGGTCAGGAGTAAGGTACAGCAATGGGGGTGTGGAGGCCTTTCACCATATAGTGAAGTTTGCATTGCTGCTGTCCATGTTGTTCTGTAGCAGAGGACTTTTCATGGTAGTCATATTTCACTAGCACTTTAAAAAAAAAAAAAAAAAAAAAAAAGCTTGTGCTATAAGTAATGTTAGTCGATTTTAGTCATCAGAACATCCAACATCTTTTGTCCTGACTACATGCAAAGGACTCATGTCAGTTAGGTATTGACCGAAACAATCTCAAAAATGGGCTTCCACCATTCCCATATATTTTTCTATCAATAGTTGCACTAGTGTATTGTGGGAAGGACCATTAAGAGGTGAATTGCACAAGCAATTTTCTTGCAGACCTCAGTTTAGGCTATGGAATCTCTAAACTACATATTTTCAGAAATAACACGAGCCATCTCTCACCAGCTGAACTCTAAAGTACATGTGTGTAATGTAGTCTCCACTTTTTTTAAAGAGAGACAGATATCAAAAGCCAACAGAATCCATTTCTGAAATGTATTTCCGTAATCATTGCCCTGACAGCCTTAATGGCTTTTTAATACACTCATTCTCTTCTGTTTTATATAATACATATATAAGACATGAGTCTAGTAAGTAAAGCTGAATCACAGTCTCCCACTTAATTTCAATGACTAGATCTTTCTTTAACTAAATATTGTCATTAAAATCTTCTGCTTAAAATGTGTTTTTTACTCGGCACAACTTTAAATACATTACAAGCTGATAATATGCTCTTTTTGAGGTGGAAAAGAGGTTGGTTCAAAATGCATGAATTGCAAGAGGTTTCACTCTGTTCAAAGGATTTCCTATATCTCTCGCGGGGGGGACCACAATATCACCACCAACAAAAAAGTCAGTGCATAGTTACGGTTGAAAACTTAATCTCTGTAAAAAGCTAAATGTTTTATAACAGTGGAGTTGGAATTGTAAATGCCAAAGTTCCTGGGATTTATTGTTTCCAATTCTACCAATGTTAATTGTAGCTCTTCCTTTCATTCCCCATAGTAAAGCTGGTTGGGAATTTTTCAGTGAAAATGCTTTTCTTAGAAAATGCTAGTTCACTTAAACCAAAACTTTTCATTGGGAACATACCAGTTTTTAATGAAAATTTCACTGGGAAAGGTTTCTCGGGTGTAAAATAGAATTTCTGGTCATAAACAGAGCCCAGGCTCTCACCTGGGATGCAGGAGATCTGGCTTCCAAACCCTGATCTGAATCAGGTAGAGCAGAGACTAGAACTTATGTCTTCCATGTTCCCCGTCTGGTGACTGGCCATTCTGGGGTTCAGTTCTGTGTATTTTTTTTTTATTTTTTTTTTTTTTTTTAGTTTTTTGGTTTTTACATAAAATCTTTGGAAGGTATCAGGTTTATCCCAATGTGGAACACGAATACTTTTGAAATCTGAAAATTTCATGGGATTGGAGAACAGTTTCCTGTTCGGCTCTACCCAATGCACGCACTACATGCAGGCAGAGATTATACTCTATGCTAAATGCTATGTGTTTCAGGTGTCTACATATTTTATATATGATGTTTTACACTTGCGTCCCCACTCAGACATCATGACAGATGAGAGTATGATGCTGCCCTTTCCAAACAAAACTAAGTTAGAGGGCTATGCTTGCCTGTAGGTTTCAGAAGACCCTCAGCAGCACAACCTATCCCATCTAGGCCTGTTTTCATCTTGGGAAGGTCAAACACGTGTGTAAGCACTTCGCTGAATTGAGTGGGATACCAAGCCGCTTTCAAAACACGCATGATAAAAAAGAGTTGAGTAAAAGTTCTGGAAGAATTAAGTGTCATTAATAGAAAGATATTTGTGTATATATTAAAAAGATACCTTAGCATGCTGTTCATGCTGAAGTTCTTTCTAACTATGAGGTGGAGGGGGCATTAAAAACACATTAGTGCTAGTTATACATAGTCACTTCCCTGATAGTGATGTCCCTTTAATAAGAGCCTGATTCACCAGTTTTGTGCTGGTTTAAGTCCAGTAGACTTAAATAGGTGTAAATAGAGTGGAGAATTCAGAGTTTGAATGGAATACACATCTTGCATTTTTTACTGTGGAGTCTTTACTGTGGTTCTATAACTGTTAGATGTTTCTAAGTTGTAGCATGGGCTCGGAGTTAGCATACTGACTCTTACTGCCGCTTCTAATGAGGGAAGGTCAATCACTTTTTAAAAGATGATGTGCAGCATCTGCTCCCCGCTGGTTTGTTTGTACATCATAGGTTGTTTCTCCTCTTTATTCCTTTAGGTGATGAACCTTCACCACACATACATATGCCAGATGTCTGAATCCTCCCTGCTGGATATGAGCTTTTTCAGAAGACAAAAATCAACACCTCATTACCATACAGTGAGCTTTAGTTTAATAATACACACTCAAAGTCAATGCAAATATAACTATACTGTGTCGTTCCTTCTAGGATATGTGTGCTCACTCACACTTCCTCTTTCTGCTTGTTCATTTGACATTCCACACTTCAATACCTATACACTGGGGACATTTCACTTTCTATCTACACTGAAGTAGACATTACATTCTAAAGCATATTGGTTTGAAAGGGTTGTAGTGCGGGAGAGGGAGGGGGAATGGATATCCGAGGGAATTATAAATGTGACACATGGATTTTCACCTTCAGATCAACTGTTCTAATAGTTCAAATCTATTCCAACTCAGTAGTGATAAAAAATCTGGACCATCTATTAGCTTTACTGCTTAGGCTGGGATACACTGAAAAGTTACATAGGTTTAGCTATGTCTTTCAGGGGTGTGAAAAATCCACACTCATGAGAGATGTAGTTAGGTAAGTTTAACTCCCAATGTAGACAGCACTAAGTTAATGGAAGAATTTTTGTCAACGTAGGTACCATCTCTCAGGGAGATGGAGTACCAACACCGGTGGGGGAACCCCTCCTGTCACTATAGTAAGTGTCTGTCTGTGCTGAAGCGCTACAGAGGCAAAGCTGCAGCTATGCTGCTATAGTATTTTAAGTGTAGACATGGCCTCCATTGCATTAGGAACTGGATGTCCTAGAAAAATAAGGCTAACAAGAATACATACATAGCACTACAGTTGGCTGAGAATTTTTCAACAAACTGTTTTTTGGATCAGATAAGGCCTATTTGTCAAAATTGAATCTTTTCACAGAAGCATATTTGTGAAAGTTCTAGGGTTCCAGGAAAGAACTTCTACCAAGAAAGAGCCTAAATGAAGCAGAGCTAGGGATTTGAATGTGGGCCTTCCACATTGCAGGTAAAAAGTGCCCTACTCATTGGGTTACTAGTTATGTTGGGGTATCTTTCTCAATGCTTTTTTCATGAACAAGTTGTAAAGATCTCTATTTTCTTCAAATGAAAAACTAAAACAAATTCTGAAATCTCAAAATACAAAATCTCTGAAATCTACTGGACTTAAACCTGCACAAAACAGAATTCCTGTTTTCCAGCCAACACCACACAACACAATTGACATTCCTTGACACCCCTGTTCACAATCCCATCACAGAGGCCAAAGTCTCTCTCTCATCTCTATACCTCATAGTTACAGTTTCCCAGGGTGCAAGGATAGTGTGGGGAAGCTTTCACTGCCACTGTGGACCAATTTTAATTATTTATGCCTATATATCCAAAAACATGATTTACTCCTTGTGAATGCTAAAGTAAAATGTGATAACAGGGAAGCATAGGTTAGGAATCATTAACCACGATGGTGAGAGACTCTCATTGAATTGTGTTTAGTGTCTGACCTAGCTCTTGCAAGTGCCCTGTTCCCTCGTAAAGACATACATAAGCATGGAATTCACTAGAGGGCAAAAACTAAAAAGAAGAAGAAAGATAAACCAATATGGATCAATCATATCTGCATGAGCTCAAAATACAGATCATCTGTCCGAGACATAAGGGCATATCGAGCACCAGATGTCATCAGTGACCACAATCTTTGGATTGCTAAATTGTAATTAAAACTGAGAAAGATCACCTTTAAACAGAGTGGAAGCAAATCAACGCACCAAACTGAAAACAAAACAGTATTGTAGAAATACCAGCTTGAACTAAGGAACACTTTGGAGGCACTGCCCAAGGTAGCGGGAGGTGAGACATTGGACCTGAAGAAAAATGGGCTGTTCTATGTTCCATGTGATTTGAGCTGTAGCAGTTGCAATTGGTTATCAGTGTGGACAGAGCACGAATTGGATAAGCCAAGAGGAAATGAAAGTACTGAAAGGAAAACTTGTGAATGTTAAGATCAATGAAATGGAGGGGGGAGGGGGAAGGAGTACAAGAAAGCAGCCAGCCATGAAAAGCAACACAAGGAAAGATAAGTGAAGACATATTGAATACCTAGAAGCTGACACTGCTGCTATGAGGGGAAACCAGAGTAATTTACCAAGTGACGTAAACCCTGTGTGAAAATTTCAAAAAAGGAAATGGGACAGTAAAATGTAAAGATGGAAAAATGCTTACAAGTGATGTAAAACAGAATAATAGATAGGCAGAGCATTTCAAATAAGTACTCAACAGACCTGGGTGACAGGGCATGGATCACTTGATGATAACCTGCCTGTTCATTCCCTTTGGGGCACCTTCCATTGGCCACTGTCAGAGGACAGGATACTGGGCTTGATGGACCTTTAGTATGGCTGTTCTTCAGCACCAGAATTCAATGAACTATGCTAACCTGATCCACTTGATATCATCAGTCCAATAGAGATGTCAGAAGTACAGGTCCCCTTCAAGAAGTTGAAAAATAACAAAGGACTGGGAGATGATGAAATTAGAGCAGAAATGCTAAGTACTTGATGCTACCACCCTAATGAAAATGGCATAGCTATTCAATAAAGTCTGGGAAAGTGAGACCCCTCCTGACCAATAGAACCATGGAATAATTGATTAAAATACCCCCAAAGGGTGATCTTACTGACTGTAACAACTGGAGAGGAGTCAGTGCTCTTTGTTGTAGGGAAAAATCTTCTGCAGTGCGATAACACACAGGATGAAAGAGGCAATGGATGCTTAGGGAAGGCCAGGCTGGATTCAAGCCCAAGAGATCCTGTGTAGAACAGATATTCACACTAGGATGACCAGATAGCAAATGTGAAAAATCGGGACAGGATGTGGGGGGGTAATAGGTGCCTATATAAGCAAAAGCACCAAATATCGGGATTGTCCCTATAAAATTGGGACATCTGGTCATCCTAATTCACACTAAGGACCATCATTAGAAGAACAAGAGATATGAGAAGAGATCTTCATTAGAATTAGAATCGATGAGAATTAGAAGAGATCTGAGATATTACCGATCAGCAGTACTAAAATTACATGGAAGTGTTGAGCATATTTGGGGCATGTACTCTGTATGTCAGTATACAGACTCCCACCTGAAGCTGTCAAGTGGAAACCAACTGGTGTGAGGAAACCTTTAGAAGAACCCATAGCAGGGAGGGCAGAACAGTCAATCTCAACACCACAGAGAGAGATGGAAGCAGCAGGTAATGATAGAGAGGGATGGACAAGACTAGTTTATGCCCTGTGTGCTGACATTGGTACAAGAAGAATGCTTCATTATAATAGAGACAAAAGTGCCCATTAAGTTTCACTGCTAATACTGACACCTAGGGCCTGATTTTAAGAAGTGCTGAGTGCACACAATGACCTCAGTTATAGCTGTAGGGGTTCACCATTTCTTAAAATCAGGTCTTGCACATCTCAAGCTGGACACCCACAAACAGAGGTACCCAAAATTAGTAGACATGTTAGCAAATGTGCGTCTTGTCAAATTGCCATTCATTTGTTTGTTGTTCTACACACAAATCTACACATTCAAGTCTTTCAAACCAGCACTTTAACTGACGTGCAATAATGGTGTAATACCTCTACAACAAATTATAGATTCAAAAGATGACCACGGGGTCCACTACAGACTTTGTTTTTGCTATTGATTTTATGCAGAAGGCCCTCAGTTCCCATCATGGGCAACATTATAAAACCCTAACTTAAGGTTTTAATAATCTACTTAACAAGGTTTAATAAATACCATGACTATATTTGAATATTTTAAAAATTAAAACATTCCCCAGTAAAATGCCTGTAAATAGTAGATCTGCAATTACCTCTGATATTGTGGACACTGACATGACGAGCACTGTTCCTTTGCTAGGATGTTTTCTTGCTGCCATAGCAACAGAAGGTAGTGAATGACTTTATCTAGCCAAGTGTTGTAAAGAAGTCATACCTTTGGCCTTCATGCATCAGGTGTCCTGGCATGTGACATAATGTAAGGTGGCATATGAGTGTGAGAGGTTCTTAACTGATTTTGGGGGGCTGGTTATACTGGGGAATTTAGATAGTGAGGCGTTCAGGTTTGGAGAATGCTTTGTGCTCTGTTTTCTGGGGATTGCCTGGGGTATCTGAATGGGGATGGTTGAGAGATGCTTGCAGCATCTTAGTGGCAAGATTTGGGTTGGAGAGGGTGACTAGTAGTGAGTTCTCTTTCATCTCCACCTCATTTTCTAGCTCCTCTTGCTGCCTCTTCTCTCTCCCAACTACTCAGCTGGATGGGATCCAGTGGTTGGGCTGGTTGGAAATGAGGTGAGTTTTTCACAATTGACTTTTGAAAATAATCTGAACATTTGTTGTTGTTTGGGGAGGAGAGGGGGGACAGGGGGATGAATTTTTTGACCATGTCTATCAAACAGAGGCGAAGGGAGCATGGAGATAAGTCCATCTGAACAAGAGGCCTCAGTCACCTGTGGTGGTGGTTATGGTGCTTGCTGGGTGGCTAAAAATGCCAGAAGAACTGCACAGGGATGCTAGATGTGTGAAGCTGGGCAGAACTGTGTGAGAGAGACAGCCCATATAAATGTCCCAAGTGAGTAAGCAGTTGTGCTTCGACATATGAGAGCCAATCATTCTCTACCTATTTAAAGGAAAAGAAAATGCAGTCTGTAAAGATAAGATTCAACTCCCAGATTCACCACAGGTCATTCCAGTTGTAACTCCTACTTGCTCCTTTTACACTAGTTGAAACAGAATGCAATATAGTGGAGGGCTCTTTTGGATAGAGAGATGGAGATAAAACACTCTGTGACAGTTCATGAGATTATCCCTTCTGTGGGGAAAAAATGTCATTTGCATATTTAAGCCTTTAAAATGTCATCTCGCCCTTACAGCACATCTGATAATCGTCACCTGCAGTACATGCCCCTGTAAGGGCCAAACTTCACTTGCCAGCTGGACAAGTAGAGCAATGCCCTTTATGACAGTATTCACAAGGTTCCGAACACAATAGCTTTGGTAATTATAGGAGAGCTTTAGCAAGGAAGCATAGGCAGGTCACAGATTGCAAAGTGACAATGACAATTCAACTGGAACAAACAGTAATCTCGGAGGTGTTGCAGTTCCTGCCAGTCTCGACAAAGTCCTTTACTCAAAGCAGAATAAGCCATAACAGAGTACTAGGGCATTGCATTTGCTCTGCTTTTGAAATCCATAAGGTCACTTTTTTTGTTGTAGTTTCATGGAGTCTGCTTTCAGTTTGAAAGAGGCCTGTTTGATTGGATTATTTTGTTCGGGTTTGGTTGTCATTTGTTACGTTTCTCTTCTTCACAATAAAAGATTTTGTTTGTTTTGTTTTGAAACATCTTATCATGTGGAAACAGTGCCAGGGCTAATGAAATTAATATTCATGATCAATTCAGCTGATTGTGGGACTAAGTCTTATCTTGCATACCCTGCTGAAAAACTGAAGTAACTCCACTGAAGTCATTAACTTTCACGAGTGTAAAACTGGTATAAATGAGAGGAGCAGCAGGCCCTGCATGTGTATATTTATTCTGTGCTACTTGTACTGTACTGGAGGCCAATAGCTGATAAAAAGAGTAAACTTTTAGCAACTTGATGACTATCTTACCACTTGAAAAATTTCCGTTTTCAATATATCCTCTATCTCACCTGTGCCCTTTAGTGTCCTCTTCTGAAATTGCTGAGGGCAGGTGAATATGGGGGGATATGGAAGGAAACTGTGGGGAGCTTGTGAAGATGGGGGACTGGGATCTTGAGATGCAGGTGACTGTGGGGACAGGGAAGAGCGCTATTTGAATTGGATCAATATGGGAGGCAGGGGCAGCTCTAGACATTTCTCAGAGTGGTAGCCGTGTTAGTCTGGATCTGTAAAAGCAGCAAAGAGTCTTGTGGCACCTTATAGACTAACAGACATTTTGGAGCATGAGCTTTTATGGGTGAATACCCACTTCGTCGGATGCATGTAGTGGAAATTTCCAGGGGCAGGTATATATAAGCAAGCAAGAAGCAGGCTAGAGATAACGAGGTAAAGGATAAGGATAAATGGACACAAATCAGATATTAGGAATGGCAATATACAAAAACCTGTAGGAGAACACTTCAACCTCCCTGGCCACACAATAGCAGATCTTAAGGTGGCCATCCTGCAGCAAAAAAACTTCAGGACCAGACTTCAGCGAGAAACTGCTGAGCTTCAGTTCATCTGCAAATTTGACACCATCAGCTCAGGATTAAACAAAGACTGTGAATGGCTTGCCAACTACAAAACCAGTTTCTCCTCTCTTGGTTTTCACACCTCAGCTGCTAGAAGATGGCCTCATCCTCCCTGATTGAACTAACCTCGTTATCTCTAGCCTGCTTCTTGCTTGCTTATATATACCTGCCCCTGGAAATTTCCACTACATGCATCCGATGAAGTGGGTATTCACCCACAAAAGATCATGCTCCCAAAACGTCTGTTAGTCTATAAGGTGCCACAAGACTCTTTGCTGCTTTTATAGACATTTCGCCCCAAGCAGGGTGGCGTGCTGCGGGGGGCGCTCTGCCGGTCGCCGGGAGGGCGGCAGGCGGCTCCAGTGGACCTCCCGCAGGCGTGCCTGCAGAGGGTCTGCTGGTCCCGCGGTCCGCTGGTCCACCGGAGCCACGGGACCAGCGGACCCTCCGCAGGCACGCCTGTGGGAGGTCCACTGGATCCGCCTGCCGCGCGACCGGCAGAGCCCCCCCGCCCCCCGTGGCATGCCACCCCAAGCACGCGCTTGGGGTGCTGGGGCCTGGAGCCACCCCTGATGGAGGGGCTGGGAAGACTACTGAGAGAAGTGGGTGAGATTGGGGAAGGGCACTGTATGAATACAGGTCATATGGGGACAGGGAAAGGAGGTACTGTCAGAATAAAATGAACGTGGGGGACAGGAGAATCTAAAAAATGTAAAGACCATGGCTGAGGGAGTAGGATAGGAAACTGGGTGGGGGCAGGGAATGGGAAGTGACAGACCGCTGAGGCAAAAGGGAAGAAGAATATGAGGGTGAGGGAGCTGAGTCAGAGTGGAAGGAGCAGAAGACTGAGAGGAGAGGTTTGGGAGTGAAAGGGGAAATGGACTGTGGAGGGAAAGAATGACTGCTTTCCCAAGGCCGGCATTAGGCAAGTGGAGTCCCTCCCTCCGAAGCAGCTAAGAGAAGGGCCCACAGATCTGTGTGTTCATTTAAGTTTGAATCTTCAAACTCACGTGATCCCACACCAACATTATTTAAGTGTTAGGGGAAACCAAACAATCAGACCAAAACCATTGCAATATTATTTATAAATCTGATTTCCAACTCAGCCTGATTATTTTTGTGGGGTAAGGGGGTGGATTAATGATTTTTGAACCAAATCCATAACTGATATAAATCTGTAAATCTCTGTCTATTGAAGCAAGTGGAGCAATACTATAGTTCCTTCTCAGAGCTTTCCACTCACTCCTTCATGCTAGGGAGGATTTCAGCCTAATCCCTTTGCATTGCCACTTTCTGTACCATGTTCCTTACACTGTTCACAGCCATATTTGTAAACTTTTAAGGCATTTTGGAGGTACAGAAAGGAAGGGTGGTCCAGTCATTAGAACACCAGTCTGGGACTAGGGAAAAATTAATTCAATTGCCTGCTCCATCACAAACTACCTCTGTGACCTTTGGCAAGTCACCTAGGACCACATTTTCAAAGGCACTTAGGTGCCTGATGATGGAGACAGGCACTTCTGAAAATCCCACTAGCCACCTAACTACCTTTAAACATTTGGCTCTTAGGCTCTTTGTGTCTCCATTCCCCGTCTGTAAAAAGGGGACAATAGCATTTCCCTCCTCAAGGGGCTGTTGTAAGGTTAGATTCCAATCTGGCTGCTTTTGAAGTCAATGGCAAAACTTCCATTTTGGCTTCAGTGGAAGGAGGAGTGGGAACACAAGTTAGCTCAATATAATATAATGTATCTGTCAATTTCTTGCTGCAGCCAAACAAATCTTTGTAGCCAGCATAGGTTTGGAGATTCCCCCTCCTCGCCCCCCATCCCTTTTCTGATTTTCATTACTGGTACCATCTATCTTTGCCACTCTCCTCTCTGATTTCTTGGCTGGCAGTCTGAGCCTCCTTAATATATTCACTCTATCACTGTCCCTCATTGACATCTTGTTGATAATCCTGTCAATAGATATTGAGGGGCTCAATCAGGTTATGTTGTTGGATAGCCATAGTAAGTTAAACACGTTTGTTTTATTGTTATTTAAATAAACACAAAAGTCAGTCTTGTTTTCACACAAATGGGGATTGGAAACTGCATTACTTACCATGGTCCACGCCATGCCATCAGTTGTTGTTTATGCAATGGCCTTCTATGGTACTGTGTCATTTATGACATGAAGCTATCACAGTTTTAGCATTCTATAAGACATTGGTATGTTCCATTCTGTGAAAACACCAGAAGAGCATCTTCCACCTCTCCTGCTAAAAACTTTTGAATAGCTACATTCTGTATGATTTGTTTAATAAAAAAAAAGAATGTATTTTGGAGTAAGGGCCAAATTCTGGCACTCTTGCTCATGATTACTCATCGACTATGGTATTCAGTGTTGTTGTAGTGGAAATAGCCTAATAGAATAGGGCAATATCCCCATACCAACTAAACAGAGTGAGGTTTTCACACCATAGAAATAAGACACTTGGAGGGAAAACCAAGTGTACTGCAGAATGTGGTGTTCGTGATCTAGTCAGTGGTGCCATGTTACCTGAATCAGTAGTAGGGTTGCCAGTTTTGGTTGGATGTATTCCTGAGGATTTCATCATATCACATAATATTTAATTAAAGATTAATTCCTGGAGACGCCAGGCCAATCCTGGAGGGTTGGCACCTCTTATCTATAAGAAACAAAGCCGGATATATAAAAATAATAATTTAAAAATAGCATAACTACCAAAATGAGTATATGCCTTATGACCTGAATTTTACTATTATCCCCTATCCACTATTATCCACTTTCCTCTGCTATTTTATATCCATTTATGACCCTCTCTATGTGGGTCATATCAGCATTAGCCTATAATCTTTATCGGGGAAAGGACCATGTCTGTAAATTGTTTGTGAGGCATTTAAGAAATTTTTGGGTGCCTGACTGATAATGAGCAGTGAATGAATGCCTCATGCTGGTGATATGGGGCACTGTGCTGCTATACTTGCCTCTGTTTGGCAAAGCTCTAGGCCTGAAGGGTTGACCAGCTCTGTGAGCAATTAAGATCCTGTGACACTCTGCAAACGAGAGTGTTAACCTTGTTGTCCTAATAAAATTCCAGCTCTGAAATTACCTTCTACTTATCTACAATTGTATTTATACAAGTTATTCTTCCCTTCCTCCCTTATGCAAGCAAAATGATTTTTTTTTTTTTTTTTTTTTTTTTACAAAAAACACTTTGGAATCCCTTTGGATGAAAGGTATTATCTGTAAATGTAAGTCATTCATCATTATTACATGCAGGGATAACAAATATGAATATGGTACTCAGAGAGGAATTCTTACAGTACATTCATTTATATTTTCCCTCTGAAGATCTTTAAATACCTGTCAGACTACATGAAAGCATCACATTTTTATTTTATATTATTTGTGGTGGGTGAAGCCAAACAATGTAAAACTGGAAGATTATTTAAAAGTGAAAATAAAAACTCAAAGAATAACTCCTATCTGGTTTCAAGAGATGCACACATGATGCAGAAGAATTTGTAGGGGAGTTAAATGGTACATTGGGGATGTATTTAGCACAAAGCACAAATATTTTCCTGGCATGGGTAGTGGTTGAGTAGACTTAATGCAAAAGAGGAACAACACCAGAATTTAAATTGCAATGGTTTTTAAAAAGGGAAATAATTATAATAAAAAAAACTTGGCAATCTCATTATTATGACACTCAAGCTGTCACTTTGCTGCATCATATATCTTCACCAAGAGAACTAATCTCAGAATCTCAACATGTTGCCTACCCTCTGGAGATAGTTGTTGCTAGTGATGATGAATGAAGCAGATTGAAGAAACACAGAATGATTGAGGTTATGAACCTGTAGCATTAATAGTGGCAAAAATAAACTTCAGGTTAGTGTTCAGACTTGGTGCAGATGACGCCCAGGGTTTATAGGTGGGAGTCCTCAGAGCTGTCATGTAACTTCCCCTTTCCCCCCCTCCTTTTTTTTTTTGTTAACTAAGATGATATTATGGAGCATTTCTTGCTGTTTGAACACTTAGACAACAACTGGTTTAAAATCTTTCATTGTTTATTGTTCCCACTGAAAGCTGTTCCATGCTTCACTTTCTTCCATAAAGGTATTAGAGTCAACGATGGTCAAGATCCAATTTCTTATTTATAGCCATTTCAGTCAGAAAGCAGCAGAGGACTTATCAGCACCTGTAGTTAGTGTGCTCTGAGTTCAACAACTGTACGTAGTGTTCAATATTTGAAAGCAGCATTGAGGCTCTTAAAGAGAAAAGAGGAACAATATTCTAAACCCTGGGTATGTCGACACTATGAAATTAGGTCGATTTAATAGAAGTAGATTTTTTAGAAATCGATTAGATACAGTTGATTGTGTGTGTCCCCACTAAGTGCATTAAGTTGGCGGTGTGCGTCCATAGTACCAAGGTTAGCATCAACTTTTGGAACGTTACACTGTGGTAGCTATCCCACAGTTCCCGCAGTCTCCGCCGCCCATTGGAATTCTGGATTGAGCTCCCAATGCCTGATGGGGCAAAAACATTGTCGCAGGTGGTTCTGGGTACATGTCATCAGGCCCCTCTCCCTCCGTGAAAGCAACAGCAAAAAATCGTTTCTCGCCTTTTTTCCTGGGTTACCCGTGCAGACGACATACCACAGCAAGCATGGAGCCCGCTCAGCTCACTGTCACCGTTTGTCTCCTGGGTGCTGCTGGCAGACGCAGTACTGCAGTGCTACACAGCAGCATCCCCTTGCCTTGCCTTGCGGACGGCAGATGGTGCAATATGACTGCTAGCCATCATCATCGTCCTGTGGGTGCTCCTGGCTGACCTCGTTTAGGTTGGTCAGTGGTGCCTGGGCAGACATAGGTGCTCCTGGCCGGCCTCGGTGAGGTTGCTCGGGGGTGCCTGGACAAAAATGGGAATGACTCCAGGTCATTCTCTTCTTTAAGTTTCATCTAATGGAGATTCAGTCCTGCCTGGAATATCATGCCAGCTGGAGGCTTCTGCCTCAGGCTGCTCTCCCAGTCAGCAGCACCGTGCGGTCACACCTACCCCTTGATCTCATGGTTCATGAAGCCTGGACAGTAGTAAGAAGCAGTTCAACTATAGACTGAGCAACTGCATAATGGTGGTAGAATGTGCCTTTGGACATTTAAAAGCTCGCTAGCGCAGTTTACTGACTCGGTTAGACCTCAGCGAAACCAATATTCCCATCGTTATTACTGCTTGCTGTGTGCTCCACAATATCTGTGAGAGTAAGGGGGAGACATTTATGGTGGGGTGGGAGGTTGAGGCAAATCACCTGGCTGCTGATTATGCGTAGCCAGACACCAGAGCGGTTAGAAGAGCACAGCAGGAAGTGCTGTGCATCAGAGAAGCTTTGAAAACCAGTTTCATGACTGGCCAGGCTACAGTGTGAAAGTTCTGTTTGTTTCTCCTTGATGAAAACCCGCCCCCTTGGTTCACTCTACTTCCCTGTAAGCCAACCACCCTCCCCTTCCCCCTTTGATTTCCACTTGCAGAGGCAATAAAGTCAGTGTTTCAAATTCATGCCTTCTTTATTAATTTGTCACACAAATGGGGGGATAACTGCCAAGGTACCCCGAGAAGGCTGGGGGAGGAGGGAAGCACAGGTGTGGGGTAGTTGTAGGGGCACCCCTTAGAATGGCATGCAGCTCATCATAGAAGCGGCATGTCTGGGGCTCTGACCCAGAGCGGCTGTTTGCCTTTCTGGTTCTTTGGTAGGCTTCATGTGGCACTGCTACGGGTCCCTGTTATAACCTCTGTCCTTCATGCCCTTGGAGATTTTGTCAAATATTCTGGCATTTCATCTTTTGGAACGGAGTTCGGATAGCACGGATTAGTCTCCCCATACAGCGATCAGATGCAGTACCTCCCGTTCGGTCCATGCTGAAGCGCTTTCACAATTCTGGGACTCCATGTTCACCTGTGCTGATCAGCTCACTACGCTGGCCAAACAGGAAATGAAATTCAAAATTTGCGGGGCTTTTCCTGTCTACCTAGCTAGTGCATCTGAGTTGAGAGTGCTGTCTGGAGCGGTCACAATGGAGCACTCTGGGATAGCTCCCAGAGGCCAATACTGTCAAATTGCATCCACACTACCCCAAATTCGACCTAGTAGGGTCGATTTCAGTGCTAATCCCCTCATTGGGGAAGAGTACAGAAATCGATTTTAAGAGCCCTTTAAGTCGACAAAAATGGCTTCATCGTGTGGAAGGGTGCAGAGTTAAATCTATCTAATGCTGCTAAATTCAACCTAAACTCATAGTGTAGACCAGGGCCCTGTGTAACTTTAAGCATGCAAATTGCTTCATTAACCTCAATGGGACTACTCACATGCTTAAATATCTTGCTGAATTCAGGCCTTAGTCTTCGTTTCCTTAATTAAATTATTCAAGAGATACATCCGGCAGAAAACAACATTTCTGGTACAGTTTTAAAATTGTAGAATAGTTTCATCACTTAGAAGAAAATAAAATGAGCATAGTTTATTGATTGTTATAATATAAGGAGGAATAAAGAACTGTATATGTGCTGCTTCCTTCTTCTAGAGAACAATGCCTCCATCTCTGACATACATATGACTGTATGTTTACACCTTTTATTATTTTCTGAACTTCTCTGCAGCAGAGTTCAATATAAAAGGGAATATACATAATACACACATGCACAATACATACATGACAGCATTTTTTACAATGATTTCCCAAAATAGAAGCTGCCCATAGACAGCTTCTCCCTTAAGCAATCATTACAAGGATTAAAAAAATGTGGTAAAAGGTATAAGGTTTAGGGTTTTTTTTTTCTTATCCTCAAAGTTTTGGAAAATGTCTAAACAGATTTTTTTTTTAAATTGCTAACTTTTTAACTTTTCTGTTTCAAAGAAACTGCAGTGTGTCATTCCTGATAATAATTTAGCTACAAATAATTGTTCCGCTATCAAGCCTTCAGGCTTCACATTAAGCTTTACACTTGTACTTTATTTACACAATCACATAGTAAAATAAAATATTCTTGTGTGTATGAGTTCAACTAGCAAAAGAATAAAGAGGAAAGCTATGCTGTTTTAAATAGCAGAAATAAGACAAAATAGAGGACAGAAAATAGTAAGTATGATACCTTTGTTCTCGTTAAACCTAAACCAGCTGTCATTGTTAATGGAAAAGTTTCAACTGACTTTAAGTGTTGGATCAGGCCCTTCACAACTTTCAACCAACTACCTAACAGCTATTTATAAAAAGTGGATGATCATTATTGTCTCTGTACCAGAGAGGGGGAAATTAAGGCATGATGAAATTAACTGTAAATAACTGTCTAAACTTGGGTCTGGCACTCAGGTGCTGTAAATCAGCATAGCACTACTGTGGCTCTGCTGCTTGGAGAATATTGCTTCTGAGATAGCAAAGTAAAATGATTTGGGGCTGAGAAATGTCAGATTTCTCTTACATTTATATCTCTGATTTGCACTAGATTGTAAAATGGTTTCTCCTGCGCCTTAATATAGAAACATCTGTTCTTGCCCAGCAAGTCAACTGAAGTCAGTAGGGCTCTGGGTGAGGGCAGTGATCCAACTATAAAAAGAAATAATTTCAGGATGGAAGCCTTAGAATGGAGGAAAGCTCAAATTACAATTTAATTCACAGTTCTTCATTCTAGAATTTTTAAAATGGAGAAGTATGTCACTTCACTTCTCATAGATGAAAAGGAGTCAGATTTTATTTTATATGAACATCTGACTAAATAGTGTGTACTCATTTGACCTAGAGATAAATCAGTAAGATTCTCTCATGTAGTTTTGGTGCAAGTGGAGACAGGGCCAGATTATCCTAATGAGCAACCCTAGATTCTAAAATGTTGTGATATGGATCTGAGGAGAAACCCAGAAAGAGGACTAAAAGCTGCTGGGATTCTTTCCATTCGTTTCAATGGGCTTTGGCTCAGGCTTTTGAAGAGTTTATAATCTGAGCCAATGATTCCAAAAATGCTTAACTTCAAAGCATAACTGATTTCATGTGAGTAGCTCCACTGAATAATATGTGGATGCTCACATGAGTGAGGTTACCTATATACTTAAGTGTTTGCAGGATTGAGGCCAGAGAAAATAAGATGCACTTGGACACCTACACCTAAAAGAGAGTCATGCTGAGTTATGAAGTTATTTTTATTAAGATATTTTGTTTAAGATGTTTTATTAAGGGGGGGGATGCCTCAGGGTGGAGCGTGGGGGGTGGGGAGCTGCCGCAGGGGGGATGCCTCAGGGCAGAGGGGGGGGAGCTCGGGGAGGGGGGAGGGCGCAAGGTGGAAGTTTCGCCTAGGGCGCAAAACATCCTTGCACCAGCCCTGGTTCTGGGTCAACCTGAATCTGCATTTTTTTCCCAGAAAAAACATGTTTCAGCCCAAAAATGTCTCCCTGCTCTACTCAGAACCTCAGGTCACTTTTATTAGGTGCCTACATGTGGATTTAGGAACCTAATTTTAGGAACTCAAGTTTGAAAATATTGACCCATATACCTTACTTTATACACACAGTTTGAGATCCAGCTACAACTGGATCTGTATAATAGCCTATCCCCTCCCCTGCACCTCAAATTAGAAGGGGAACGGTTATACTCTTAAAAAAAATCAGATGCTTTTTATTGTTGACATTTTGATTTCTTTAGAAAGTACGTCCCTTTTTTGTGGTTGTTTGGTTTATCAGTGTTTCATGAATGTTAACATCCTACATTACGTAAAGGATATGATACAAAACTGCAGTCACAGCCAAAGTTCCAAAGCATTAGCCTAGTCTCTTGTAATCTTTAGCTCAGGTGTGTGTACTGTGTGCAATTTAAATTTATAAGCCCAGTACTTTACATTGTTCTTTGTTTTTTCCTGGACAAAAAAATTATTTTAACCTTTATTAAGTTTTTCAGTCAATACATATGGCTGTTTTCCTAAGCATCATTCACTTGAAAAAATATCAAACCACTTGAGAATTAAGGAAAACATTTTTTTATTAGTTGTTTGCCATGGCATTGTAGAGAGGGATTGTAGAGGCTGAGGTAAATTCAGCTTGCAAATTGGAGCTCAACTCTTGGTTTAAATTAGATGAAAATGAAAAAGAGAACATCTTACAGAAAATGCACATTGCATGTGATTGAAAGCATTTCTAACAACAGGAATAGTGTGAACTCAATTGATGGTCAGGAAAGGTAGGACTATCAGTAAGAAACAGACTCTGGCATATAAGGAACACGTGAAAAAGTACAAGATGTGGACAATAAAACAATGAAGTACCAAGAACATGGTGCTCTGATAGACTAGGAAGCAATCTAAATGATGTTTGCTGCTTAAGCTTTCTCACCAATCATGGGAGACAAGTGAGTGATCACTGAAAATGAAGTTTCTTTGTTTACTTATTGGCAAAGAAGCCTGACTGCAGTGAAATGATCCTTTAGGTACACAGTCTAGAGCCACAGATGCCTTTGCTTCCTTGTGTATTCTTTTACAATGATCAACTTTCACTCAGAGCAAGGAGGTCTCAAAAATCCCATGATGGAGTTGGGCCTAGTGTGTGTTTTTTATCTCTAATACACTTATTAGATACACACACTAGATACTGCTGTTTCATATTTCCACGCAAAGTCAAAAATGCAATTTAAAGAACAGTAATGACACTAGCCTAGATGCTGTGCTTTCTTCAATGGGGCTACATAGGGTGCAAGTCAAGACAAGTGTTACCTGAATCCTGAGCATACCAATCACAATATTGAACTAAGGAAGTTCCCTGCCCCTTTCCATATCCTTCACCACCAAAACTACCCAAACAAAAATTACCCTAGTAAAAGCAATACAGAGCCAAGTTAAATACACAGGTATTGATTGCTTATAGCCAGGATGTATCCCACAGAAAACATGGAGAAGAGGGAGGGAGGGGGAAAATCATTCTTGGGTGTACTGCCTCTGAGGTGGGATGGACAGCAAGGATAGGAGATTTCTATTCCTAGAGTCTGTAGAAGAACACACATCTCACACAAGGAGGAAGGTCACAAGTCAAGAGGCCTAATTAGAATAATATCCTGAGAAGTGTCACTCTGTCAAGGCATAAAGGGAAAGTTTCACTATCCAGCCATAACAGGAAGTATGCCCGGAGCAGAAGACTAATTACTCAAGCTTTCACAGTTGCC
The DNA here is from genome assembly GCF_020497125.1 of Mauremys mutica. Classification (NCBI taxonomy): domain Eukaryota; kingdom Metazoa; phylum Chordata; order Testudines; family Geoemydidae; genus Mauremys; species Mauremys mutica. The sequence goes on along the minus strand of NC_059073.1, from coordinate 95,647,273 downwards.
CATTCTGTCAGTCCACTGGCATTGCCACAACACCCAAGAGAAGCACCGATTCAGCACTTTTCTCAGGCAATCTCCTTTAGTAAAGCTCCTATGGAACCAAAAGTGACTAATGATTTTGGGGTGCATCAATTTTTGGTTGCCCAGCTTGAGACAGCTTGTCAGGGCCAGATTTTCAGAGTATGAGTGCACTGCCCTTTTTGAAAATTGAGCCACTTTAAAATGTACCAAGTTAGGCACCCAAAAATCGAAGTTCCCTAAATCAGTAATTAGTTTTGAACATCTGTGTAGAAGTTCAATCCTAAATAAATCCATTAATGCAATAGGGGAAGGGGGCTGTTTTAAAAAAAATAATCAAGAAAATGCATAGAAAAGTATTAAAAGATGGGTTGCCCTGCCATGCTGAAGAACTTCTGTCAGTTGTGTATTTTGACTGTCTTTTTCTGTCCTTAACTAAAATATCATTTTTTCTTCAACTTTTAAAAAAATTAATATTAGTGTTGATTTAAGAAATCTGATATCCTTAGAGATCAAATGCATTGAAGTAGTACAGAACAAGCAGCTGCCAGGCAACCTTCCTAATATTTGCCTCACCCCTGACCTGTAAGGACCACCTGTAGGGGCAAAAGGCTCATTTAGTCTTTGGCGTCTGTTCTGAGACAACCAATAAAGGGTACCAATTAATGTCAGTTTTGATGATTGTGTCTCTAAATAAAAGAGCTTTCAATATAATTTTTTTCTATTTTCAGAGAAGAAAAAGGAAGAAAATGACACAATTTCTTGACTAAGAGGAAGTTTTAATAGTTTAGGAAATAATGTTTCTTTAAACTGACAGCGTAGTGATATGATTCCTGAAATGATGATGTTTCAGGGCCAGATCCAGCAGGTGCTAACCATCACATTGACATTCTCCCCTATCCATTACAATTTACATGAGCTGCGGATCTGGCCATGAGTATTCAATAGCATCTATTTAAAAACTCAAGAGAACTAAACACTTTTAAAATGTTCTCAGTCATGGTCATGTCCAGTCCTTCAGAGCTACTTCTAGCAACAGCCTTTGCAGTTTTACTTCTCACTGATGTCAAGGGGATTTTTTTGCCAGTATTTTCAGTGGTAGAAGGATCAGGCTTATATTATAAGTCAGTGTTCTCAATCTTTTCAGGTGGGCTATCACTTATTTGAAGGGTTTTTTTTTTTAATGAAAATTTTATTAAGGCAAAGTTGCAATAAAATGTTAACATACTTGTGTGATGTAATAACAAACATTTACATTGTATATACCCCTATAACTAAATAACTCATCAAATGAGAAAGAAGCCTTGTGTAATGCAAATGAAGAACTTTAACAGGAAAGTGCTAATTCTTGCACATTTGAAGGCAAGCTGTCATTCTGTGTGATGGTCAGAGATCAGACTCCAAATGTGCTCCTCTCTCTCCACCAATCAAACAAAGAGCTCATGTGGGTAGCTTGTTTTGTCAGCTGCTTTTCTGTGAGAAGCTATAAATATGGACACAAGGGGAAAAAAATCTTCATCTGTGGACTGTTTGGATTCTAATAGGGCAGAATAACTGAATGAGAAGATGGAGATCCCCAGAGTTACTTTGGGTAGCTCTGAGAGACTTTTGGGAAACTGGCCAGATTACTACATCTCTGCTACCATTTGGAATTATAGACTGTGACTCACCTGTGCATGATTTTATCTGCTTTAACCTCTCAATAACTCATATTTCTTTTCTTAGCTAATAAACTTTTAAGTTAGTTTACAAAAGAATTGGTTACCAGGTCTGTCTTCGGTGTGAAATTTAGGATGCCACTTGCCCTGGGTGAGTGACTGGTCTTTTGGGACTATTTGTGATTATTTTTTATGTAAATGACCATTTGTCACATAGTCCAGCTTGTCTGGGTGGCAAGCTGGTCCTCTTAGACACTCCAGTCTATCTGTGACTTACAAGACTATTGTAGTATTTTGGGAGTTCACGTACAGTACTGGGGAGTTCACATATGGGAAAATATCACCATTTTGGGGTGTCTGCTCTGTGTTTGACACTCTACTCTGAGGTAGGCACTCATGGTTGTGAGCCACTCCAGACATCATGCCAATGATTCCGTGGGCATAGCAACGCACCAGTTGAGAAGCCCTCCTGTAAGTGAAACGCCATCTCACCAACTAAGGGAAAAGGGAAAAATAAAGGCACAACATGAAGATCTCTATGCAGACAGTCAAACCATGACAATTCCATATAATGTACTGAGTGCCTGATCCACAGCCCATGGAAGTGAATGAAAATTTCAGTGAGATTTGGATCAAATCCTTGGATAACTGGAAAAAATGTCAAAATGAAAAGATTGAGCCTGGGGTGCATAAACAGGGGAATCTTGAGGTGGAGTACAGGTTATTTTACCTCTGCATAACTGCTGCTGGAAAACTATATCCAGTTCTTGTGTCCACAATTCAAGAAGGTTTTTGATTAAATTGGAGAGGGTTCAGTGAAGAGCCAAAAGAATGATTAAGAATGTGCCTTACAGTGAAGGACTCAAGGACCTCAAACTATTTAGCGTAACAAAAAGAAGGGTAAGGCGTGATTTGATTACAAGTCTAAAATAACCCAGACAGACTGAAAAGCCAATTATAGTTCTCTAATAGAGAAAGGTATAACATGATCCTATGGCTGGAAGTTGAAGCTAGACAGACTGGAAATAAAGTGTAAATGTTTATCAGTGAGAGTAATTAATCATTGGAATAATTTACCAAGGGCTGTCACTGACAATTTTTAAATAAAGATTGGATGTCTTTTTAAAGATACGCTCTAGGAATTATTTATTTGGGGGAATGTCTATGGGTTTTGCTATACAGGAGATCAGTCTAATTCAGTGACTCAATCTTTCCAGACTACTGTACTCCTTTGATGAGTCTGATTTGTCTTGCGAAACCCCAAGTTACACCTCACCCCTTAAAAACTACTTGCTTACAAACTCAGACTTAAAACCACAAAAGTGTCACTATTACTGAAAAATGGCTTACTCCCTCACTTTTTACCGTATAATTATTCCATTGATTTATTTTATATGACTATTGTACTTACATTTCAGTGTTTAGTATATAGAGTGGTATAATCAAGTCATTTTATGAAATCTTTGTTTGTACTGACTTTGCTGATTTTTTTATGTAGCCTTTTGTAAAATTAGGCAAATATCTAGATGAGTTGATGTACCCCATGGAAGACCTCTGCGTAGCCCCATGGGTACACGTACACCTGGTTGACAACCACTGGACTAGATGATCACAATGATCCCTTCTGGCCTTAGAATCTACGACTAATTCTGAGCAATACATTCAGAACTCTCTCAGTAATTAAAAAAGGATTTCCATATCCCTCCAAATTACCAAAGAGTCTGTTTCCTGCAGGCTCTGTCTGAGGCACAAGTTTACCCTCTCCTCTACAGGGAAGGTAAAGGTGATCTTCTTAACTGTGAAGCAGGAACAGAGAGTTCTCCCCAATCTTTATCCTAATCTTTTCAAACCAGGTTGTGATGCCCTTATTCATGTTGAATGGCATCTTTAATCCCAAAGGTAGTCTCACTTAAGTTAGTGCAGCGCCTTGTGGAGTACTCATTGTAAGGGTATCACAAAGATAACACCTAACTGATTTTAATTAGACCTTCAGGAAACAGTTTAATTCTTAAGTATAGTTCTTAAATACAAGTGAGTTATTTCTCTAAGACAGCTTTGGAATATATTTTTTTTAACTTTAAAAAAAGTTTGGAATGAACCAAGACAACCAACTCATTACAAACACACCACCAAACTGCCCTCAATATTTATTCTTTGGTCAGATATCATGAATTTTTAACTATATTTAAAATGTAAAAATAACTTGTGTAATCATTATTATAAATATCACATATGCCAAGCTATCCAAAATTTGATGGAAAGCATTTATGTCTATGTTTGCCTGCAAAATAACATGTATGCACATATGGTCAGACTTATGCATGCACACTATGTAATCTGCATAGTGTAATAGCGCTCTGTATTAAAAGTTTAGGTAAATGTATCTACTGACTATGGTCCACATACTCAAAAGTTATTTAGGCACCTATCACCCATTCATGTCATTAAATTTGAGGAACTGAGCCCATGTTTTACAACTATCAGGAACTCTTCTCTTTCTAGTATTGGTGCTGGCATTGTGAGGGCCTTCTCTGCTGAGAAAAATAAAATCAGACTAAAGTATTTTTAGCTTTATTCTCTGATGTTCACAGGTTTTAATTTAAAACAACCTTCAGATAAGGTCTAAATGCCTGGCCATTTCCTCCAGTGCTTGAAACTATGTAATATTTCACTAAGGGGATTCCATAGCAGCAGGATTCAAGGAGCATGCCTTCGCGTCATTGAGCAACCCAGCAGACACAGCCCAAAATTAAGTGGCATTTTCAGAAGCACCCTCAATTAACAATTCTACTTACAGCTTAGGAGGCTGGTAGCATATCACTCCAAATTTATGACACCATTGGTCCTGTTTTCTTCCATTGACTTCATGGAGAATTGCAGATCCATGACACCTCAAAAAAAAATCAGGTCTCTGGTTTAGGTAGCTAGATATGGATTTGAGTACCTAACTTGTGCGACCCAATTTTGAATACTTACTGTATATTGAGAAAACATGCTGATGTGTGATGGGTTCACTTTTTAGTTACATGAATTTAGTATGATCATATTATTCTCAGATGGTAGATGCAGGTCTAGCCAAATAACTGTGGCAACAAAAATGTATAGTGCATATTTGAAACTAAAGATATTTAGGAAAAACCTGGAGTCTTACAATTTATTTGTGGTGTTTTGTTAGATTTTTATACTTCTTTATTCATGGTCTTCTACTGGTAACGTCAGGTTGTCATGGTTACTGTGATGTTGAGGCCATGTGTGAGGTTCCGTTTTGAAGTTCATTAGTTACTATGGAAACAATGGTGTCATGGCTAGTGGGGAGATATTTGGGGATGATTTTACATCTTCTGCAGTAAGAAAGTTAAGTTGCTTAAGCATGTTTTATTTTTATTTCACTCTGATTGTGGAGCTGAATATTCGTTATGTACTTATGTACAATTTGGAGTGATGAGGTTTCCCTCTGAATTAGACTCTAACTGAGAAGTTGAAGATTGGCTGTGGATTTCTTTATCCATTTGTGAAGATTTGCTATTTGATATTTTTCTCTGGACTGTGGAACTGAAGATTTCCACACTTTTCTTTTGTGGATCTAGATTTTTTTTTTCTAAATTTGAAAAATTACTTAAAATGGGATCAGAGATGGATCTGAACCACAATCCCAGATCTGAACATTCTCATACTCTGGGAGAATTTATATATGGATTTGGATGTGAATTTCAATGGTTGGCCATTATCTTTATGAGGCAACTCCTAACACTGAATTTAACTGTAGGAAAAACTAGATCTAATCATTATGGCTTAGGCCCACCTCTAATTTTAATGTACTGCCTTTGTAACACAGGTGGTGTATATGTGTGTAACATTATTTAAGTAGGATCAGACTATGGCCCATCTAATGGTCCTCTGGAGGATAGTAGCAAAGCAGCACAAGCTGCTCCACTTTTGTTCTCTGCTGCTACCCACATCGTGGATAATGGCCCAGGGAGTACAGCAGCCTCCCAGGGGCTGCTACTCCCTGTACATATACAAGGGGGACAGAGAGGTGGTAAGTGGGTGGATCCCTGGCTTCACCTACCAACACAGTAGCCAGAGCAGCTGAATCTGCATGCCAGGAGAGGTAATCTGTGCCAGGTTTAGGGATGGTGAAGATTATCCTCCCTTTCTGGTGGAGAACCAGGTAGCAATTTGTGACTATCTAGAGCCTCATCTGCTCCTTCTGTAGCACAATAACCAGCTGCCCCTTGTTTAAAGCTTATGGCAAAGGCACAATTTGGCCTTTAGTCATCCCTGAGAGAAATTCAAAGGTAAGGCGTAAAATTAGAATAAAGTGAATCTACAGTGGCTAATGCGTTAAATCTAGATGTTTATCAGATAAATATTCTGGGCCAGAGGTTCAGCTCGTGTTCATCAGCATTACACCATTGACTGCAATGGAGCTGTGCCCACTTACTCCTGCTGAAGTTCTGGCCCTTTGTTCATTTATGTGGTGTAAATCATGTTGACCCAAACCCAAAACCCTTTGAATTTGATGGAAACACTTCCATTGACTTCACTGCACTTTTGATCATGCCCACTATCCTATATAAATATCAGATCAGTAAGGGGAAAACATCTTTATAAAAGTAATTTTGTCCAGTGGCTGATGAGGCACATGAGGCTCAGTTAAGACTTGTAGCCCAGCCAAAAGACATATTTTCAAATATGACATCTAGATTTTCTCCCACAACCATTTACACTACTTAAAACCAGATTGGTTACACATTGTATTAAACATACAATTAAAAGTTTATAAAATTTTAATTTGTGAAGAGGCTAGAAGCATGTTACAGATATTATGAGCTGTATGGGTTATTTTCGGTTACGTGCATATCAGTGAAAGTTGTTATACAAAGATATAAATCATGCTCATAAGAAAACTATTGACCTCTTGGATTCCATAACATCTGGTTAGCTATTTATTATAACATCAATCAATAATTTTAAAGCTATTTGTAAAGTTATCTTTAATGCAAAGTGTGACCAACAGACCTCTAGCATGCAAAGAATATTTATTAAAAAAACATTGATTTGTGCGTATCAGTGCTGTTTGTGTCCAAAAAAAAGTCTGTCTTTTACAGGCACAAGTGATAGCACAAGCAAAACTTTAGATACAAATGTCGAGGCTTCATTAAGGCCAATATAAACATTTTCCCCTGAAATCTTGACACAATAGGTATGGAAGAGCTAATTTTCTTTACTGTTGGAGCCAGTTGCTGTCTTGCTGGTGTACTGTAACAAAGCCATTAATGCCTTCTTGAGGCCAAAGGGCCTCTCATTTAGTCAACATAATTTTGTCTGAAGCTGTTGGTGCTGTTCCTGCTTTCTCTCTTTCTAGTGTATACACTGTTACCTTCAGCTCAGATAATCAGGGATAGGCCTAAAGCAGAACTGTTCCTCAGATCTCTTCCCCTCACCCTTTCCTCACCCCACCCACCAACCTTCAAATCTTTGGTGGCTCAGATTTTAACAGGCTGTATAAGTCCTTTGCAGTTTATGTGGAAGCTTATTTCTAGACCAATATATTCCCAAGCTAAGTCCCTGATCTTTGCAAAGCCTATTGAAGTCAGTGATAAGCCCTAGACTTGCCTATAAAAAACCCTGTACGTCAGGGCAGGGGGAGGAACTGTTTTGGGAAGCAGTTTGTAGTTTATAGCCTGTTCAGCTAGCCTCTGACTACAGGGTCTAAGGCCAGAATTGTAGGAGTAGGCTAGGATGGAACTCTCTTCACTGGTGGAAGAGAGAATTACCAAAGCCATTCTCCAAGATCAATGAATGCAGAGAATTGTAGTCCAGCATGGAAATTGTACTTATTCCTAGGTTCTGTCAAGGCCTGATGGGGGAAAAATAAGAGATATGTATAAACAGCACCCTTCTCGCAGACCTGCAGGAGATCTGGGAGGAGTCAGGATGTTTGGGCAATTTCTAACAGGAGGAGTCCCCAATTTCCTTATATTTTATCTTCTTATCACTTTTGTTGCAATGACTTTGGTATGAATACCTCTGCAGAATGTTTGGAATAACCAGTGATGTTTTGTGCAGTTTTTCTCCCTTGTAGGTCAGGATAAAATAAAGTTATTCAGAAAGGAATAATTTTTCACATGTTGCAAACATTTACTCTTACATTGTCCTGCTGCGACACAAACAAAAAGGAATCCAAATCTTGCTTTTTAGTTTCACAAAACATTAACCTGATTTTTCAAAATCAAGACCAATGCATGGCTTTCTCATCACATCATCATAATTTGATTAATATTTCCCATATGTCACTTCTAGCAATGAGTAGATTAGCCAGTTTGCTCCATTTTAAAATAAGAGGTCTCTATGCCTTATGTTTGCAAAGAAAACCGCTCATATATGGACGGAATGCAAATCAATGCCATGATTGGGGGGGCAGGGTGGAGAACACTTTCAGAGGACTGAACTGTCCTATTCATCTCAGTGGGCTGTTCACTCAGAAGTGAAATGATGACAGCTTAAATGTCAACACTGTTAATTCCTTTTTTTTCTGTTGATAAAAGCATATAAGAAAAAATTATCATATTTTAAAGATCTGTACAATCTTCTATGAGTGGCATTTTATTTTCATGTCTGCAGTGTGTGGCCCTTGCATTTTGAAAACAGCTTGAGAGTATATAATTTGTTGTTAGATTTTTTTTCCAGTCTGGTCCCCTCTTATAGTCTGGCTAATACATATTAAGCAATTTACTTCATCATCATCATCTTCAATTTGCCATCTCACAATCTCTTACTTGCATTTTTGAAATGTCAATATTTTGACTATATTTCACATGCCTGCATGGCCTTATTATCTGGAAAGAAACCATGACAGAGTAGAACTAGACACTCATATATATTACATAAAGGCCTTGCAATGACATTTGTTAAACTCATTTTGATTCATGCTCTAAAAATGTACATGATTTCTACTACTGATTAATATTGCATGTTCAATCTTAGATGGAATAATGATTGATATCCAGTGCCTGTCACAGCTGGATATAGGCCTTTCTACATGTCCCCAATTATGACTGTGGTGTGAAATTGTAATTATCTAAAAGGCAAGAAATTGTGCTTTCCTTTGTTAAAACTTCCACATAATCAATGCAGTGCACCAAAGGCTGGCTTGATGCTGATAATAGCTTAAAATATATTATCCATGTTGTTTTATTCTAAGCAGAGTGTAAGTTTTAAGTTGCTTAGTGAATAGACAAATATGGCAAGAATACCACTTTGCATAGAGATGGAGAGTATCCAAAGATACACTAACACTATGGATACTAAGATATTATAAAATTGTGGTATGTGGCTGCCTGTAAAGACTTGCAATTGATTTTGATCTGATAGTAGAGCTGAAGATTTGTTCACTTGTCTTCTGTTAAAATTTGAAAATTAACTTTCATTTTAATGCATTGAGGGCTTGTGTGAGAGTATTGGAGTGTGAGTGTTCTGGTGAACCATTGAGTAATTTTGATAATTTAAAGTGTTTCCAGGTCAGAAAGATGGAAAATGGACCAAAGCAAAGTGTGGTGACATTCACAAATGCAGTAAGTTTGATCAATTTGAGAATAAGCTTGATTATTTATTTTGATTTGTACTAAAGTGGGCACATGTAAAGCTCATTCTGAGATATTTCATTTTAGGAATGTCCCAGGAATTTATAATATTTCTTATACTAAAGGAACCAGAACGAACTTTTTCAATGGTGCACATGTTGTTTCTACTACAAAAGAGTGACCATCCTAGGCTATGGGTGTTCTTGATGATTTCTTATACATGAACTAGTCTGAATTTTGTTTTAATTGAAATGCAATTTCTGCACAATCAAAATCATTTTGATATTTCCAAATCAAAATCTTTTGAAACTTTCCATTTCACACACTATCATAGGTCTCACCCCCACTCTGAACTTTAGGGTACAGATGTGGGGACCTGCATGGACACTTCTAAGCTTAATTACCAGCTTAGATCTGGTCTCGCTGCCACCATCCAGAATTTCTGAGTACCTGGATCACTCCCTTTCCCCCAAAAACCTTCCCCTCCCTGGGTAGCCTTGAGAGACTCCTCCACCAATTCCCTGGTGGGTACAGATCCAATTTTCTTGGATCTCAAAAACAAGGAAGAATTACTCCTTCTCCCTCCCTTTCCCCCCCCCCCCACCAGTCCCTGGTGAGTCCAGATCCAATTCTCTTGGATCTAAAAAACAGAAAAAATCCATCAGGTTCTTAAAAAGAAGGCTTTTAATTAAAGAAAAGAAAGGTAAAAGAAAGAAAAAAAATAAACCCTCTGGGAGACAGCATACCAGCGTATCTCACAGACAATAGATTGAAAACACAGGACATTCCCCTGGGCAGAAATCTTAATACACACAAGAATACCCAGTTTGATAATTCCCCCCTAATTGCAGCAAGACAAGTCACAAAAGAAAATAAACATAAACCTATTTATTCCTTTCTAAAACTTACTACTCTGATAAGAGGCTGGTTCCTTGATCTTTTCCACTCCAGCTGAAACTGAAACCAACTAAACAAAGGAAATTTCCTTCCTTCCTTTTGAAACATCTTGTTCCCCCATTGGTTCCTCTGGTCAGGTGTCAGCTAGGCTAGGTGAACTTAACCCTTTACAGGTAAAAGAGGCATTATCCCTTAGCTGTCTGTTAAATCACACACACAAAAATCGTTAGATTTTTTTCATCCCAATTCACAATGAAAACAAATGTTGAAATAAGGGTGTTGGGAGGGGGGGCTGGCAATTGATTTCCAACCAGCTCTAAAAAGTATGCTTAAATAGGCTTTAATTGTATTATAGATTTAGTCTACAGCAGTTGATTGAGGATATGAGACTTGAAACTTGCCAACAAACCTGAAACTTTATTGGAAGACGGTAATTGTGCCCTGGATTGGAAATTAGTTTCACAGACTTTTCCAGTGCTTTAACTAACCATGCCCATTGTTTGGGATTCTATCTGATGGATGCACTCATTGCCAACTCTCAGTGACAGAATAAATGCAGAATTGTATGTTGGATAAGTCTCACAGAAGCCAAGGTAAAGGCTTTTTTCAGTGTTCACATTTTAGGAGGAATTAAACAACAGCATATGTCAAGAATAATACCAAAGCAAATGGAAATAGTTTAGTGCAGTGCAGAAATGTGAGAAGCTGTTATCAGTCTTCAAAAATCCTGACTGTAAATTAGTATACAATATCAAAAATCCCAAAACTCCACAAACAAAGCTGCCTAGATTTTACAGTGGCTAAATGTTACCCTATCTCCCTAACCACTCTCATTGTTTCTATGGAAATTAGGGAACTGACCAGGGGCAGACTACAGTTTTCTTCCAAGGAGAGAACAGTTCCCAAACACTCTGCTAATTACAAGAATAATCAAAATAACATAACAGATGCTACCGTTAGGTAAAGTGTGGTTATTCTCTAAAAATTACTGAATAGAAATAACACTGTGAGCAATGTTTGATGTTATACAATGTATTTTTTTTACATTTAAAATGAGCTTGGCATAGTATTAAAATCCAACTGTCAGACCTACAAAATCAACTTGGGATTTGAATGTCAATCTGAATTAATTTCAGTCTTACCACCATAGAATTAAAAATTCTGCAACTGGATCTTAGTTATTAATTCTTCTTAATTCATGAACCACAAAAAGAATCCATCTCAAATGCTCTCCCTCTCTCAACTGTGGTGGTGCTGCAGAGCTAATAGAAGTACACTTGTCAATAGAGGAAACATGGAGAGGGGAGTGAGCAAGGGCAAATATTCAGTTGTTGTAAATTAATTGACTTTGGTGGAGCCAAACCAATTTACACCAGCTGAGGATCTGGCCCATCATTCTCAATAGACAGTAAGAAGGTGCCTGTACAGCTCACTTCTTCGGATGCATAGAATGGAACACACAGACAGGAGATATTTATACATACAGAGAACATGAAAAGGTGGAAGTATGCTGTGTCTATTGGGTTTCCGGGAAACGGGGCGGGCAAAGCCCGCCCCATGCTAACGGATCCCCCCCCAGCCTAAGGGGAGGTTCCACAGGGCCTCAGAAACCCACTAATTGCGGGGGACAACTAATAAAAGAACAGGGACAGGAGTGCGGTCAAAGGGTCATAAGAAGGGAGCCTGACGGGGACACCGAGCAGAGAACCCTGGACAGCACCCACAGCTCCTCGAAGGCATCAAGGGAGCCAGTGGACGCCGCCCAGAGGAACTCCGCCCGGAGACGTGAACGGACTAAGGATCGGAAACAAGCCCCACAGTCGCAGGAGTCCCCATTGGCCAACCGCCTCTGCCTGTAGCAGGGTGGTTACCCTGCTCCTGCCCTGAAGGGCTTAAAACAGCCCTGGGGAAGGTTTTGGCTGGGAGCTGCTAAACTGGGCTGATTGGGAAGTGGCTGCAGCTGGGCCACACCCCAATCAGGCCCCGCTGGTCCCTATAAAAGGCTGTGAGCCAGAGACTCAGGAGGAGTCTCCTTCTGCCTATAGAGGGAGAAGGACCTGGCTGCAGGGAACTGGACTTAAGGTACTTGAGTGAAGCAGGGCTGGGGAAAGGCAGAGGAGCTGGGGAGCTCCAGCCTGGAAAGCCCCAGGCTGTGGCCTAGCATAAGGCAAATAGGTACTGGGGGTTGCAGAGGGCAGCCCAGGGGTAGGCCAAGGCAGCAGGTCCAAACCCTCCTTGCCAGTGATGAGTGGCTGATACTGCAGTCTGCCCCAGGGTGTGGGGCTAGATAATGACTGACAGTAGCCATATACTGAGGAGAGATGGGAATAGTGGGTGGGGGTTCTCCATGGAGACCCTAAGACTGAGGGGTTACTGCCAGGGGGCAGCACCCCAGATAAAGGGGCACCGGAGTCCAGGGAGGGACACGGGAGCCAGAGGACAGGTGGATCACCAGCCTGCAGAGGGTGCTCCAGAGCTGGAATGAGCTAATTCCCAGAAGTCACCAGCAGCAAGCGCCACAGGGGTGAGTCCGCTCGTCTACAGTGCCATTTTCATATGGTCACATCATGCATTTATAAGCATAGTACAGAAGTATAAAATTAGATCTAATTGTTGTAATAGGCTAGCAATTTCTTTCCAATGCCACCTAGACTTATAGCATCTTCTCCTACAATACTAGGCAGAATTATGTGGCTTGCTGCAGCAAGGTTTATGGTTGACTTAATACTTGTGTTCCACAGCGATGGCATTTACCATTACTATGCACTATTGTGTCACCCTCTCTTTCTCTCCCCTCTCCTGCCATCAAATTTCTAGGAAAAAAATCTGAACCTCCATCCACGAACAACCAAAGCACCAGGATTGTGTGTGATGTAAAACCTACATGTACTCACTATACCACAGGACACGTGTCAGGTCACTCAGAAGTAGCCACCATTTTTGAGGTAGGGCTGTGCTAGCCCCCATAGCTGTTGTGCTCCCTATCCCTCTATGTGGAGAGAATGATTTGTAGAGCCACAGTTTTATCTGCTCCAGCCCCAAATCTAGCCCCTGTACCAGTACAGAAAGAAGGGAGCACTCATGGAGCTGTGCACTCTCATGCCGGAAAATCTACATCCCTTGTGTGTGATCCTGCCATCCTAACTTGTCTGCCTCAGCATGCAGCAGAACCCCATTGTTTCAGCTGGGGGCAAGGCTCCCTGTGCCTGTGGAGCAGAATGCAAGATTTACCCTAAAGAAGAGTTAAAATGTAAGACAAGATTGTGGCAGGTGTTTGACTGATTCTAAGCAGTGGGCAACAGATGGCTGTATGATCCGATTTGAAGATGAGCAGTAGATGAATATTCATCAATGGAGCTGCTGATTGAACAAGTGCTTGAATCAGTCCATCTCTTCTAAATGTATACATTAGAGCCTGGTGATTCACAAGGTGAACGATAATTTCCAAAGTTCTCCTAGAAGGAATTTCTTTTTAGAGTTTTCAGCTTAAAAGCTACTGGCAAGATGAATGATTTCAAACAGCCGTGTGACACTTGCAGAATAAAATAAGCACAAGGTTGAAAGGAGGATGAGCAAATGACCACGTCAGTCATTGTCTAGCCCTACATTAGTTTTATATTATTAGATAGAGTGGAAAACTTCAGTTCTCAGGATGCACATTTGAAGATTACAGGCAGTCCCCCAATTTCAATTTTGATTGCTCAAATACTTTAGATTCTTGAAAGAGATCATATGTATTAAAGTACATATATAGAAGGATGTGTACTCTTTCTATAGAAAGGATTCCTCCTGTTAGGGTTTATCATTTATTATGCATTTTCTTTGATGGCTTGTAAAATATGTGCTATATAGAAAGATATACATGTGCATAAACAAATACATGCTGCCACGGAATCACAGTCTTGGTGCTCTGGAACTGCTCTGAATGAAGCTCAGCCAGGACTCTGGTGCAGCGAGTCTCTCCTCATGGCACACTCACCAGGGCAAGAAGCCTGCTTGGCTTCTGCGCTTCTTGGATCCGAGCTCGGAACGTTCAGCATCCCTGTTCACACTGTGAGCTCCCCTCGGCGAGTCCACAGCCTTACATGTCTCTTCTTCCCAAGGGCCATGCACCCCAACTTCACAGTCAGCAATGACTCTCAGCCAGCATTGTACAACAGAAGGGTTTATTACTCCTCAGGAACACAGTGTAGAACAGGTCTTGTTAACACAGAAATCAGGAACATTTAGTAAAGTCCATCTGGGTGGGGGGGGACCCAGAGCTCCTGGGTCCTCCCCCCTGAGTCCCAAGCCAGGAAACTGCCCAGCAGCTTCCAGCTACCTGGTCTCGGTCATGACTGTTGTCCCTCCTCTGTCCTTTGCCTCTTTCCCAGCAAACATGTGTTCAGGTCTGCACCTCTCACTTTGCTCCAACTTGCCTCAGCCAGCTGGCTCCAGGTCAGAGGCCCCCAACCATCTGTTGCCAGGTTACAGGGTTCTTTGGCCATTCTCTATGTGCAGGCAGCTAGAGGCAGCCACACCTGCCTACTAGAATCTCAGAAAAAAATCACACACACCCTTGTCCCACTAGTAGGTATTTGTGTAACACACAGGGAAAACTGAGGCACACCGTATTCATGCAAAACATTAAGAAAAAACCTCCCGCTTTGCCACACTTGCACACATAAATCAATAGGTATCCATTCCCGTATATAGGGAGTCTGCCAGTATATGGCTCAGTAACCAATGAACATGGAGTATGAATTTCAGAGAATGGAATGTGTGATGGGAGAGTGCTGATGAGAGATCAATGCTAGGGTCAGAGAGAAAGAAGGAAGCAATGGAAGAGAGACTGGCAAGTCCAGGAATACAATTTTATGGTAAAGATTCTATCTAAAATTGTTGGTTATGGCTCCACTGTGTGTGTGTGTGTGCATGTGCACGGGAGTGCATGCGTGAACTATATAAAAATATTTTTCCTTTTCATATGCAATAAATTAATGATGGGTATGCAGTATAATACAGTCTTTAATTACATGACCACACATTCAAATGGTGTAACGCAACATAAAAAATATTTTTCTACATTCTTATGAAGGTGTATCATCGTACAGAACTGTGCAGTATTTGGGGGGTTTTTAGATCCAGATAACCAGAGTTCTTGAAAGGAATTTTGATGAAAAGTACACAATAAAAAGTACAAAGTATTCAGACGACAGAGTAACAGTAATAATGTGTGGCGTAGTTATGGGGTAAATTTAAGTTACACTTTTTTGAAAATACTATCTCACTCTCAGTGTTTATGTTCTTTAATATAGCTTATAACTACACCATTAATGCTTAATAGTGGTACCCTTTAAGTTTGTATTTTAAAAGAACATTAAATTACTGTGGCATTCAATGTCCTAATTTTTTTACAAAGAAAAAAGAAAAGACAAAACTCAAAAGCAAAAACATCTATTTCCCAGGTTTTGAAGTTACTGTGGCTTGTAAAATAAATAAATAGCTACACCAAACAACCTCAATAATAGAGCACTTTGGGAAAAGAGTAAAGATTTTCCATCAAAAATGTTGAAGGCAACAAAGAATTATCTTTGTTTTTTATTAATTGTTTGGGGTAATTTTTCCAGCTTTTATTTTAAAAAAGAAAAGTACCTCAACGTTTTTTTTTGTTTTTTTTTTGAAAACCAAAATTAACGGGAAAACTTTTTTTAAAAATAAAACCTGAAATATTTTGGGGGTGTTCTTAGTTTTCAAAATTCAAGCAAAATGTAGACCACCTCCCTTTAGTCTTTCTACACACTAAAGAACTATCCTTGACTGAGGCAAAAAGAATCAAGTTACCTACCCTATTGAAATCACATTTGTGAGGGGTAATCTAAGGAGCTTAGCACATACTTGACTTTTATGCATACAAGGCATGTGCTTTTTAGGTGCATAGTTCTTAAACATCTATACATTAATCAAATGATAACCAATTTCTTCTGTAACAAGGCTGAACACTAACGACCATTTCCACATCAAATTGCAACTTTCACATTAAAGCTATTTTGTCTGTCGCCCGGCTCAAGACCCATTAAAAGAAAGGGGTAGACTGAGACTTATAAAAACCACTTAGAAGACTCGTAGAAATAAAACTAAATGGTTTCTGTCTCATAGGTCTGTGCATATTCTCATAGGCAAAGGGGCCGTTCAGTAGGGAAAGCAGCAGGAGAAATGATAGGAAACTGATCCTATCTGGAAAACTGCCTAAACTGTGTTGGAACCATTCTTGCAATGAACCGCTTCACTGCATACCTAAGTTACCTCTGCACTCATTTACAACCCATCTTTTTTTAGGAGCACATTGGAATCTGGTGCACATACTACATTGCTTTCAATTTCAACTCGCAGTGTGGTCAAATCAAAATGATTTTTTTTTTCCTGCAAAAGGCTATAAAGTGTTTCCTCAATGGAATCTGTTTCCCTGCCAAACTGAAACTTTAAAATCTCTATCACTGTGTAATTTATAATGTGGAAATTGTATCCTTTCACTCCATCTTCCCCCCAAATAAACAGCAGCCATACAAATTTTCCCAGCATGCTCCATCAATTCCTCAGGACCATAGGTGCTGGAACTAGGAGTGCTGGAGGTGCAGCTGAACCCCCTGACTTGAAGTGGTTTCCATTATATACAAGGTTTACAGTTCAAGGTAGCCATTGAACCTGTAAACCTTCTATATAATGGAAATCAGCACCTCCGCTACACAAATTGTTTCAGCACCTCTGCTGAGCCTACCACCAAGGCTGTCAATTGATGCCAATTAGCTGAAGGAGTGTGCCTGCTTGTGATGGTTTGAAAATAAGTCAGCAGCAGGCAGGGCTAAATGTGCCTAGGTCTAGATTCTGAAACACAACTTTAAAATAAAATAGCTTCATGTTCTTTTTACTACATATTTCTTATCCAAAAGATAAATGACCTTGCTGTGAGAGCAATGCAATGAGAAAAATGAAATCAGTGGCAGACAATATAGTACCATGTGCCCTGTTTCCTAATGCACCTAGCCCTAAAACTAAACTTTCAACAAAAAAAATCTTCATTAATATTTTTATAGCATGCTGACTTTGCAGAAGCACTGCAGCAAGTTGTGTATGAAGTATAAAATGAAAAAATTCCAGCATACGCCATGAACTTTGCAAGTATTGCAATTTCTGCTTTCCTGTATAGTTTGCTGGAGTATTTAACAAATTACCTTGAGGGAAGGGAAAAAAATTACTATGGCTAAATCTTGGAAACAGATTTGCCCAAGCCCATCCCTCTGCCCATATGGGGCCCAAAAGATGTAAGCAGGGCTCTATACAGGCAAAGGGGTGCATCCAGAGACATCCATTTGCAACATCTATTTCCTAGACATCTCAGCTAGGTGCTATTTTTTTAGATGTATTCAGGACAGTGTACAGTAAAACCAGATAGGTGAGTTAAATTTTATTCAGAGTCAAGTCCTGGCCACATTGAAATCAGTAGCAAAATTTAATAAAAAGTTTCAATTATAAACTCTCAGTCTAGAAAAAGAATGTTTCCACATCAAGGTCATTTCTTATTAAAGACAGTGAGTTTCTCAGGGATGAGACTTTCTTCCTCTTTGTTTGCTAGCAACATATTGTGCTTGCTACCAGCAATGAGCAAAAATAGTCCAAAAGATTTTTCCTTTTGAATGTAGGCAAAGTCCATAATACATTTTTATTGTTTTTATTTTACTTTATTTTATTTAGTAATGAAAGGCTGAAACAATAAACTTACAAAAATATTGCCCTATTCCCCCCTCCGCAGAGTTAACTCAAACACCAGAGGACTCAGTTCTGCAGGCTATCCCATGTAGGTGGACCCCTGAGCTTGCATGAAGTCCACGTCAAGTCAGTTGAGCTTTGTATGGGTGCATAGGTCTGACCATACAGAACAGCTTGCAGGGTCAGAGTGTATATGTTGAAACTTGGCATGTTAATATTGCTCAAGTTAGAAGAGAGTTGGTTAAATAGCCATAAATGATAAATAACTGGAGAATTGCTTCTAGACATTCTCATTAGATGCTTGGTAAGGTATTATAGCCTAATGAAGCACTGCTCCTTTCATTTAATTAATTAAAATTGAAGTGGTTTCCTTTTATTATTTGAAAATAGGTGCCCACCCCAAGGTGTTGGAACATTTACAAATGTTACGCCACATCTAAAATAAAACTAACAATAACGCCTCAAATCACCCAGAAACTCCTACTCTTTTATCCCTCTCCTCAGGGAAAGCCTGGGAGAACAAACAGGCCTTGTAGCATGTCTGCAAAGTCTGTAGACTGAGACTGTGATGAACCAAGGCAGGGAGCAAATCCTGCAGTGAAGGACCCCTCACTGCTCTACCCCTAGCTCCTTGTGATTAAAACTGGAGCCTTGAGCACTTTAGATGATTGCAACTGTGGTGGTATCTTACTTTGTAACACACAATGCACATTCTCCCAGCGTAGCCTGATGGGTGCAGGTGCTGCTGCTAGAACAATTTGCATAAGGACGACTGTAAATGTTGCATTGAAGCACATGGAGCATAATACTTTATGAAACAAAAAGACCAACAATAAGCCCATTGTCCTAACAACAGAAACATCTGAGATTTGCGTGCATGAATGAACTACAGATACTCTGATTGTTTATCCACAATTCTTGTCACATTCTGCAGATTCTCAGCTCCCATTATGCTTTTTAAAATTCATATTTATTTATTTATTTATTTAGAGAGCTTTCTATGGCTCTAGTCACCGCAGTGTTTGAGAGTATAGCAGTTGCCAAGATGAGCCATCACAATGTAAGCAGATGTACGAATGTTAATTTGATATTGCTGAAAACTATCCTGAGAAAAACAATAAGCCTGATCCAGAAAACTTCTACTATCTTCTTGGAGTGGTAAGTGGTGGGAATGTGCCCATCATGCTCACCTCAGTGAAATATGAACACTGCCTCCTTCGTAATCTCATCCAAACCGGAAAGCCTTTCAACTTCAAAGGCCAAATAGGATTATTTAGATGCTAATATTCTTAAGCCCAGGCAGTTCCTTTTGGCTCATGTATGTTAAGAACAATGTCAGTCCACCATTACCAATACATCGGAAAACAGGACACAGTCGACTTGAAATTCAAACTTCTGTCTGGCAACTGATATAGATAGAAAAATTCCAAGTTACACCTCAGAACAATATCCCTGAACTAAGTTAGCAGAAATAAATTTTTACGTTTGTTTCTTTTGTATATTTTTCAGCACCTCATGTGTAGCTAGTTTCACTCTTTCCCCTTTGTAGACAGTTTTGTCCTCATACTTCAACAGGCACACAGTGGCTCTACATGGACACACGGGCCAGACGTTGCAATTGCAGATGCTTAATCAGTTTCTTACTTGTTGAAAAGACACTTCTAGGTCTCAATCCTGTAAACATGCATGTAACTTTCATGCATATATAAAGTTACTAATGTGCATAAGAGTTTGCAGAACTGTGACAATGAACATCACCAGAACTTCCATAAATTATTTTAAGGGAACTTTAACTTTTTTAAAAGGCATATTAATTAAAGGGTATTTTAGAAGAAACTTGATTATTTAACAAATTAGTCAAATTAAACAAGTTTCAAGTTAACCATGTTCTTTATAAAATTGGGGGGGGAATCAGGAAATTCAAAAGTTAGAGGGCCTGGTTATTTGTGTGCACCAGCTACACACTGGTGTAATAGGAATCACTTCAGTGGAACTATCCCTTATGTAGTCTTCTGTGACAAGATAATCAAGCACAAGTTTCCTTTATTAACATTAATTCAGCTCATAGCACATAGCTTAACTAAGGATGCAAAATGAGAACTGGCCAGAAAAATTCCGACAAAACACTGTCCCCACCCGGCTCCCAGCTCCCCACCAGCATGGAGCCATGAAATTGACAAGAATGGCAGACAAGCTGATGGTGTCTACACAGACTCCGTGTCACTCTAACTACACCAACATAAACTCTATGCCTCTCATGGAGGTGGACTTATGTCAGTGTAGTAGGGCACTTGCATTGGAGGGAGCCAGACTGTAGTGAGCACACTGACATACTTGGGTCGACCTAACTCTGTAGTGTAAACAAAGCCTAAGTTGATTACTTCTTGCCCTATCCTCAGTAGACATAGAGAACAATTGACTACCATCATCTTTCATATATTTGAAGATAGTTATTGTTTGTGTGTCCCCTTGGCCTTCTTTTCTCAAGACCGAGCATGCCCAGTTATTTTAACCTTTCCTCATGGGTCAGGATTTCTAAACCTCTTATTTTTGTCATGCTCCTTTGCATACTCTCCAATTTGTTCACTTTCCTAACATGCAGTGCCCAAAACTGGACATAAGGCTCCAGTGCTGAGTCAAGTGGAAAATTGGCTCCTGTGTCTAACATTGCTGTTCAAATATCCCAGAACGACATTTGCCTTTTTTGCAACAGCATGAAACACTATTTCAGTATTTCCAAAATGAAATAGTGTAGGATTACAGTTCTCTGTCCAAATTCAGAATGAATAAAATTCCCAAAACTCAAAAATAATTGCAGAGCTAAAATTATTTTGCCCAGACAGCTCTACCTAAAGCAATCCTGGAGATCCAAACAAACCAAGGCCCCAATCCTGCAAGCTGATCTGCCACAGAGTTCCAGTGAAATCAGAGGAGCTCTATATGGGTGCAGGGCTTTGTCTGCATGGATCAGCCTCGTCTCTAAGGGCCCAATTCAGGAAGCACTTAAACACATGCTTATCTTTAGGCATTTCCTTTTGTCCCAGTGACTTCACAGCAACTGAGGTGGATGAGATTTTAGTATTAGGTTAAAATGCACATGGCCTAATTAGAGATACATTGCTGAGTTGGGGTTTCATAGAATAGAATTTCACAAGACTATAGTTTTTAAAAAGGAAACACCATCACATATATTTATGTGGATAAGTTAATATAAAAGGAACTTTTATTTTTTCTTGAAATTTCTATTTTTAGCTGTTTCATCTTGATATATTTATTAATAATTATTTTATTTTTCTGCAAGTGGTTGGCATCCAAATGGGTGGAGGAAAGAGGAAGTGTGTGGGGGGGGAGTGAGGGAAGGTTGCTAAACCCAGTGATTTACCATTAAAAATGCAACTCTGGGGTTTTTAGTTTTAATTAAAAAGAGAATTGGAATATTTTTCAAATAAAAATGTTAAACTGTAATTATTTTTGAAGCACCACCTTTAATTCCAAGAATTCCTTCACAATAACTTAAAGCTTTATGCTACTATAGGAGCTCATATTTCTTCCTGAGAAAATTATTATGTATGAGTCTGTGACTTAGCATCTTAAGGTACAGTGCAGAACAGAATTGTTATAGATTTTATATTTCCTTATTAAGATAATGAGCAGCATCCATCACTTAGACTGAATTAAAACCAACATAATAAGCACTATCAGGCTTGTTATAATTATGATGAACCAAAGTGTGTTAAAATGTTCCTTGATAATTACTCTTGATAATGAAACTGATATTTCAGAGAATGATTCTTATGACTTCTTAATACTGCTACTGATGCAATTTACAGGAGAGAAAAATATCAGCAAGGTTATGTTCCTCTAGGGATGGGAGAGAAGAGAAGATTCAATCCAGAAATTTTCCCCTTTTCCAATTGTGCATGAACCAAGTTTATCAGTATTCTTCATTTCAGATACAATCTCTCCTCACATTCTTTACATGCCTCTGCATTTTCTAGTTTGGGCCAAAATGCAGTTCATGGTGAAAGGCAAGAAGTACTGGATATTCCACCAGATACACTAGGGCTGGTGAAGATGGAGGAAAACCTGGGGAACTGAAGAGGTTAACTGAAGAGAGACTGAGCAGTGCCATGTGTTTAGCTCTGCAACTGCAATGCCTTTGTTATTTGTGCACCATAACGCTATATCTCAAAAGACTCTGCTGTCTGTAGAAGCGGGTGGCCTTTTTTGTGTGCAGGTCAGTGCAGACAGTCAGGGAAGATGTGTAGTTTTCTCTCCTGGAGATTTTAGGTTAGTTTTTCTGATGTTACAATCTTCATCCTTGAAGAAGGTGTCAATCGGAATGTGTCTGCATGGGAGTATTCCCTTACCTCAGCTCCTATCTTTCCTTTCTGATAATGTATATGTAGAAAGCTAAAAAGAAGAAAGAGCTGGTGATGAAGTTATTAGGAGATGAGGTGGGAGAAAAATGAGCATGGAGTAAGGGGAAAAGGGAAGGAATATAAGAGAGACCTCCTCTCCTAACAAGGGGCCTGGGAAAACTCCCATTGACTTCTATAACTATAAGTTATAGGATAACCACATCTTCTCACATTATCGGGCGGTAGGGGTGGAGAAAGGGCCAAATTCATCCCTGTGTTGCTCCAGATCATGGCACAGGGTTGGAGGCAAGGCAGCTTGCATCTCCTAGGTCTGCTGGGAGATGTTTTAGCTTCTAGGGCAAGCCTGATGATTTTCTCATTTGCATCTGGTTGCCTGGTCCTTTGGGGTCTCACGGCAGCCAGAAAACAGCTGGGGCATAGGAACACCCCAGCCACTCAACATCCAGCCACCTGTCTCCTGGCTCATGATGCCGTTAGCTGTGAAAAATCTATACCTCTGCTAGTTGTGTCTATTGCCCCTTTGTAACCAATGAAAAGTGGCCATGAAATGGTCTTAATGTGGTGTGAAGATGTGAAGCAGACATGCCAAACCCACAAAAACAAACAAACAAAAAAACACCACAGAAATTGGGCTTGTTTTTGGCTTAATTAGCTTGTGAGTTGCCTGTTGGCTAGTGTTTGGCTTGTAGCTTGTTGCTTCTTTTTTTTTTTTGATCGGCTCCTGGCAAGCAGGGGTAAGGGGGGCAAGCAGGGGAGAGAGCCAGGGGTACATAGCAGGTCCACCACAGTCCCAGACTGCACGCCAAGGAGATCTAGTCCCATAGAGTGTTGGGGTTCTTAGCGATTGGCTTGTTTTGGCCTTGTTTTGAAATGGGATTAGCTTGATTTTTGGCTTTTGTGAAAGTTGGCATGCTTATTTACCGCGTGAAAGTTGGCAACTGTGATGTGGAGGAGTGCACACATGCACACTGGAAGAAGCATAAAAGGTAAAGTAAGTATACAAATGAGAAATTAGATGAGCTAAAGAAAACTGCTTAGTAAAGCACAGTGAGTGAGAAAGGTACAAAATCCAAATGCAGTAGAAAGGAGGGAATCACAGTAGAATCGTATTGTCATGAACATACAGCTAAGGGTAGCATAAGATCCCTCCTTTACCTGTAAAGGGTTAAGAAGCTCAAATAACCTGGTTGGCACCTGACCAAAAGGACCAATAAGGGGAGAAGATACTTTCAAGTCTAAGGGGGAAGGTTTTTGCTTTGTGCTCTGTGTGGGTGCTCTCTCCGACACAAAGAGAGACCAAGCAAGTAATCCAGCTCCTACTGAAATGATAGATCTAGTATTACAGAAATAGTAATTAATAGTAAGGAAATGCATTAGATTATCTTTTGTTTTAGCTTGTGAATTTTCCCTGTGCTAAGAGGGAGGTTTATCCCTGTTTTTGTAACTTTGAAATTTTGCCAAGAGGGGAACCCTCTGTGTTTTAAATCATATTACCCTGTAAAATTACCTTCCATCCTGATTTTTTTTTCTTATTAAAGTTCTGGGTTTTTTTAAGAATCTGAATGGTTTTTAGTGTCCTAAAAACCCAACGGTTTGGTCTGTGCTCACCTATCTGGTTGGTAGATTATTCTCCCCAGGAAAGGGATTGAAGGGACTTGGGGGGATATTTTGGGGAAACAAACTCCAAGTGGTCCTTTTACTGAATCTTTGTCTAACTCACTTGGTGGTGGCAGCAGTACTCATCCAAGAACAAGGAAGGATTTGTGCCTTGGGGAAGTTTTTAACCTAAGCTGGTAGAAATAAGCTTAGAGGGTCTTTCATGCGGGTCCCCACATCTGTACCCCAGAGTTCAGAGTAGGGAGGGAACCCTGACACACACCTATAATTGAAAACAGATAAGTATGATAAATATAAATGAACAGCATTTTTAAAATCTAAGGATTATTAGAGACAAACAGAAAAAGAACTTGAGGAGAGAGTAAAACCAAGAATAGATAGAGGATGAAACAGAAACATCTTTGTGTTTTTAAAGATACTCTTTATTGCAAGAAATTATTTAATTACATTGATATGGCAGTTCACAAACCAAAGCACTCTTTAACAAGTAGTTAAAAAGTGGCCTGTTTTCAGGGGAAGCTCCAGGCACCAGCGCAGCAAGCGCGTGCCTGGGGCGGCAAGCTGCGGGGGGGCGGCCTGCCGGTTGCTGTGAGGGTGGCAATCAGGCAGCCTTTGGCGGCATTTCTGCGGAAGGTTCGCCCATCTCGTGGTTTCAGCAGTAATTCGGCAGCAGGTATGCCGAAGGCGCACGACCTGCAGATCGCCTGCTGAACCGCTGCCAAATCCGTGAGACCAGCGAACCTCCCACAGACATGTCGCCAAAGACTGCCTGACTGCCGTGCTTGGGGTGGCAAAAAACATAGAGCCACCCTTGCCTGTTTTCCCACAGTTTGTAACATCTTAAAGTGCTAGGATGTACGGGATGATTCCAAACAAACTGAAAGGGGATGCAAGGCATTGGATCAGATCTTTGAATGTGGAAAGCATTATCAATATTCTGATGTAGGAGTAGCAATTATTTTGTTCTTAATATATATTTAGCACAAAGCATGTTTAAAACAATTAATTTTTACTTATTGGAGGAAAGTGCAGTTTTGCAGTCACTATGGTTATAATATGTTCATTAAATGTGTTAATTGATTAGGTGCGTAGTGAAGATAATAGGAGCGTTTCCCATCCCATCCAGAGAAGCAGAAATGTTCAAGTTTGCTATGCAGTTCTTTTGCCCTGGGCTCAGTCCTGTTTAGGTGACTTCAGTGGATGTTGACGACACTCAGGCCCAAATGACTTCAGGGCTTCAAAATTGAGGCACCACTGTAAATATTTTGAGGAAGTTCTATAGCCTGTTCTATACAGGAGATCAGACTAGATGATCACAATGGTCCCTTCTTGCCTTGCAATCTATGAATCATCAAAACCCACACACTTTTGCAACCTAACCCTTAGCACTTACATTTTCACTGTAAATGTCCCCTAAGTTCCTGCATCTGGGTATAAGCACTACTCGGGCACTTGCCCAAGCCCCACCACGAGCCTCAGATCATGTAAAGATAGGTTTATCTCTCATGTGGGACCTTATTGGGTAGGCATGCTCTGTGCACACCTAGCTCCAACAAAATGACTGGAGGGGAGTCATTCTCTCTCTCTGGTCGTGTGTGTGTGTGTATATATATATATAGTGGCAGAGCTCTGACCTTGCCCCCATGGGTCCTGTGCTTCTAGGCGGTTTATGCTAGCCTCAGTAGCTCACTGTGACCCTCCACGTAGCCCTTCTCTCTCTAAGGCCAGGGTTACAGTCTACTGAGCCCTTTTCATCATAGGCTGCAAGGAGGTTGGTGAGAGAACTCCCACAGTCTCTGTTGTCCCTGGGGGCTTATTTCAGAACCGTTTAGCCTCCTGTCCTGACAGGGGCCTGACTTCCCCTCCCAGGAGATGTTCCTGTAGTGGTGGGTTGGAGGAAACCAGGGCCCGTCCTCTACTCCGGGTTCCGACCCAGGGACCCTAATGGTAGCAGCTGTTGGCAGCCAACCTTTCACTGCCAGAGTTGCTACATTTCCCTGGGCCACTTCCCCACAGCTCTCCTGCTTCTCCCTTACCTTAGGGCTCCCTTAACAATGGTTTGAGGGTATCTTCATTAACCAGCCCTTCAGTCACACTTCCTCTCCCCTGGCTCTCCTCTGCCTTACTGGAGTGAGCCCTTTTTATAGTATCAGTGGGGCCTTAATTAGAGTCAGGTGGTCACATTAGCTTAATGGCCTCACCTGACTCTTTACAGGTTAATTAGAGTCAGGTGTTCTCATTAGCCTGGAGCAGCTCCTGCTCTGGTCAGTCAGGGAACAGAAAACTGTTAATCCAGTGGCCAGTATATCTGCATTCTGCTGTACCCAACTGGCCTGGGTCTATCACAATATATATACACACACACACACAAACAATGTGGACAACTTCAGCAGGAGAAATTGAGAGAGGCGCACAAAAAAATACCACATATTCCAGTCGTTAGAGCAATTACCTGAGAGTTGGGAAACTCATGTTTAAATCATTTCTGAGACAATTGAGGCAGGGTATCCCACATCCTGGCTGAATGCCCTCACCACTGGGCTAAAGTCAATAAGATAAGCCTCCTCTTCTTTCTTCCCCACCATCCATTTAGAGTTAGGTGTATACTGGTGCTATTCTTGCAAGAAATAGCATAAGCACCTAACTATGGGAGAGGGTTTGTGGCTGTGGATCCTAAACAGAATATTGGCTGCTCCTTCAAGTCTAGGCTTGGCTAACTTCTGGAGCTTAGGACACACCCATCTCACTGTCACTTGCTATTGGCTCCCTTAGGTGACTCCCCACCTAGTATGCTGACTTTTGTGGAGCTGTCATTTTGCATGTATTGTATAGGAAGAAGGCATTGCGATGCTCAGTTTTGCAATGCCTAGGTGCCTCTGTGAATCTGGGCCTCGATACCTTAAAAGAGGCATTTTGGCTCAGATCCTAAAAGGTATTTAGATGCCTAATTCACATTGAAATTAATGGGAGTTAGTTGCTTAAACACCTTTGATGATTTGGGCCAAAGTGCCTTTTATAAGATGTTGAGGCCCAGATTCACAAAGGTCCTTAGATGTTGCAACACGGATCATTGCAATGCTTAAACGTTAAGGTTTGTATCAGTGTCAGCGAAGATCATGGAAGTCTTTCCATTGACTTTAGGCACTGGATCAAGCCATTAGTAACTTACACCATTAACCCTTCTGAGAATGCTCTGGGGAGTTATTCTAATTGCTCAAATCAAGAAGACAATGAAAATCAGAAGCAGACAATGACACAAGCTGAAATATTGGAGAATTCCATTTTAGGAGAGCTGTTCCTTTTCATTCATTGTTGGTAAGTGCACAATGTAATTGTTTAAAGCGCAAAGGAGTTTGATTGCAATTAGATCAGAGATGACGAAGGAATTAGCTTTCTAGAAAAGATTCTGTACTTTCTTTATAATTAAATGTCTGCTAACAAAGAGAACTTACAGATATTGTCATGTAATACTGAATTATTGTAGAATTGGGTTGTGATATGTACAACCAGCAGTATTCCACCTTCATTGAAACATTTGAAAAACAAACTTATTTTATCATAATTTTTCAATATTTTTAAATACACTTGACTTAGCTTATGTTTTATTACTAAGACAGTGATAGCCAAGACCAATCTGAAGAACAACAGATAGAGTTGATGGGGTAACTCATGGAAAATGACATTTTCCTGTTAGTCTTGAGTTAACTGGGATTGCATTTCTCTTGCTCTCAAATATATTCAGGCATGAGGTAAACTAACCAGGATGCCTATGGCTTTTGAGTTTGGGGGAAAAAAGGTAATTGGAATAAATGGGTGAAAGCTATTCATATTAATTAAGCCAGCTTTTTAGCACAATAGCAGTAATGCCTTATGTGACTATGCAGCTAGAGCTGAGAGTCGCAGGTGTAGTTCTGAATGATTGAAATGGCAAGGTATTAAACAGATGTATTGTCTTCCAGGTGTAAGGTTTATAGAAGAAAGGATTATTTCCAATCTCATTTCAGTTGTAATTGTTCAATTCCCAGTGAAAGATACATTTTCACTAAATTGCATCATGGCATTTTCATAGCTTTGGCTTGCTTTAATACTATCTGCATCAAGTGCCTGAAATGTCCCATTTTATCCAATGCAGGAAGAGTCAGATTTTATTTAGAACTCTGAGAAGTTAAAAATCACTGTAATTACATTAACCTCAAATTAAGTAACAACGAGATATTTTGCCCCTCTACAACAAAAATTATCTCTGGTTTTCAAATACCTTAAATATCAAGTATTTCCTAAGTTGCTTTAATTCTTGTAAAACTTGTCTTTTGTTTTCCATTGTTCAGATATCACATTGGAAAATTCAGTGCATACCTTTCCTGAGCTCACTAGTCATGCCTCTTTGATATATTGAATAATATGATTTGTTTCTTCTGTGATGTCATCCTATTATGTATAGTAAATTACCCTAACAAACAGAGCTGTCTTGTTTCTTCTCTGAAGTATTCTGCTGTTGTCGGAAATAATAGTTGATAATTATACTGTGGCACTTTTTTCCCCTGTGATATTATCAACCACTTTAAACACTCCTCTGTCTGTTCTAATGTTATATAAAATACTTTATTTTAAAGAAAAGTAAACACAAGTATATTATAAGGAGGAAGAACTTTGTCCCAATTTCCTTTAACCTATGGAAACATTCTTCCTTATGCAGTGTAACTGAACAAGATGGGGGGAAAAAATAAAAAAAAACCCTTCTCCCAGTTCCAGCAACTGGGCAGGATTTTCCCCTGGTACTAAGAGGCCTGATCCAAAGTTCATTGAAGTCAATGAAAGTCTTTTCGTTGACTACAGTGAGGTTTTTTGAGCAGTCAGAAAGCATTATTAGTCGAGCATCTCTGCCACGCCAACCCATGCACCACCTCCAAAAGGCCATGTTCTGCAGCTTAGGAGAATTAGCTGGGGCACCAGCTGGCTAACACAACCAGGCTGAACAGGTTAATGGAGGTGGGTGTATGGCCTCAGTCAGTAGCTTGTCCTAGCCAGGAACAGTAGAAACAGCATGTTGTTGCTTATCAGAAAAGCAATAAATGGTGCCTGGCAATGCAGGTGGCAGTCTGCCTGGACCATCCTGCTCTACAAAAGCAAGAAGGGTTCTCCACCAGATGCTTAGCTCCTCCCACTGCTCTTCCACCGGTATGACTGACTTGGGCAAGGACCAGGCTTTGTCCATAATGCCTTCCAATCTGTATGAAGTTATGATCTACAGCATACATTATTTATTTGTTTCTGATACAGTCTGCAAAACTGCAAGGACACATAGGTAACATTTACTTCATCCCCTTTAGTTTACAATTCCTGGTTTTGCCATGTCCCCTGAAATCTGAACACATCTTTGCCAAGATGATGAAATGAGCTTTAAAATGCCTATATGTTGTTAACTCTTACATGGATACCTATGGGCAGGAGAATAGGAGGAGAGGGGGTTCCTATTTTCTTCCTTGGTTTCCCAAGAAAATGTATAACAAAAGGATTTCCAGTGCACTTCAGTGATCTGTTGTGATTCTGCCTAAATATTTCGATAGCAGTGACCTCCCTGTGTGTGCTCTTATGTTGCATGTTAGCATCAAAAAAAGAAAAGAAAACTTTAAATACTCTCTCCCTAATTTAAATCTCTGCTTTAAAAACAAAACAAAACAAAAACAGATTTACAAGCAGATTCAATATCTATTTAATGCTAGAAATTTCATAAATGGGTAAAAAAAAGATGTATAATACATAATGCAGGTGTCACGCTGTCTGGAGTGGCTCGCCACTGTGAATGCCTGGGCAGACTGTCAGAAACAGGGCAGATACCCCAAGCTGGTGGTGTGGTCTACAGTTAGATTTCACCAAGCTAGTAATAAATATGACATATTGAATCGCTATAGCAGTCTTACCATGGAGTCACAGACAGTCCCCATAGACTCTCCTGCCTATCTTGCCACCCAGACAAACTAAACTTTGTGATAAAAGGTTACTTGAACTAAAAATCACACCATATCAGGTTCTCTCAGTCCCAAAAGACCACTCACTTACCCAAGATCAGTTGGTATTCTGGATCATATACCAAAAACAATGCTGACAGCCAATTCTATAATAAACTAACTAAATATTTATTAGGTAGGGGGAAAGAATGTATGTTATTAAGGGGTTAAAGCAGGTAAAATATATGTACAGGTGTATCACAGTTTATAACTCCAAATGCTGGCAATGATGTAAAAAACTGCCAGTTTCCCAAAAGTCTTTTCAGGGTCCCCAGATTGTCTCTGGGGATCTCCGCTTTGCATCTGGTACACTTCCCTGTAATAGTCCAAACAGTTTAGAGATGAAGGATCTTTCTTTGAATCCCTTCTTCTCACAGGAAACCAGCTGACAGTCTCTCTATTATGTGGGCTTTTCCTTTGATGATGGTGAGTGAGGAATGCACTTTGAGTCTCTGACCTCCAGTTATCACACGCAATGTGCCATTTGCTTTGGAATTAGCACTTTTTCTGGAAAAGTCGTTCTTTAGCATTCCACAAGGTTTCGTTGATATCTGATGAATTATTTAGTTACAGTGGTATTTACAATGTAAATGTTTGCTGCTACATTACAACAGGACACAGAGAAGTAAAAACAATGCATGTAACATCCTATTAGTTTTCATGGAGTTTAAGCACTAAATATACTCTTATACATTTAACAATTACTTTGATCTATTCTAATACACAAGTTAATTGACCTGAATATATTCTAGCACAACCTGGTCTGCCAGTATCACAGCAGGTATCTCCGTTGTTACTTATGAGAAGCACAAAGAGGCCAAACCAAATCTTTGAAACAGATCCTGGTCCAGGTCCCAGGTCATAGGTTTGAGCTATGTCTAAAATGGATCAGGTATGAACCCAGGCATTGTGCAAAGGTCAGACTGAAACCCATACTTTGAACTCTCATTTTCAGTAGTGTTTGGTTTCATTGAGCTTCTTGGCTCTGTCCATAATAGAGAGATGGAATTTAGATATGGAGCTAGAGTTGGGCACCGTTACGCACACAAGTGCAATGTTTCAACTTCTGTCTTAAATAGATACTTTCTTATTAGGAGCACCTCACCTGCCCAACCAGAACAAATCAAACTATGACTTGC
Source organism: Mauremys mutica (assembly GCF_020497125.1). Taxonomy (NCBI): domain Eukaryota; kingdom Metazoa; phylum Chordata; order Testudines; family Geoemydidae; genus Mauremys; species Mauremys mutica. The sequence goes on along the minus strand of NC_059073.1, from coordinate 95,616,225 downwards.
AAAACTGAGATTTATCTTGGTGACCTAACTAATTCAGACTGTGTTTCAACATGCTCCTCCATAATAATAATGCTCTATTCAGCTCCACAGACCCTCTGGCAATTTGAATCCTTTTGTCCCCAGTAAATCCTTGTACCCAGTCTTTGTGATTACATGTGCACCATCTTGCCGATGACCTGCATACTGCTTTAATTCACCCTTTAATAACAGCACGCAATTGAAAATGTAATCTATAAAAATAGAAATAGTTTGAACTTGTACTATTATTCATTGCATGTGGAGTCTATCTGCAGAAAATTATAATATTTGTTCACTAAACTACAGTGTCATCTAGTCTTTTACAGTGTATCTTACTATAGGTGTGAAATCCATTAGTCAGAACTGCCTTACAGAAATGTTGTGAGAATTAATTAGAGAATGTTTATACAGTGTTTTGAAGATATTGGGCCAGATTCTCATCTACATTCCTCTACTCCAGTCAGCACAGTAGTAGTGGTGGGGGCTGTATAGGGGTACTGTTTATGACTCCCTGATTGAGAGAAATGGTCTGTCCCAGCCTCAGTGAGAGCTAGAATTACTGAAGGGCTGCTCTAACCTAGACACTAAAATAGGATAGGTGTAGCAGAGTGGTCTATAAAATGGATGAAACAGATCATTTATATGTTGTCTTAGAGAGATAGGATAGTAGAACTTGTGCTGGCTTCTTCATCAATTTGTAGCTATAGTACTTAAGGACAGCCCCTCTGTCCAGGAAAGCCCATCTTGCGAATCTCCCCTCCTCCATAAGAAATAATGAAATTTTAGATTCTCTGTCAAGTTAAGAATAATCTATTGGCAAGAAGAAGAAATTGTGAAGCACATTTAGTCAACCTTGAAAAATACTAAATGTAATTAAGAACTTAGCTGACAAACGTTACTGTCAAATATTCTACCATTTTCTGAAGAATACTACAACATATCTACAAACCACTTTTAAATAACCAGAGAAATATCTGACACAGCAAGACTTTTACTGCACAGGGCAGATATTTTCCCCTTTTTCATTGCAAAGTAGCCTTTCAAAAGTGCAATTAGATGACAAAAGTATTTTTGTTATTTCTGACAACCAGGACACCTATTCCGAAACCAGCAAAACAGTTATATCTCCTTCCCATCTAGCCTTGTATAATGTAGTCCTACATTCTTTCAACCCCATGCACCCTAAAGGCATGTGAAATATCCAGGTAGAGCAGTGGTTCCAAAACTTAGTTCGTGGCTCATTCAGGGTAAGCCCCTGGCAGGTCACGAGACGCTTTGTTTACCTGACCGTCCATAGGTACGGCCACTCGCAGCTCCCAGTGGCCCCGGTTCGCCGTTCCCAGCCATTGGGAGCTGCGGGAAGTAGCGCTGGTTGGGCCACCCCTTCCTGCAGCTCCTATTGGCTGGGAACGGTGAACCATGGCCACTGGGAGCTGCAAGTGGCCATATCTGCAGATGCTCCAGGCTTACCCTGAACAAGCCGTGAATCAAGTTTGGGGACCTCTGAGGTAGAGTGATAGGGAATTAGAATGAAGTATGTTCACAGTATTGGATATTCATACCTATAGGCCCTAAACTATGAAACCCTTGAGGCTTCCTCTACCTCTTGCCTTACAGATGTTTTGGGATCTACATTTCTAGACTTGGTAATCAGGCATCTACTTTCTTAAGATGTAAAAAATTCTTCCTCCCACATCATGAATCTTATTTTCTGTAAGGGCTTGTCTACACTTACAGCACTGCAGCAGTGCAGCTGTGCCACTGTAATGGTTAGTGAAGACACTACCTATGCCCACAGAAGACCACCTCCTCTCCGTGTAGATACTCCACCTCCCTGAGAGATGGTAGTTATGTGGATGGGAGAAGCCCTCCCATCAACTTACTGTTCTCTGCACTGGGGGTTAAGTGGTTACAACTACATTGCTCAGGGGTGTGGATACTGACCTAAGCCCTTGTCTACACTAGGAACTTATTTATTAGGACAGTAACTGAGATACTGCTTGCACTCTGGATAAGACAATGGGACAAAATCAGTCCCGGTGCAATTCCATTCAAGATAGATTAATTTAGAATAAGACTAAATCTAGCTCAGCATCTGTGCCTGGTGCAATTCAGATAAGAGCAGATTTCAGCTGTAAATAACTGTCCTGTGTTTACATATCTCAGACTTTAATTTCCCAAGCCAGGGTCTTGGATAGAAATTGGCAGGAATACGGTAGCCTCATTTTCTAGAAGCTTTTCTAGTCTGAAAACTTGTATAGTAAACTGAAATATAGCTTACACTGAGTTATTTAATCTCTGCACTAAAGAGTTCTAAAAACAACTTCCCACATCCTTAGCTGGTATACATTATCATAGCTCAACTGATTGCAATTGCATGATGTCAACTGACAAAAGCTGAGAATTCTGATCTCTGTTTCAGGACAGGATCTGACAAAAAAAATTCAAAACAATATGAGGGAAAAAGGGTGATTAACTCACAAGCCTCAATGCTGTACCATGTCCTTACGTGGATATGTCCAGTTCCTAGCTTACATACGGGAACTGACACTGTAGCAATTAGCTCATGTCATTTGCCCATTGACTTCAGTTGGATTCATATTGGCTGGATAAGTGGCTACAAGAAATGGCTGCTATCAGTAGCAAGCACTAGCTTGGGATGCATGCCATTCCTGTTCAGAGAAACATTAATGTGAACTCCAGAGGATGTCTCTGAACTCACCCTGGGGATTCCTGTCCTAGCTATCAGGATTGCTGTAGCAGAGGATGCCCTGGCCATCACCTCTATGGTTGTTCTTGTGTATGTTTGATTGCTATTTGCAATATGTCAGTGCCCAGAGGTTACGATAAGAAAGGTAGGTACTGTAAAAACAGATAGTAAAGGGCCGGCCATCCTGGCCCCAAATAAATTACAAAGTAGGTTGACAGAAAATGCAACAAGCTGGTATAACAAATGGGAGCGGAGCTAATGAGTCCCACACAGACAGTGTTTACTGCCTTGAGTTCTCCCTTCCCCTCCCCCAAACCCCACTTCCACAATATCCAAATAAAAAAAAAAAGAAGATACTAGAGCTGTTGGGAATTTTTTGATGAAACATTTTTTCACTGGAAAATGCCAATTTGATGAAACTGACATTTTTCACCCAAACGTGTCTGTTTCAGCAAAACTTGCCTCGGGTAGGTTTCTCGGGTGAGCGATAGAGACAGACCCACACAAGAAGAGCCAATAGCCCAGTGGTTAGGTTAGTGATGTGGGAGACCTTTGCTCAAGTCCTTGCTCTGCTTGATTCAGAGCAAGGATTTGAATGTAGTTCTCCACCGTCCCATATGAGTGCCCTAACAGCTGGGCCAATTAATATTTAATTACTTATATGACGTAGAATAGCTCCAACAGGAGAGATCAAGAGAGACAATTTGTCACAAAATGGAATTCTTATTTTCTGGACAGCCCTAATAGTTAGTCATTCCTGATGGCCACCTGCCCAGTTGTCATCACTTGACAATTTTACCATTGATAGCGTACCTCTGATATTAGTAGAAGTGAGTCTTGAGGAGCAATGTGAAGGAGGACAAAGTTGCTGCTTTGATTTCTTTAAGGAGATCATCCCAGCCATGTGGGGTGGCTGAGAAGCCAATGTAAAGTTGCCTGTGGCAATAGTGGACAAGTGGGCAGTCAAGAATGGCATCATCTACTCCCCATCACTGCATCTGCCAGAGATTTTCTGCTATTTAAGAAAATGTATTCTAAAGATCAAATGAACTATCAATTCCTTTCAAGCAGGATAGCTCAGATGCCTATGTTTAGCTATCCACTGTCCAGGTGGCTAGTGTCCAGTAGCAAATCCTAAAGAATCTAGATAAATCCTTTCTCTTTTATCTGCAACATAGGCAACATAGTGACCTCAAGGCCAGGACTAGCCAAATTACCCATATGTAATCTGTTTTATGATCTCTTGGTCCTCATGTAGGAAACTGAAAGGTTCCATAAGCAGATACTTTAGCATCTGCAGTGATTTCCTGCCCACTGGTACTAACTCTATAATCCTGGAAGTAGTTCTTTCTGTGTCAAGCTTCAGCCTGATTCGACAGATCTAAGTAATGGTGCTAAAAAGTTGAAAGCACGACAAAAGCTATCTTTTTTTCTTTCTCCCCATGTATATTTCTTCATCGCTGATCTTCCATTCCATTCTCTGCACACATAAATGATCAATTATATATTAACCATCTTTCTCTGTTCTTTACTGTAATCAGACTGCAGCTGTTTTCTCTTTACTTACAAATGAGATGGTGATGCTGTGAGGCCTAATGGTTGGATTAAGGGGAATGCATTTTTCTCAAAATCACAAGGTGAATATCAGTTGTTCTGAAAGAGCCATTTTAGGAAAAATTCCACAAAAGTAAGCGTCAATACAGATTTTACAGGTTAGAGGGAAATTAACAAATGATTGATAGTCATACATTTAAGTGAAGGACATTTTTTGGCTAAAACACAAACACATGAGTAAAAAACAGCTGTCACTTGAAAACTCGCATAGTAGTCACATAATTTTCTTGGAAATATTTCTAAATTCTCAGGACAAGCCAGTCTCCACCTTTCATAGGAGAAGACACTAATTATTGCTATACCAGCTATGGTTCCCTTTTATAGTAATCCTTTTATTAGGCCTTATCTACATAGGTAACTGGGTTGGTTGTTGTTTTTTTGTTTGTGGTTTTCAAGGTTGAGTTTAAACTGATGTTGTTATGGGTTGTGTTATCTATCTTCTTTGAGATGTTTAAAGAATCAAAGATGTAGCAGTCAGCAAAACTACAAAGGGGGGAAAAATGGCAAAGTCATTCTGCTAAATGTACTGCTAGAAAACAGCTGCCATGACTTTTGACAAGCCTTTAAGGTGTTAAAAGATTATAAATTCACTGGGATTTTTTTTATTAAAAAATGTGCATTACCGCACTTGCAACACACTAGGATTTTCATTATGGGGATATAATAGCTTACTGAGCAACTCCTCTCTTCTTCCAGTATATGTATAAACAATGGTGGGCTGACAATAGTGCTGGTAGCACTGCTCATAATCAGGCTGAATTGGCTCTTCCATTCTGAAATGCAGTTTTCAGAATGGCTTAAAATTTAGAACAGTGCAAGTAAGTCCCTACATGTTTTTGGCTCATATCCAAGCCCTTTCAGGACTGGTTCACTCATATTATAATGCCCAATAGAACCGTCCTTTTCCCTTTCATGTAATAACCATCCAGGTTATAAATAAATGCAAGTAAATGTCAAGGCCTGATTTTTGTTGGCAGGGACTTATTAGTCTATTGACTTATTAAGATGAGATAGTAGGCCTAAGTATATCTTACCTATTTCCCTTCCCATGGGTGCCCTTAAATAATCAGCCTAGCTGAAGTTACACACTATCTGGATATAGGAGTGTAACCCTAAGAACACCCCAGTGCCAGATGTCAAGGAGACCCTTGTGGTCAGATGTTGGCTATGTGTGTGGTCACTCAGTGTGCTGTCCCAGTGCTGCAGAGATAGCAGACATCAATTAAACCATTCAATAAATCCACAGACACATTTTTCAGCGAAGGTACTGGGCCAGGTTTATTGTCAATGAAACATGGTAATAGCACCTGGCAGATTCTACTAGGATACTAATACATGTATGCTCGTGACAATGGACGCAGCTCAGTCAGTGGCGGGACTTTCCACTGCTCTCTCAGCTGGCCACAGACACTCCCTCTGAGATACGTATTTATACACCAATACAAACAAGTTGTGTATTACATCTGACGTATCAGGGTGCCACCCTCTGACATATTAGGGTGACACCCATTGCCTTGTACTTGTTGGTTTGATCAAAACATCTCTATCCATCATGCTGTCATCCTGACATTATCTTTAGGATGGGTCAGTGTGTTCTTGTTATCTTTGGGGAATGCTTGTGTATCCAGGTGTTCTGGTACCACCCTCCTGGAATATGCTTGCGTAAGTGCTCTGTGCCCAGCACCTCTTAGGAATATGTGTTTTTTGCAATATCAGCCCTGTGCTTGCCAAATTCTTGCTCACAACCTGCCTCTTGCTCACAACCTGACTTTGCTTCATATTAGCAAAGTTTTGGCCACTACTTTAGTTCAGACCTCATACCAGGCCTCTGATACAAGGGCTTATGTCTCAGGCTCTCTTCCTACTACTACCTCTTCTATGTTATAGTAAAACTCAAGTGGCCTTACCAGCTCAATACACCTCAACACACATACTGTTGTCATGCTGTTTACTTTAAAGGGGTCTTGTAATATATCATCTGAAAACCAACGACATGCTGGTTATTAATAACTCTGAAATGTATGTAATGTGGTATGTGAAATTATGGATACTCTCTGATATTATGTTTTGGAGACTGTAAACAGACAATGAGGCAAAATATTTTTTTTTCCAAAGAAAAACACCTCTTGGGCTCAATTGCAAATCAAGCCAGGGGTAGCCAAGAGCAAGGAGCTGTTATTTGCATCAGAAATCACAGAAAGATCATTTGCATGAAGAATCACAGGAGACTAAAAAAATTAATATGGTGTTGGCTCATTAATGGACATAGAAAACTGAGTCCCCAGTAGGGCATTCCTGACTTTGGCTTTAGTCACTGATTCAAAAGTAACATGAGTAATCATCAAATAGGTGAAGTATCTTAAAGCTTCCAAATGCTCACTGCTGTGTTCACAGGTAACCGTGGGTCGCAAATTGGACTTGGTCCATCCTTGGTGGTAATTCCTTTCAGTTTCACTGTGTGAGGTATTATTGATGCTACAAAGAAGGAGATTTGATAAATATACCAAAAAAACCTGTACATCAATAGTTCTCTTGCAAAAGGCTACCTGGAAAAAATAGACTATTGAGAATCAATTGTCTCTTAGTGGTGTTAGCTTTCTGGTTTTCATCCTTCAAAAATGTGACAATAAGCAGTAGCAGCAACTGCTTCTGAACGTCAGTTGCAAGGTAACTAGTACTCATTTGGAATTGTGTGTGTTGAATATTTGATGGGAAAATGCAATGACAAAAAGGATGAGCAGTCCTGCTTTGCATGCTAGCCTATGCACCTGATAATAATCAGAAGGATATAAATAGTGAAACAACTAGGGACCCTTGTTAATCAATTTTAGAAATATTACCGTGTTGTTTCCCCTCTGTGTTTGAGAGGATGTGAATCTGTTACAGCTCTTAGCCTGAGGGCATGGCTCTTAAGCTCAAGATGTAAAAATTTCTGTTTTAGCTTAGGAGGTTCTCAGGTTCAATCCCTGATGTTTGATAAGATGGGGGCAATCACTCTGTTGCTACTGTATAAAGCACAAAATGTGTGGCTTAATCTTACTTTCCAAATTGGAAATATAACCATGTGAACTACTGCTGCAGTATAGGAAAAATAGTATGAGCTGTGGAATTATAAGGATTTGTCCACAACTATCAATTTGCCAAGGCCCAAGTACAGGATGCAATGTGCGACAAAGATTCAAAAAGAGGGACACACAAAAATGTATTAACTGAAGAAACTTAAAATGTAAATGTCTTCTATAACCTCAGTTTCATAATTCTTTATAAACCTGCTGTCTACACAAAGGATTTGCACACTGTATGTACACCAGTGGCTAAAATGGAAGGGTAAACAAGATCACTGTTGGGATTCCCTCCAAAACCTCTTTCCACTCGACTTCCCAAGAACTGAGTTCGACTCCAGCCTTCCTCACTCATGTATCTTTATTTGGCATACAGCAGTGCTATATGCTGAGTTGATCATACAGTGGGGGTGGATGCAGGGCACATCTCAGCTCCACATTTACACACAAACCTTCTCCCTTTATATATATATATATGTATATATATATATAACTCATTTTATTTCATTTACTATACATTGCATCACATATTTTTGGATTGGCTTGGTTACTTTGCAGGAGCCAATCTCTGTGCAGCATGTGCTGTCCACGCACTGACCCTGGTTTGACTTCCGCTTTACCTCATCTCTACATTACTAACTTCCTTTGTTATCTAGTTCATAGTACGGTAATAATTGGAGATATACCAATCTCCTAGAACTGGAAGGGACCTTGAGATCATTGAGTCCAACCCCCTGCCTTCACTAGCAGGACCAATTTTTTTGCCCCAGATCCCTAAGTGGCCCCCTCAAGGATTGAACTCACAACCCTGGGTTTAGCAGGCCAGTGCTCAAACCACTGAGCTATCCCTCACTATAGTTCTGTGCATGCTCTCCCTCTTACCTTAGTTGGCTTAGCTGACTTACCTATTTACTTATCTTATTTCGCACAAATGTTCTGTTTTCAACCTTATGTTTCAATTCCTTCCCTAATCCAATCTCCTAAAAAATTAAGCCTCCCTCCATGTATTAATTACTCATATCAGGCCAGGCCTCGGCTATAGTTATATTCCACTCAAGACTGAATATAATAGGAGTTACAAGGCACTGAACCTGTGTAATGAAGCAGGCTTTGGCAGGACACTACTGAGAGTATGAATTCAGGACAAATTGTTTAGAGCAGGGCAGTCACAGCCCAAGGCTGGGGGTCCTTGCTACTAAGGCACACCAAACCAGCCAAACAGAGAGGCATTTGGTTTCACCCCACTGGCTAACCAGACGTCATACAAGCAATTCCCTCAGACACTCTAGTTTTCCAGTATCACCACCAGCGTCACTCCTTATGGCCAGGGCCGGCACTTCCACTAGGCAACCCTAGGCAATCACCTATGGTGGCAGGATTTGCGGGGCGGCATTTTGCCACCCTCAGCGAAAATTCGGAGGCGGGGGGTCCTTCCGCTCCAGGTCTTCGTCGGAAATTCGGCAGCGGGTCCTTCGCTTGCTCTGGGACTCACCGCCGAAGTGCCCCAAAGACGTGGAGAGGAAGGACTCCCCCCCCCCGCTGCCGAATGCTCAGAGGAGGAGCACTGCCACCAAGGGTGGCAAAAATCCTGGCACCGCTTCTGCTTATGGGGATGAATAGTTATGAAAACCAATACCCCAGTAAAAGAAAAAAGGTTCTCCCAATACCTAAGGACCAAGCCCCAGACCTAGGTTAACATTCCAGTTAGATCTTACCCACAAATCATGCTGTTGCCAATCCTTTAGAATCTAAAATCTAAAGGTTTATTCATAAAAAGACAGAAATATAGATGAGAATTAAAATTGGTTAAATGGAATTAAATACATACAATTCCAAAATTCTTAGTTCAGGCTTGTTTCAGGCTTGATGGGATTACTGCTGATTTAAACTAATCAAATCTCTGGAGTACAAACATCACAGCTTGGATGGGTCATTCAGTCCTTTGTTCAGAGCTTCAGTTTCAAGCACAGTTCCTCTAGAGGTCAGAAGCAGGACTGAAGACAAAATGGAGGGGTTTCCAGGGCCTTTTATATCCTCTGCCATCTAGAAGTACACCCCTTTGTTCTTACTGTGGAAAATCACAGCAGTAAGGTGGAGTTTGGAGTCACATGAGCAAGTCACATGTCCATACATGACTCAGTTCTTTACAGGTAGAGCAGCCATTGCTCACATGCTACCTTGAATGTTCCCAGGAAGACTCCTCAGATGTGGACTGGAGTCTCCCAAGGTCCATTGTCAGTTAAGTGTTTCTTGATTGCACACTTAATCTGAAAGTTCCTTTCTCAAGAAGCTGACCAAATGCTTCACTAATGCTACTTAGAATCAAACACATTGAGATACAAGTACACAGCCAATATTAATAACTTCAAATACAAAGCAGCAAAGAATCCTGTGGCACCTTATAGACTAACAGACATTTTGCAGCATGAGCTTTCGTGGGTGAATACCCACTTCTTCGGATGCCACTGCTTGCATCCGAAGAAGTGGGTATTCACCCACGAAAGCTCATGCTGCAAAACGTCTGTTAGTCTATAAGGTGCCACAGGATTCTTTGCTGCTTCTACAGAACCAGACTAACACGGCTACCCCTGTGATACTTCAAATACAAAAATGATACACACAGACAGACAGCATAATCATGACCAGCAAAGTACAACCTTTTCATAGGCACCTTACTTCACCTCCTTTGTACAAGATTTGATGCAACTGTAGGACCTTGGTTGCAACAATGATCTATACGGTCACAGTTCATGTCAATAACGTCACAACCGATATTTATAGTTGTACACTAAGGAGAAGATAGAATTTACTCCAAAATGTAGCAAAGTGTTCTAATTGCCCGTTGTACTCCCACTAACCTCGCCTTGCCATCCAAAGGCACCCTTTCCTTTTCCTAGTGTAAAAGAGATTAAAAAATGGAACAATGCTTTCTACTGGCCAATCAATTCATGAGGGTTCTAGCCCAAGGATTCTGTTGTTAAATGTTCTGACTATAAAGGAGAAAAGCCACCAGTCTGAAATGGAAAATGTTCAAAATCCAATGGGCATTAGTATTAGTATTCTCTCTGATCGTGCCACAAAAAGCAAAGATCATTCTGTGCTTAAATTATTTGATAAGGATTGGCCCTGCAGCAAAATGATGTGAAGAGATTATCTGGGATTTGCTTTGTGATGGAAGTTTGTCTAATGAGTAAGTTATTGAATGATTCACAGTAGCAGTAGTATTTAGCACTAATAATGGGTTTAGATCCTGAATTACTTAGATAAGCAAGAATAAAGAATACCACCACAGCCAAATGCTGTCTGAGACTTTTGTGTTGTGATAGTGCCTGATTCATTGTGGTTGTGGGAGCTGCTGCTTTACTCATAAGTATGATACATTACAGTGCAGCAATAAAGAAACTGATACAGTGTAACAGCTCCTAATGCTATATTGTCTTCTAATATTGGCTAAGTCAAGACATAGCATGCTAGTAGCAAAAATAAAAGTTGTTTCCCTCTCTTGAAATTCTCAAGTGCTCAGTTCTCAATTCCACAAATGCTAGCTTGGTATTTGTATCTTGGATTGTGTAGCGTTTAAATGACCCTTAACATAATTTAAAAAAATAATTTTAAATTCATTCCCATTGTTGCCCTCTTACACTTACATTGCTTATGCATATATTTATGATCTGATTGACTCTAGTGGCAGGTGCTGCTTTGAAAGATGTATAGCTTAGGCACACTGAATATTCCAGAATGAAGCTCCCTTAAGGTATTCAAAGCATTTGTTTGAAGGTCACAAATACACTGTGAAGATTTAACCTGTATTCATAGGTATAAAGAACAGCTGCTTCTGGCCCACATTTAACATACACACATACAGGAAACCATTGCTTCCTTTTTTCCTCTAGCAATGTTCATATCCATTTGAATCAATAAGATTTCCTTTCTCTACACTTAACCCCATGCAAGGCTATGCCTTAAAAGCATGATCTAGCCCTTTCATTGTGATACCTGAAAGAGTGGACAAGATGTTTTTAACATGCTCCTGACCTGCTCTAGTTGAGGTGGAATAGAGAAGCATCCCCACATTGTTAACACCATTTTCTTTTTCATGGGAATATTTTATTTCGTTCTTCTGTGATGGGTAGCTTAATGTATGTATGTTTTGGATCAGTCCCATCAGGAACAGTATTAGAACTTATGATAAACCAAATGCAGTAGAATACCAGACCACTGGAAACCTATAACCCTAATCAACTATATTTCCTTTCTCCATTAATAATGTTCACTCATTTAAAACCAACTAACCAAAAACACAAAAACAAACAAAACAAACCAACCCCTCTTTGATACTGAGTTATCTTCTGTTGTTTATTTTGACTTATTTGTTTCTTTTTAAGAACAGACAAAAAGGTGCCTCTCTCTGTGTCCTTGCCAATTATTTTAAAACATAGCTAAACATCAAGGTAAAACCAGTCTCAATCTCCATTGTGTACAATAACTAGTTAGACCTACAATGGAAGAAAAATATTCCATCCTCCCTAAATTTTAACCCTGAAGCAACTCTCTCTCCTCACATGCCCCTATAAGATGATGGGCTATGTGTACTGTGAAGGCAAACAAATTTTTACCAATTTGGATTGGGGAATGAAGTAGAAGCCTGCCTCATTTGAGAGAGGCTCTCACAGAACACTCTGCCTACAGCTCCCTCACCCTTCTGTTAAGGAAGCAACAGCTTCAGTGTCTCCTCTGATCCCACCTCTTAAGTCTGGCACAGAAAGAGAAGTATCTTGAACCCCATGCACTTCAAAATTTCCAGTGAAGTCAGTGGGAGTTTTGGGTGCAAAAGAAATGGACGCTCAGGCTTATTTTAAAAATGGACGATAGGATTTTCAGAAACACTCTACATTGGCCTAACTCTGCTCCCACTGAAATCAATACTACAGATGGTTGGGCAATTCAATGGGATTCAGTTCTGGTGGAGAAGGCCCCTTTCACAAAACTATAATTTTCTATGGGAAAATTTCAATTTTGCCACAATTTTTTTTTCTGCTGAGAAAATAAAAACAACACTCCCCATCTGCCTGCCTGTAAGGTCCTTGTCAATTTCACATTCCTGCTGCTAAGAGCCTTCCAGGCAGGCATCCAGTAAGCTAAAAAAAAAATATTTTGGTTATCCCCAAATGATTTTTTTCTGGAAAGCCCTTCTGGAGAAATTTCATATTTTTGAAGTTTTGTCTCAATTCAGGATAGTAAAATTATCAAAAATGTGATCTTTTCCGCCAAGAACAGATTCTCATCTTTACAACATTGTTCACATCCATTTTAATAAATGAGAGTTTTACAATTGACATTAATGGAAGCAGAGAGAGGTCAATTCTCATTGCTTTTAAAAATCCCACTTGTAATATTTTGTGCCAATGGATGTTCTTTAACAAAGAAGGGAACAGATTTTTTTAAGTTCTGCATAGCTTAATAACTGCAAACCTCTAATACATTTCCAGTAATTCAGAGTAAGCTTTGGTAAGTTTTACAAGGGAAATCCTATATTTGCTTTCTATTCACAACAATTGCACCTTTGAAACTAATTAAATATATTACATATAATCTGTAAGAATCCTGGAAAATTTAACAGATATCAAACCATTAGGATTTTAATAGTTTTCTAAAAATTACTCTGACACTATAGAATTTAATAGTGTTTTTCTTTCTATAGATTTTATAACCAACCTATAGAATTCTATTCTGTAGGCATATAATTCCCTGCTACATTCCAAGGGTAGTAAAAAAAAAGATATAGCAACATTATCTTTTTCTATTAAATTTTGTAGTACTTTTCCCATAGATTAATTCATTTGGTTGCCATAATATTAAAAAAGAAGCTTGCTGAAGGATCTCTAATGTAAATGAAAGCCCTGAGGATGAGATGCACCAATCCATAAGAAACAAAAGTAGTCTCACATTAAGAAGGCTGCCCTGGAGAGAAGAAGAATTAATCTGATTTGTTCAGAATTAGTCAGATTTGGGTGTTTGTTGAATTGGCAAAAATGTAGCAGATTGAATCTTTGAGCATCTGGTGCTTCTGCCATACTAGAACAGCAGGGTACATGTACATGTATGCATATGTTATAAAGTGCATGAATGAAACTAGAATCAACTGAACTCACGAGCCTGAGAAAGGTATTGAAGAGGAAAAGTCAACATTTCCTTTCATAGCCGGCTCACAGTTTCTAGTGAGGAGAGTGTTCTTGACTTTTGTTGGCCCATTTGACCAGTACATGAATTGGGAAAAATATTGTAAGTGCTGGCATCAGAAGATACTGTGTGCTGTCTGCAGTGAACAGTGATCTAATTGGTCCCTAGAGTGCAGATGCTTAGAGTTCACAAAGCAATGGCTTATGAAAGAGAGGCTATTGGCACATCTTCCAAGATTCTAAAGATTTCAGAGAAGGTGTTTGTTCAAAAGTACTTATTCAGATATTAATACATATAGTTTCCAGTAGGGTAAATGTGAAGCAAAATACTTTTTAAATTTTATTTTTAAACTCTTAATAAATGGAAAAATGTTTAAGATCCCAGATCATTAAAGGCCAAATTCAGCAGTGTCCGCCATAGATGCAGTGGTTCCATTTGCATCAAAACTGGAATGGTCCTTTTGTGCAATGATGGGGAACAGAAGTTATATGGGAGGTTTCCTCTGCAGTGCATCTCCTGCCAGTGAGCAATGGGCACGGGGCACAAGTGGGGCAAGTCACCACGGGTAACATTTTCAAAAATGCCTAAGTCCCATTTTCAAAAGCAAGTTAGGACTTAGGTTTATTGTAAGTCATTTAGGTGCTTTAAAAAATGTATTCAATCTGTCAGTTCCCCATCTGTAAATCAAAGGATGACTCCTTCCCTCCCTCTTTTAGTTTGCCGATCTATCTAAACTTAAAGCTCTTCAGGGCAGGGACATCTCTGACTGTGTGTTTGTACAGAATTTAGCATGAGACCCGGTCTTAATTGAGACTGTTAAGTGTTAACATAATACAAATAATAATTTAATAATGTGAAGATATACCATGGTTCAATGTGTTTTTGACATAAAACTAGCCAAACCTTGAGGGTTAGGAGTCTTTTGGACCCAACGCTCAAAGAAAAAATTCAAGGAGTGTGAAATGTGTGAACAAAACATTGAGACAAAAGATCCCCTGTGAACCAAAACTGCCAAGTGGTGTATGCTTTAGTAATGAAAGTAGCAGCAGAGGTGGTAAGTAGCATGCCAGAAATAGCATAGCAGCTCAGGTTTGGTTGATGAACCAGAACCACTTGCTCTTCCGTGGAGTCAGTCCCTTAGGAATACCTGTGTGTGGCTACCTTTTGAGACTTAACACACCATTGCATTTTATTACAGATTTAAGATGATAGATCTCTCTTTTGTTTTCTTGCTGAGTGGTCACAAGTATATTAATTCAAGTAAACAATTAGAAGTGCTGGTTCACTTTGTTTTAGTCTAGCAAATCTTTTGCTTTGCTTGGATGATTTCAGACAGACTTTATTTTTCAGCTCCTCTCTTAAATAACCAAGTCATTTCTTGACAAAACAACAACCCCCCCTTAAAAGTACATTTATTCCCAACCTCAGGTTCCCTGCTCCTTCACCTTTCTGTCTCTGGGGCCTTTTCTTTTGTAATGGAACTGAAAATAGCTTTAGTTTTAAAGAGTGAATGAAAGAGTTTCCACCTTTCTGTTTCCTCTCTGCCATTTGTAAGCAGTTTAACTGACATTTTCCATGAACAACGGCTGCTTCTAGAAGAGAGTTGAGAATTTAAAAATCATGAACAGGTTTTAAGAATAGGTGTTAGTGTTGGTCTAAATATTTGTGTTTTCCATTAAAAAACAGGAAAACTAAAAACTGTGAACCCCCAAATTTCGTTGTGGGGGTGGGGAAATAATTTCCCAACCATTTCTAATAGATATACCTTTTTGGATGATTTTTTTTTAAATGGGTAACTGTGGTCAGGGTTTCAGTAGAAACTTTTTCTAATATAATAATGTTGGTTAGAAGAAGGCAGGGGAAGAGGAGTTGTTTTCTTTTTTGTTTTGTTGCAACCTTTCTATACCAAAAGCCCTAGTATAGATGCAGTTTTACCAACCATAAAAGTCCTTTTGCTGGTATGGCTTGTTTGGCTTTGGGAATTTGGAATAAACTTTACCAGCTAAAGCACTTTTTTGCCAGTATAAAATATATCTACTCCAGGTGGGTTTGCCAGTATAGTTATACTGGCAACCCTTTTTCTAGTGTAGACCTGGCCTAAAGTTTGGCTCCAAAATGCAAATTTAGGTTCCTAAATAAGTAGACGGATTTTTTTCAAAGTGCTAAGCACTCAACAGCTCTCACTGACATTAATGGGAGCATCCATAATCGAAATGTTAGGCTCTGGTGATACAGCTGCTGCTGAAAATTATTGGATTGACTGCTTTAGAAAGTGAAATCCTGTTGCTTTATGCACAGATGTCTTAAAGGCAGCATCTATAAAAAGCTTTGTCCTGTTGCTCCTCAGCCACCATTAATATTCTCCAATCTTTAAAAACTCAGAAGGTACTAGATTCTGCCCATTTGGTCTTTTGCTTATATGCTGATGCTCCCTACCAGGGGGACAACATGTGCTAGAGGTTAAGAGTAAGAACGTCACTGAGCAAGAGTAAGAACGTCACTGAGCCTGCAGGTCATTTTATATAATCCATTGAACAGCTATTTGATGCAAACAATTCTGAGTTGGTCATCATTGGTTCTTGTTCGTTTAGAATCACATGAGACATTAGCCCTGATTGTCTAGTTCTTTGCACCTCCTGCACTCATTCACACATCCGCAAAGCAGCGTAAAATATGACCCTAGTTTGTAGCACTTTCCACTCATGTGGCCTGATTCTTTGCTGCCACACAAACACTTACACCCATGTAAAGTGTGTGCAAAATGCCTGTAAAATGCTACTGATTTACAAGAAGTATGTGGATAAATTGGAGAGAGTCCAGCGGAGGGCAACAAAAATGATTAGGGGGCTGGAGCACATGACTTATGAGGAGAGGCTGAGGGAACTGGGATTGTTTAGTCTGCAGAAGAGAAGAATGAGGGGGGATTTGATAGCTTCTTTCAACTGTCCGAAATAGATTGCGGTCCGTTAAGCTTGGTATTGAGTGAGGAAAAACAGGCAGGACCAGAATAACAGTGAAAAGCCAAGTGGCTGCGTTTATTTGGGGGATAATTACAACTTGGGCCGGGGGAGTAGGCAACTTTGGCTGGGATGATATCAAAATTACAAACACACCCCAAAACACAGTAATAATACACTTTATACTGCTCACCACACCACACCAAATAGGCAGACACACCAATCTTACAAGATAGGAATCGGGTTCGTCAGGGCGGTACCTGGTGCAACACAGAACAGAGACCCACGGGCCACTGCCTCAGCCACCCTTGCTTTCACACTAAGGGTAACCCAGAGTGTGGTGCGGCTGCAGCTGGGCAGATTCCACTCACACAGACCGCGGGGACGGAAACCCCTTGGTCTGCTAATCTCCTGGTGGAGACAGCTCCCAGATTCATTCACTCCGGACAAAGACAGAGCAGTGATTCACACACATAAAACAGTTTGCAATTAACAATTTACTAACAACTAGAACAATTATACAAGCTAGCTAAGCAATTGTGCAATTCTGAGCTCATTAATACAATCTTGATATCCTGAGTAGATACTTGGTACTGAGTTAGGGAGGGGAAAAACAAGAGGCTAGATAAGCTAACTGTCAGACATCAAAAAACAAATACCGCACTCCAGGCGCAGCTGACCAGCAGAACAGACACCAGAAGCATGACAAGCTGCCAGGGATCGGGTCCAAACGACAACGAATCCAAACGATACGACACGAGCGCGCTTTACCAGGAGGAGACCCTGGCCGAAAGGTTGATCAGGTCCTTCAGCTAACACGCGGATACTCCACACCCCAATTTTGGGGGGAAACCTAGTTTTATTAAGAGGCCTCACTCCCTCGTGTCAGTATCTGATTGGCTCCCTGGTCCCTCCTCCCTCCAGGCTTCGAGCTGTTGCCACCCCACGTTAGCAGGATTTGCACACGGCACACTGGAGTTGACAAGTAAACAAGCTTGACCCTTAGATGACTGGGTCCAAAAAGAGCGGGAAAGTGAGTCGCTGGGCAGGATTAACCTGACCTCCAGACGACCATCCCAAAAAAACAGGTTGCCGGGCAGAATCAGGCCTTCACACACAGAACTAGCCTGACCTTTAGATGGCCCAGCAGGAGAAAAAAAAAAGAAAACAGGAGAACATACACAGCCAGTGTTGCTGGGCAGGATTGAGTCTCTGCCCTCTCCTATATACAAGAACCTAGTCCAAGATGGAGGCAGTCCTGTCCTTTTAACAGGACAAGATGGCCTTGGACCGACAATTGGCCATTCAAAGCCATAACTTCGTATCAGATTGCGACATCAACTACCTGAAAGGGGGTTCCAAAGAGGATGGATCTAGACTGTTCTCAGTGGTAGAAGATGACAGAACAAGGAGTAATGGTCTCAAGTTGCAGAGGGGGAGGTTTAGGTTGGACATTAGGAAAAACTTTTTCACTAGTAGGGTGGTGAAGCACTGGAATGGGTTACCTAGGGAGGTAGTGTAATCTCCTTCCTTAGAGGTTTTTAAGGTCAGGCTTGACAAAGCCCTGGCTGGGATGATTTAGTTGGGTTTGGTCCTGCTTTGAGCAGGGGGTTGGACTAGATGACCTCCTGAGGTTCCTTCCAACTCTGAGATTCTATGATTCTATAATCAGAACTCACTTACTTTGGTGGCAGCATTTTATACCCAAGTTGTACTCGTGCACAGGTATAAATGACGACACAAAATGCAACACTGTGTAGAATCAGGCCCAAGGGTCTAGTGGTTAGAGTAGTGGATTGGGAGTGGAAAGATCTGGTTTCTTATATAAATCTGCTATTGATTTTGGGCAAATCACTTTTCCTGTCTGTGCCTCTATTTCTCAACATGTAAACTGGGGACCAATATTCACCCTTCTTCTAAAACACTCTGAGATCCTAAGATGGAAGATGTTACACAGAGGCCAAATATTAGCAGGGCTGAAACTGCTCCCACTGAAATCAATAGGAGTTTTGCCACTAGGAGCAATATCAAGTCAATTATTGCTAATACCCTTTTAATTAGATTTCTTATACTAATTGTCCTTTGGAAATAAACTAACAAAGTTATCCCTTTTTTCAACTTTGGGTGTGACAGCAGGTGACATAAGAACAACAGAGAAACAAACAACTGTATATAAATCCATCTGAAATATCAAGGAACTACAGCTTTACTAGCTACATTACAAATATAAAAGGCAAACACTAGAAGCTGTGTGTGTTTTGTTTATAATACCGGGCAATCAGAAGAGCTCAACTTCTGAACAGTTCACTTGCTACAGATAGAGCTATACCTGGTGCATCCACAACTTGATTTTAAGGAAAGGGGCATGTTCTAATAATATCTTATTTACTATTTGAATTGCAGTAACACCCAGATACCTGAGTCAGGACCCCAGTATGCTAGGTGTAGTACAAACACACAGTAAGATATAGTCCTTGCCACAGCCATTAGAGAAACTCAACCACTTTTCTCCTTTCTTCCTATGGCTATCTACCTAGTTCTACCACAGCTTTAATTCATCAAAGGTGGCCAGAGTGAGAGGTAAGGACGAAAATTTCAGCTGCTACCTATTGAACAGATGTGTGCTAGGGAGGCCAGAGAGGAGGAAGTTGCAGACATCAAGACAAAGAAGAAGATGGCAGGAACTAGAGTTTTATTGGGTCAACAGAGAGAAAATGACATATTTGGGAAATATTATGAAGGAAGAAGCTACAAGATTTAGACTTTCTGTGGATGTGCAAGATAAGGGAGAGAGAAAAGTCAAAGATAGGCTCCTAACCAAGGGGGTTAAATGACAAGATGGCAGTTGAATCAATGTGAGCAAATGAGATCACACAAAGAAAGTGTGTATAACGAGAAGAGGAGATCCAAGATAAAGCTCTCTGGCACCCCTGCAAAGGGTGAGAGAGGCAAGGAAAAGAGGCCACTAAAAAAGACAGGAAAGGAATGGCCTTTCAGTAGGAGAACTAAGAGAAGCCAGCATCACAAAACATAAGAGCAGCCATACTGGGTCAGGCCAAAGGTCCATCTAGCCCAGTATCTTGTCTTCTGACAGTGCCCAATGCCAGGTGCCCCAGAGAGAATGAACAGAACAGGTGATCATCAAGTGATCCGTCCCCTGTTGCCCATTCCTCAAGCTGAAGGAGGACAAGATTTTGAGAAAAAGATGATCTCTAATGTCAAAAGCAGCAAAGGTCAGAGGGTATGAAGATGGCAAAACCACCAGGTTATTTTAGAGCTTACTTCACGTTCTTAAATCCAAAGCACATATTGAGACAGAATTCTGAAGATTAACTTTCAGCCGAGAATCTCTGTTGCTCCCATGATCGGTGGGCAGAGAGAAACAAATTTATTGTTAGCTTAATGAGTCAAGTTTATATCATGATTTTAAGTTTCCACTTCCCACAAAACCAATGAGAGCATTCAATCTGGCAGTAAAGAATAAGACCCCTACCCACTTTTGCAGGTGAATAACACACACCTTTATGGCTTTGCATGGTTTATTTGGCATTTGTACACCGATTGAATTCTTTGTTGCAGCTCCAGTAATCCTTAGCTGAAAACATAGTTTTATACTCTTGCTGTTGGTGACTTTCTTTTGGCCCGTGGCATTTTCTTGATAGCACAATATTTTTTATTATTATTATGTTTGATAAGATATATAACAAGAGATGTCTAAGACGGGGGTCATGCTTTTCTGTGCCTCAACAATTAATGTGAATCAAAAAAGATATACTGGCACTAGAAAAGGTTCAGAAAAGGGCAACTAAAATGATTAGGGGTTTGGAGAGGGTCCATATGAGGAAAGATTAAAGAGGCTAGGACTCTTCAGCTTGGAAAAGAGGAGACTAAGGGGGGTATGATAGAGGTATATAAAATCATGAGTGGTGTGGAGAAAGTGGATAAGGAAAAGTTATTTACTTATTCCCATAATACAAGAACTAGGGGTCATCAAATGAAATTAATAGGCAGCAGGTTTAAAACAAATAAAAGGAAGTTCTTCACGCAGCTCACAGTCAACTTGTGGAACTCCTTACCTGAGGAGGTTCTGAAGGCTAGGACTATAACAGCGTTTAAAAGACAACTGGATAAATTCATGGTGGTTAAGTCCATAAATGGCTGTTAGCCAGGATGGGTAAGGAATGGTGTCCCTAGCCTCTGTTTGTCAGAGGATGGAGATGGATGGCAGGAGAGTGATCACTTGATCATTGCCTGTTCGGTTCACTCCCTCTGGGGCACCTGGCATTGGCTACTGTCGGTAGATAGATACTGGGCTAGATGGACCTTTGGTCTGACCCGGTACGGCCGTTCTTATGTTCTTAATTGTCAGCCTGCAGCTGTTAAGATTAACACTGTTTTTGGCAGAACAAATCTTCAGCTAATGTATGGAGTATCAGAGTCTAAGAGGTTTAGAGGACAGTCAGCAGAGAATGTTGTGCTTTTGGTATTTGATACTATGCATCTTTATCTTAAATACAGCAAAGAGTCCTGTGGCACCTTATAGACTAACAGACGTTTTAGAGCATGAACTTTCATGGGTGCATCCGATGAAGTGGGTATTCACCCACGAAAGCTCACGCTCCAAAATGTCTGTGTAATTTGGGGCACATAAAACAAGTTATAATTCATTCACTGAAACCATGAAATAAATATGCCATGTCACAAGGAGACAAAGAACAATGTGGATCAGTGACACAGGAGGTCTGAGGTTCTAGTCTCTGATCTGCCACCGACTTGGTGTGTGACCTTGGGCAAGTCACATCACCAATCTCTGCTTTAGTTTCCTCATCTGTAAAAAGGGGATAATTAATAGTGACATACTTTGTACATGAATAAAAAGTGCTAGGTATTTGTATCATTGGTGAAAATTATTATATTTATTCATGCAGGTTGAGTCAAATTCCTCCTTCAGGAGCTCTACTGACTACAATGATTTTGGACCAATGTGTGCAAAATGCAGGGGATATTTAAGTTTATAAAAACTGTGTGTGTGTAAAATTAATTATGCATTCTATGAAAATTGGCTTGTGCTACCCATTTTGGGGGCTTCTATACTGTATTTGCTCTGCCTGATAATGTATGTAAGTATAAGCTACCGTTTTCGGAGACATTGTTCAAACACATTTTCTAGAGCTCACAGAATAAAGATGGCAATATTAAATATTTCAGGCTCAATTGTAGTCTACACAGATCAAAGCTAGAAGTTGTGCCAACATCTAAAGCAAATGGAGGAGAGGAAGCACATAAAAGTAAAGGCACTGCACCAAAACAAGACCGAAGAATGCAAAGCTAATTACTGTAGATTCCAAAAAACTAAAAATGAATCAGAGAAAAACTCACATCAGGGAGTCAGAACTGCTCAGGAGCATACTGACAGTAGTGACATAAAAGGAATCAGATACACAAATTAAGGAGATGTTTATAAACAGCTAAAATTAGTTTTAACAGACTGATAGTGATGAGCCTCCTACAGTGATTCTTACTTACCCCTAATGTTTGTTTTATTCCCTCCGAAGGTAAAAGAACACTCAAGCTCTCTGGTAGATATTATTATCTCCAGATATTAGCCCAATTTGGGGGCCTGATTCTCCTTTTAGTTACATTGGTTTATCTTCATTTTTGCAATGAATCCTGATTTACACCAGCACAGGAGGAGAATCAGACCAAAATATGAAAGATTTTCTCCCTATTCACACTGCTGTTTGGTCAGTGTGTGTGTTTTTGTTTGTTTTTGTTTTTTGTTGTTGACTTTTTTTTCAAATTAGATTTGCCACAATACATCTTTGAACCATAGATTTTTGTTTATAAATGTATCCTTCACAGATACCTGGTACTTGGCTTTGGTGTGATGTTGGAGGTTTCCTTAACTATGAGGCACCATTGACCATTAGCAACATCAGTTACTAGCTGTAGAGTATTTTTTTTTCTTAAGGATATCTAGAAGAAAAAATTAAAATATCTTCCCACAAGTTCCAAGTAACAAATGTTAATTTTCAGTGTAAAAACTTCTGTACAATGTTCATGGTAATACCTGACTATTGTTATTCAGTATCCTTAAAAAACATTATATCATTCACAATGCTCTTTTTACTAGGAGAGTAAGCTACAATTTAAAAATTGGCAATTTGAAGCTAACTACTATGATCCATTTCATTTTATGTCTAAAAAGCAGAAAATCTGTGGCCACCATTCGTTGCTACCTTTTTGACATGTCAGCAAAGCTAGTCGTAATGTTAAAATCCATGTTACCTTACACTAGAACTTTTTATTTTAATGCTAATAACTTTTAGGACATCCTGATCTCATTCAAATAATTATAAATATTTTAGTTTGCTGCCTTTCCTGGGGCTGGGAGGACTTAATTTCTTTATTATTATTTTATTTTAAATAAGTAGGAGTAATCACTTTAATGATATGCCATTGCAGTCGCACAGCACAATTTCTGACTAATAAGAAATAAAGAACAATGGGCTCTTCATGAAGTCCCACAACCCTCTCAATTAATCATAGTAGTCTTAGAAAATTGAGAAGCAAAAGACCTATTACTGTTGTCCCTTTTTTCTATCCACCTACCAGTTCACGATTGTAGCTTAGAGTATTTTTAGCATTTTGTTCAGCTTAGTTTTTAATGTCCCGCATAATGTGGCTTCCACCATTTCCTTTGAGGGACTATTCAATTTAATAGAGAAATAATGACAGCTTTTAGGTGGGCTTTTTTCCCCAATCATTTAAATGCACTGAATGGTCTGTTCCTTTGGGTGCATTCACTCAGAGTGGCATTAGAGAATATTGAAAAGTATGCATGCTGCCTCAGAGCAATCATGCTACAGGGCCAGATCCAAAGCCAGCTGAAAGCAATAGGGATCTTTCCATTGACCTCAATGAATTTTGGATTATGCCCTTTGGCTCATATCCCTCTAATAACAGGCCAGCCATTTCAGGCTCCCAGCATATAAGTTGATAAATACAGTAACTGTACTAAGATCATTAATGACCTTTACAGAAGGCTAGACTATAAAATGCAATAACATGCAAATTGTGCTTCCCTGCACTTTGTAGTGCAGAAGAGAGCCAGAGCATGGTAATCACATTCAAATGTGGCAGAAAATTATAGGACGTGATACGTTTGCATGCTTATGAATATCAACTGCCAAAAGAATCAAAATTAGGAGAGATGGGATTTATGGGATGTCAATAAAATAAATGGATTCATTGAGAGGTTAAAGTAAATTCTACAGTACGAGAATGTTATGGCTAAGACTTAAACCCACAACATAAATGGAGGTTCTACAAAGTTCCTTCCATCACAAAAACAAATATTGAAAAGGCCTTTAATGATCCATGGCTGGAATGCCAGTGTCTAACTGTGATAACTTGGGGGTGCTTTTGGTTTACATGTGAATAAAGGGGGATAAACAGGCTAGAGAATAAGAAGTTGCTTTCCTCCAAATCCATCCTCGACCCGCTCCAGTCTGCCTCCTGCCATGCCCCCAACACTCCATTGAAATAGCTCTTGCCAAACTCTCTATTGACTTCCTCATGGAAAGGGCTCAGAATCGGTGCTCCCTGACCTGTCAGCTGCCTGTGACACTATTAACCAGGCTCTTTTCCTTGAAATCTTGTGAAATCCAGTCTTGACAACAGGTAGGCAGCTGGTATGCTGAGACCAGGGCCTATCACACTGACCAGTTTTGTTTCATGGTTTTCTTTTACTCCACACCTGTCTATCTGAATCCACTTGTCTTGTCTTATATGTAGATTGGAAATTCTTTGGGACAAGGTCCATCTTTTGGTTGTGTGTTTGTACAGCACCTGGCACAAAGGAGACCCAGTTCATGACCATGGCTTCTAGGTACTACCACAATACAATTAATAATTCGAATAAGTACCCGTCCAATTCATGGTTAAATGCAGAATACATTATTTAGATATTTACATAAAAGCCTTTCTCATCTGTAAATGGGTGGTGATGTATATCGCCAATGTGGAAAGGCAAATGGGGAAAACAACCACTGACTGGATTTCACATTTTTTCCCCTTAAACAAAAGGATATCTTTTGGCAGTTCTGTTAGAACGTTGTTTGATTTTAGTTTTGTCCTTCCCTTATGTGAAGTTCAGGGTTCTTCTGCTTCATTTTAATGAGATGAGAAGTTGAAGTATCTGCTTTTGTTGACGGTACGCTGCATGAAAATTCTAAGTAGAGAGAGGCCTATTGAAGTAGAGAAACTATAGCAGATAAAATAGAAATAAAATACAGCACAGACAGAATGCAGCTTGGCTGTCCTCAGTAATCAGTAGACAAGAATGCATAAATGAGAAAAAACAGTATAGTATACATCAGTCACCATGCATTACCTCTCTGCTGTGATTGGCTGAAACAATTCAATTTCTGTAGAACAGTGTTTCCCAAACTTGGGACGCCACTTGTTTAGGGAAAGTCCCTGATGGGCTGGGCTGGTTTGTTTACCTGCCGTGTCCGCAGGTCCATCCGATCGCGGCTCCCACTGGCCACAGTTCACTGCTCCAGGCCAATGGGAGCTGCCGGAAGCGGCGACCAGGAAGTCCCTTGGCCCGCGCGAAGTGGAAGTCGCGATCGGCCGGACCTGCAGACGCGGCAGGCAAACAAACCATCCCATCCCATCAAGGGCTTTCCCTAAACAAGTGGCGTCCCAAGTTTGGGAAACACTGCTGTAGAATAATTATAACCTGCATGCCCTAATGGGAACAATCAGGCATTGGAGAAGATAGTAAATGTTCTTTATCATTGTGTGCTACAAGAGTACTATTAATTAGTATATAAAGTTTTGTGCATTACCATGATATAAATATGGTAATCAGTTGTCAAGGTGAAATGTTTTCATTCACATTTTTATTCTGATGCAGCTGTTTACAAAGTAGTAAAAGTTCAATCAAGGATAGTTTTAAAATAAAACATCTATTAAGCTTTTCAAAAGCTATTTCTCTGTCTGTCTGTCTCTCTTTCTCTTTTTTTAAGGTGAGTACATCTGGGAACACCTGTAAGTTAATAATCAAAGTGCTGTTTGACTGAATGTTATTTCTAAAGTCTCTGAATCCAAACTCAACTTGAATAATCCATGCAGTTATCAGATAACTGTGGATTCAGTGAATACTTTTTATTCTGTAAAGATTTTAGGCTGTTAGGCAGATTCATTTTGAAACAAGTTATCTTTAATGTGTGTGTATGTGTGTATGCATGTATATGTATACACACCGCTCCCTCTGTCTGCAAAGATGCTCCAAGATGAGAAGAAAAGGACACACGTTCACTCTCTGAAGACTGCTGAAGGAGTGGCTTAAGTCTTGCTGATTATAAAGCCTCTGATACTAATTCAAAAGTATTCACGGTTTCTAACATTTGTTACATAAATATTTCAGAGATTAAGGCCCTGGTTCAGGAAAGATACTTAAACACATGTGTAATTTTAAGCACATGAATCATCCTGTGGACTTAAGTGGCACTACTCATGTGATTTAAATTTATACTCATGCTTCAGTATCTTCCTCAATCTGGGCCTAAATTGGCTAATCATAGGATCCAAGGAAACTTGCAAAGTAAGTAGTGATGGGAAAATAGGGAAGATCCTCTCATATGGCAGTCAAAAAAGCAAACAATGTTAGGAACCATTAGGTGAGAGAAAGATAATAAGACAGAAAATATGATAATGCCATTGCATAAATCCATGGTACATCCACACCTTGAATACTGCTTACAGTTTTGGTCAACCCATCTGAAAAAAATACAGTAGAACTGGAAAAGTTACAGAGAAGGGAAATGAAAATTATTATGAATATGAAACAACTTCCATCTGAGGAGAAATTAAAAAGGCTGGGACTGTTTGGCTTAAAAAAAGACAAATAAAGTGTGTGTGGGGGGGGGTAGAGAGGTCTATAAAATCATGAACGGCGTGGAAAAAAGTGAATAGGGATGTGTTATTTACCCCTTCACATAACACAAGAACCAGGGATCATCCAAGGCAATTAATAGGCAGCAGGTTTAAAACTAACATAAGGAAGTAAAACTTCACACAATGTGAAGTCAACCCGTGGAACCTGTTCTCAGGGGATACTGTGAAGAACAAAAGTATACCTGGATAAAAAACAAATTAGACAAGTACATGGAGGATAGGTCCATCAATGGCTATTAGTCAAGATGGTCAGGGATGCAACCCTTTGTTCTAGGTTTCCCTAAACCTCTGGCTGCCATAAATTGGGACTCGACAATACAGGATGGAGGACCAGATAATTGCCCTTTTCTGTTCATTCTTTCTGAAGCATCTGGCACTGGTCACTGTCAGAATACAGGATAGCGGGCTAGACAGACCATTGGTCTGACCCAATATAGTCACTCTTATAAAGCTACAAAATGTAGTAACTATTTCCATACTACAACATCACTTATTATAAGGCACTCAGATTCTATGATGAGAAGTGTGGAATAAAAATTTTAATAGTTAGAGAACCTGATTATCTAGTGCCTTACGTGGTCATTTACTGCTATGCAGAGTGAATGTGACATGCTGCCAGATCAGAACATTAGCATTCACAGGTGCAAATAACACAAATACAAGATGATGGGGAATCATACTCACGTTTACAAAGTTTGGTGGACTGTTTCCCATTTTTAAAGGGACATTCGTGAATTTTAATTGTTAAAGTTGAATGTTCTGTTCGCAAGGGTCTTCTAGTATATAAAGTTGCCAGGTTTTATTATTGGGCTCCTCCGCTGTGAGTAATTTAAAAACAAAACAGTTTTACTTTCATGTAAGTCCAGTGGATAAAGCCGTGCAGGCATATGGAACCTACAATAAAGACAGTTTTGTTTTATTTATTTATTTATTTATTTCTAAATTATTCCATTTAAATAGACCAATTAGAAATCAAACAATTGATTATTGTTTTTGACACTGTATGTTTGTCAGGACTTGCAGTATCAGGACAACTTGTACAGAATGCTGTGACTAATTGTTTATGAATCATGCATATAGTTTTTATCTGTAGGGGATTTCTGCTTTAAGTCCAAAAGGTTCTGTTTATTCTCTGTGCAAAAATAGAATACTTTTGGTTTTATCTTGTAATTTTATACCATTCTCCCAAAATGCAATTAGCCATTGTCAGAAGAATAATTAGCAAATATCCTGGTAATTAACATAGAATTTCATATTTGCAGTTGCAACACAAAGAAACAAACCCTAAACCTAAACAAACCCGGACATATTGCAATCATGTTAATACAATATGACAGCCAAGTGGGTTTTCTGGTTGCAGGAGCATGGTGAGTGTCCCACGGACCTGACTTACACAATATTTTTGTTCTTGGTTTTCCTTTACTTCCAGAAAAACAATTTAACTAACAATTAAGTCTCTATCATTTACAATAATCATATTGTAATGGAAACAATAGAAAAAATATGAAAACAAATCATAAACATGTTAATTATCAGGTGTAGGGCTCTATTAAAAAGATAATATTCCCAGCAGGCTCTGTGGATCTGATTATCGGAGCTGATGAGGATCTAGAGGAATTGTGGGCACTCAGGTCCTCTGATGGTGATCATGCTTTTCATATCTTGGTTCCAATAAAAGGTGTCCAGAGTCTGATGATTTATTGTCTTAAATATAATTTAGAATTGAGCTTTCAGCCTTTATGCTCTACAGTTCTGAAATAAGCTTCCTGTTCCTATTCAGAAAGTAAATCTGTGGCAGTTTTAAAATTAAAATGAAAAGGTAGATGATTGATGTTGCTTTTAATTTTGTTCCAATCATAAATCATCCTGTGACTTTCTGAGAAGGGTGCAGTGTTTTGTATTTATTATTAGGTCACAGAGAGTCCTCTGTCTTGGGCTCTTGACTGCCATTCTCTCATTCAAACCATGATGTAATAAAGCTGGCTTCCTAGTATATATGAGTTGAATATGAATAGTTTGAGCCTGATTCTCATCCCACTTAAACCAACATGACTCCACTGACACATATGAATAATAATGGTGTGATATTACAATCAGGCTCTTTGTTTTCAGTGCTACACAATATTAATATCAGTGATTGGAGCCTATGATAAGGGAAAATGTGTTTGAGGAATGAAATAGAAGGAAACACTCTTTCCTAATGTGATTTTTTAATATATATTTTTCAGAGTAAAGAATAGCATTAATCCCAATTTTGAGAGAGCTCTGTCATAAAATGTTATCTTTTCCCAATTACTATTAAATCAGGAGGACAAAAAGAATTGAAAGAGGTTGTGTTCCAGCTATAAAGGCTAAGCAATAACATATCCTGTTAATAAGCATAAGCTTCCACCTCTTTATTTGTTAATGTTTTGGCACATAAATTATGCTTTCTTAGCAAAGTGAATATTCATAGGCATTAGTTAGAACAGACATGCACCAAGTAAACTTTTCCATCACAATTCTGTAAATGTACTGTTACAGTTTCACTGCTCTTTCAGTCCTCTTATCTGTTCACAAATCAAAACTACCCACCATGCTGACCTGCATGGCAGTTTTGTATTGTGGGTGCCCAGTCAATAGGGACTATTTTGAAACCATGAAATTCCTCTCATTTGTATTGTCAGACATAGTTAATCTCACAGAGGAACTCCATCAATGTCCATAGTCAAAAATTTAGGAATTGCCATACCAGATGAGACAAGAGGTTCAACTAGTCTGATGTCCTGACTGACAGTAGCCAGGGCAAGATGCTAAAGAACAAAGTTTAAGAAACCCTATTATAGGCAATTATAGAATAACCTGCCTGCTGGGAGAATTTCTTCTGAATCCCATCAAATGTAGGAGGATTTATGCCTTGAAGGTTAAGGATTTTTATCCAATGAGGCAAAAAAATTCCAACTATTATAACATAGATGGTCTCGTCATCCATACAAAGATTTAATCCTTCTTTGAATCCTACTAATCTCTTGGGCGCTAAGATCACTTGAGGCATTAAATTCCACAAGTTCAGAGTGTTTTGTAAGGGTAGAACAAATATCTTAATTTGCTGCCTTTCAATTTCACTGAATACCCCTTGTGCTTGAATTATTTACAGTCTATACACTTATTATTGTATATATCATTATCATGTCTCCTATCTAAACTACACTGCCCCAGCCCTAATTTTTCAGTCTCTCCTCAGATTAAAGTTTTGATAAAATATGGAGACTGCAGATTTAAGTCATCATTTCAGTGCTGAAGCTTTGTGGCAATTGGTGCACATGTGAAAACCCTTCTAATGCTGATGCACCCCTCCATGTCAATGGAGTTATGCATGATGAGAATTGGGCTCAAACTATCTCTGTTCAACTCAGATACACTATGAACTAAGCTTCATTAGTTCATGGATATCTCAAAATTATTGCTGTCAGGAATTTTTTTCAATCAACACCCAAAATGTCTCATAGCTGCATATCACGGTGGACAGACCAATGAAAGGCTTAAATTTGCTCAAGTAGAAGGTCTGGATCTGATTCTACTTTGACTCAATATTAAAAAATTAAGGGGAGTCAAAGAAGATCCACTCAAAGAAATATTTTGCTGTTTCTTTCTATTGGATCCAATTACCCTATGCTATTTCCCTTTAAGTACAATATTTTCCTTTCAGTGGCTCTGATCCAGCCATCTGATATGAAGGAGTCAGACCATTTTGCCTGCATGGAACCCTTTTAAACGCAACATGGCTCCACATAGATGCATAGATCTGTCTCGGTGCATCCAGCTGCAGGACTGATGCCTTAAATCATGTGTAGTATTCATTTCCAATTGCAGTTTATACCTCTGACCTCTACCCTCAACATCTTACCTCTAGAGGGAAAACATTATTTACTGAAGTTTCAAATGTCATTGAAAGCGGGACTTGGGCTTTTATTAATTTTGTGGAGGAGGGTTTCTAGTAAAGCTGTGTCAACATTATTTTGAAGTCCTTGCCATTAAATCTAGAATGGGAAAAGGATTAGAGAATACATTGAAAAGAAGAATCCTGAATTAAAAGGGGTTATTGATAGAAGACCTAAAACTATTTTTAGGTTAATAGATTATAAAGCCAGAATGGACCATTGGGATTATCTAGTCTGACCTCCTGTATAACACAGATCATAAGACCCCCCTGAATTAATTGCTTTTTGAATTTGTGGTGGGGGGGAGGGAATGAGGCAGATTATTCCACATCTGTCTGCTGCAGGGTACTTGCCCCATCCTCTGAAGCATCTGTTTGGCTTCTGTCAGAAACAGGGTACTGGTCTATGTGGACTGCTAGTCTAATCCAATATAGCAATTACTGTGTTCCTGTTGTACTTGTAATTTATAGGATGATGTTAAAGCCAGTGGTAACTCACTTAGTTCTATGGAAGTTGAGGGTACTCAGCATCTTTGACAATAAGGTTATACTTTTTTTAGGAGCTATGGTAACTTTAGGGATCTGGTTTAAAAAAAAATCTTGCGCAGAACATGCATTCTTTCATTGTTTTCCCTTGTATGAAATAAGTAATATGGACTGAAAAACAATATTTGGCTTTAGTATATGGCAAAAATAACTGCCAGCTTCTCCAATATATTGCCTAGAATATAAGCATTGTACACATACTTCTATTCCTTACACTTATGCAATTTAGCTTCTGTGGCTTATTTGCCATGAATATCCACATTTCTGTTCATTAAATAAACTGGCAAAACTAAGGTGACCAGCTTCTTTTTACAACTTCTAAAATTAACTACAATTGTGGTTGTTCTTTCCTCTACATTTAACCTGCGTATAATTTTAGTCTTCTGCATTTTTATTCTGAGCCAAAATTTCCTGCTCCTAGTCACTGTTATCATTGTTTCAATATTCACAAAAATTAAGTAGCTGAGATGCTCTGTTTGGTTATTTTGATAATATTTTGGGGTTTTTTCCCACATCCAAACTTTTTCAAGTTTTTCTACAGGCATGAAGTAAATATTGTTTTTGCTTAACTTTTTTTCAGCTTGATCATTTGACTCTCCTAGTGAAGTTTAATTGTGGGTACAATATTTAAGAGAAGTTATTTCAGGATTCTTATACAATGGGTGCACTTAAAATACCTTCCATTTGGAAAAGTTCCACCCATGTCAGAAATATTCCTTGTATTGAAAGTGGGAATTACAACAGAACAAGTCGTTCTCTCAAACAAGAAATTCTTCTCAATGTGCACCCATGATACATATTGTAGTTTTTCTAATCCTCCGTTCAGTGCTTCCAACCCTGCTTCTATTTCCACTAAATCAAAGGCCTTTTCACACTCCATAAAAGCACAAACTTACAGCAGTCTTCTTCAGAACCTCATTTATTATCTCTAGATGATCCATGACTGGTAAATTACTCATGAATCCCACTTGCTGTCATGACTTATTAATATCCAGAAATCCTTTTAATATGTTCACTAGCACTATAGTTAAGATCTTGGTGTAGAACACTAAAAAATAAGCTGTTGGGAGTATAGTTCTTGAGGTTCTTGATGTTTTGTTTAACTGATATCAATACCTTTGCATTTCTGCAACATCCACGTATTCACTCACTGTATACGTTGCATTTCTTTTCAGACAGAGTGTTAAATAATGGATGGTGGAAGTCAAGCTTTTTTCAGGAATTTCCCAAACTCTAGTATGAATCTGAAGAAGCAATATGAGATTTGGTAACTGCACAACAAATGGTATTATTAATAAGGGTCACGTTTTGCATTGCTTCATTGTATAAAATGACCTTTTGGAATCAATGATAGTTATGTTGAGTTAAGGACTGCAGAATTTGGCCTAAAGTTACAGCAGATGACTATTAGTAAGTATGCTGTGTGGGACCAGCAGAAAAAACAAGTTAATATGTTATCAGGTATATTATTATTATTTATTATTTGTGTTACTAAAACACCTAGGAGCCCCAGTCACAGACCAGGACCCTATTTTGCTAGACACTGTACAAACACAAAACAAAAAGAGAGTCCCTGTTCCAAAGAACTTTCAATAAGTGCACTACTAATAAGCTACTACTGCTATTGTTATTGCAGTTAATATAATAGCAGTAAGTACACTGTTATTCTTCCTTTTATTAAATGGGAAAGAAAGAGAAAGAGGCACATGTTGAGATCCAGATTAAGGAAAGCATCCCTGTTCAGGGCAGTACTAAAGCATGTAAAGTGTAGTAATTTCCTCCTGCTTCATCTAAAGGGGACCTTCAATAGGGTTTTCAGTATATGACTAAGTTAGCCATGCAGGTACATCCAGGGCAGGCTTTTTAACTGCACTCCTTATTAGCTAAGTGTTGTCATTGTTTTAAACTGTACTGTACCTTCAGAAAGGGGTGTTAATCAACCAGTCAGCTGTTTAAACGAGAACACTAAATGGCACTTTTAATCATTTAAGAGCTATTTCATGCCAACTCTCAACTTGGTACTCACATCAATGTGAGACCTGTTCAAAATCAAGTTACATAATTATTATTATCTGACAATTTCTTGTATTTGCCCCGTTATCCTAATTCTCAAAAATGTTCCCAAACTCTTTTAGCTCAGACTTTCAAAAAAAGATAGATTTTAGGAAAGGAGCAGGCCTGGGAAGCTTCATCCTGAAATTACAAAGTATCAGGAAGTTAAGAGAGACTGTTAACAATGGGGTTATAATGAAAACACTGGACAACGTAAATTGTTGCTAGGGGTTCATCTGTAGTGCAATGCTAGTACACTATGGCTGTATCTTAGATCGAAAACATGTAGCAATCAGATTCATTTCTTTAATGCCATTTCTCCATTAGGCTCTTAGTATCCTTGATGTAAGCATAAATATAACAAAATATGATTTTTTCCCTTTTATTTCACTTACAGTTTTGAAGAAGAACTTAGACCACAACAGAACAAACACACATTATTCTCTCCAGTTAACAGAGTACTGTATTTTGATTAATGGAAGCCTCAACTCAATGAAAAACTCCCATTGACATCAATGGACTTTGGATCAGGATCTTAGTGTGGTATTTTCTGCAGTAACTAGAGTGCCATTTTAGTATCTTTCTTCATGTCTGTAGAGATTTACAGATGATATTCCTTTAAAGGTTAGCTCAATTAAAATGCAGTTCTAACTATTAATTTATTTTGAAAACACAGCATGTAGAATAAAGGTGAAAAGTTCAGACACTTCTGTAAGAAACACTGTTGTACTTCAGATTTATTTTGTTTATTTCACTTGCACATCAACCATAGCTTGATGCAAAATATGTCTAGTGGGTGGTATTGCATCATTTCTTTGCTATGTTAAAGAATTGTTTTATATATTTTTATTCATTTTGAAAGGATCAAGGGAAAAACATCAACATTAGAAAAATGAACTATACTTCTTATATTAAGGGCACATTTTTAAGGGTTTATAAACACAAATAATATATAAAGGGCTCATACGATTGATAGGTCTTGTAACAAATGGTTAATCGTATGTTACAGATCATTATAGAGTCCAAGAGGTCAGTAAGCTGCTTCTAGCCATGTTTTTCTGCCTCCTATAATGCCTTCTATTGAGGTACTTACAATCAACAATAATATATATATTATTCATGTCTGTATCATGTGTATAACAGCTATTAATAATGTATTAATCATTCATAAATTAGTTATAAATGTAAATAATACTAATTGCCTGAAAAACAATTAATATTTGCAGTCATGAAGGTAAAAGTGAAGATATTCCTTCATATTTGTTGTGCATCACCAAATCTATGCTTGCTTATGGTTGTTAAAATTCATGCTAAATTCAGTAAGCATATTCTTTATGCATCCTCTTAATCTTCATTCCTTTATGAATTAAACACACATTGTAAACAAGTTCAGTGAACACTCACAGCCTACTCATTTTTTCCCTTCTGTTTAAATTGATGACCCAGACCCATAATGTGTACTAAACTATAATAATGATCTAATTGAAAATAGATGATCCTTTTGGGAATTGGCAATACGTCGTGTAACATTAAAACCATCTCAGTAGAAAATTAATTAGAAATAAAATTCAGCAGAACCTTTACTTTGCATTCATTAACAATTCATCATGAAAAGTTTTTCTGCTATCAACATGAGGATCCTTAGACTAGAACAGGGGTAGGCAACCTATGGCACGCTTGCCGAAGGCAGCACATGAGCTGATTTTCAGTGGCACTCACACTGTCCAGGTCCTGGCCACCGGTCCGGGGGGCTTTGCATTTTAATTTAATTTTAAATGAAGCTTCTTAAACATTTTAAAAACCTTATTTACTCTACATACAACAATAGTTTAGTTATATATTATAGACTTAGAGAAAGAGACCTACTAAAAACATTAAAATGTATTACTTGCACGCAAAATCTTAAATTAGAGTGAATAAATGAAGACTCGGCACACCACTTCTGAAAGGTTGCCAACCCCTGGACTAGAAAGTAAACATACAGGCCCAAACCTGCAATGACTTCTGCCTGGGCACTGCCCCATTCATGTCAGTGCAACTTCACATGGGCTCCACCTTCATGAGTTAAGGTGGATGCAGTGGTTTGTCTTTTGGATTCCTTTGAAGGAATAGGGCCCAAAGCACTGAATTGTTTTGCAATAATATATTAGATAGCTTAATTTTTTCTCTTTGAATTTTCAGAACAGCCCAAAAGGAAAAGAAATGCAGCTTGTCAGTGACAATAAGGCCTAGTCTTCTCAGGTAAAACTCCCACTGTAAGATTATTTGGTTGTCGTTGCTGGGTCATACTGCTTCCTCTTTTGGGGCCTGGGAAGGACTTTTTCCTCATTGCCAAACTGGAACTGTGTGAGATCAGAGTTTCACCTTCAGAGCTTTAGACTTGGCTTTTACAGCAATTAGCTCAGGAATCACATCGGACTTCTCTGTACATTTGTGGACGTCTTTTACCAATATTCCTGTCCGTGGTGTCTTACAGATTGTGCTGTCTAACATAATATTTGATTTGTAGAATACTTAGATTACCAGGTTATATAATTAATTCTTTTTTCAATGTTTTTCATTTTAATTGACCTGTTTGTTTGCTTCTGAGTTTTCTCTAAAAGCAGTTTTGAATTATTTATTGTTAAACTTTCCCACTAACAAGGCTATATTGTTAATTACACTATTTCACTTAAAACAAAAACAAAACAGACAAAACCTCAAAGTGAATTTTTTAGGCAATTTCTTAGGAGGTATCTAAAACTCTAGTCCTACAATATAAAATTTGCAACAAAGTTTCTAACATAGATTTTTAGAGGTGTAATAAACAAATAGAACATACCAGTGTCAGAAAGAACAATCATTAAAAAAAAAAACCTCCATGCCCTTGCATATAAAGAAGATATTGAGGTTGGTTTTAGATTCAGTTCTCTCTTAGGCAAAATACCAGATGGCATGGTAAACAAGGAGAAGAAAAATATGTACTTTGCATATGCTGGCTGCCAACAAAAGTGCATTCCTCTAGGTTAGAGCAGGACTCGCAATATCAGAAATGGATTTCAAGAATTAGAGGAGGAGGAAAGGATTATATCTATTCTATCGCCTCAATAAGCTGTTTTGATGTAAGCTAGTCTTCTAGGGTAGTGGTTTTCAACCTTTTTTCATTTGCAGATACCTAAAGAAATTTCAAATAGAGGTGCGGACCCCTTTGGAAATCTTAGACATAGACTGCTGCTCCTAGGGGTCCAT
Organism: Mauremys mutica; assembly: GCF_020497125.1. Taxonomy (NCBI): domain Eukaryota; kingdom Metazoa; phylum Chordata; order Testudines; family Geoemydidae; genus Mauremys; species Mauremys mutica. Next base: position 95,579,973 of record NC_059073.1, on the reverse strand, counting down.
GGACCACAGGTTAAAAACTACTGTCTTCGGAGAGGTTATCACAGGCATAAATAGCAGTCAGGGGCCCAAATCCCATTGAAAGTTATTGGATGTTAGGCACCTAACTGGCATTTGTGCCTGTGCAAATCTCCTCCATAGGGAGTGAGCTGTTGTGGGTACTCATGATCAAGTCCAAAATGGGTTTTACAGCATGCACTTGGCCTCAACATTTATTTGTGGTTTACTGATCCTTTTACCTTGAGATAATATTGTACTTGTGAAATATTGTGTTTCCTTTTCTTCTGGTATCTCTTCTACATTATCTATAGAGTCATCACTTGGGGTTTTAGTCCCTCAGCTTGCTATGAGTTTGACATGCCTTAACTTGATCAAAGGATTTTCCTTTGTTAGTTTTAATGGCTATATCTTCCATATCTCTTTGTTTTGTTCTCATACATTGACACGATATTAAAAATTGAAAATACAAAGGTAAAAAGCTATCCTGACAGTGTCCTACTGAGAATTGGCATCATCAAGCCAATAATGATGCTAATATAAAATGCCAAATGCTGTCAGTCTCAAAGATGCTGTGAACCTGATCTAGAGAGAAGGGAATAGTGGCACATCTTCAAAAACTGACAAAGAAAAAACAAATTCATTGTGTATGCAGATATATAAACATAAATTCTACTGGGTGCAAGAAGGAGTGGCTTTAAAAATGCATTGGTGCACCTGGTACCACACTCAGTGTGATATCTAAGGCCTTGATTCAGGAGAGCATTTACACACGTACTGAGCTGTACACATGTGCTACAAATCCATCCCTATTCAGCAACGCGTATGCTTAAAAATGAGCTCCTGAATAAGCATTTTTCTGAATCAGGACTGTATCCACGTATCCATGTCAGGGATACATGTCTGGATCTTAGTATCTCCTTGTAGTACCACTTATTGAATTGTTAAAAATACTGTGGAAGGCTTCCATAAAAAGTGTTTATTAAGATAATGTCTTTGAATGTTATATTATAAATACAGAGCTGGATTGGCATGTGCAACCCAGGCCAAGCAACATGAAACATATAGCTGCACTGTCCCAAGAACAGGGCAAAAATCAGATTATGATGCAGAAAGCCACAATCTCTTCTCCTCTTCTCCCTTGCTCCAGCATGATGTGGAGCCAAGGCTCCACTCACTGCCTATTCCTGTCTACTCACCCGTTTTGGCTGATCTCGTCCCAGAAAAGGGCCTGGCAATGAGAATAGCCCAAGAAGAGGATGATGAGGACTCCTTCCATCTTGTGACTCCTCTGTTGGACACAAAGCCAAATTCACATTTAGGCCATTGGAGGCTTATACTTTTACCAGTGAATGCACTGACATGCTATGGTCTAGTTCAGGGGTTGGCAACATCCCTCGGTCCGCGCTGCTTCCCTCAGCCCCCATTGGCTTGGAACGGTGAACCACGGCCAGTGGGAGCCATGATCGGGCAAACCTGCAGACACGGCAGGTAAACAAAAAGGCCCAGCCTGCCAGGGTGCTTACCCTGGCAAGCCACGTGCCAGAGGTTGCCAACCCCTGGTCTAGTTTATGTAAGAAATGCCTGTGTGTGTATTAACAAAAGTACCACATGGCTCCAGGTATTTGAAACTGCTCTGACTTTTATCCTTGTACAATCCTATTGATTTCAGTGAGCAGGGTGAGATGCAATGTCAAGTATATTAATTAAAGAGATTAGCAAAAAATGTCTTGGCACCTACAGCATCAATCACAACAAGGTGGAATCTACTATGGATTTCAATATTGCAGAAGCTATATGTATACTACATACCACTGATAATTTGTATGCTGATACTGCCCTACTGGCTTTAATACAAAGACCTGGCACTATCTCTTTGTTACGATTTAAGGAGCAGCCCATAACAAATGTTTAAATTCTGTACTAGAGGGATTCATTGTTAAGTAGTAGTATTCTGGGAGTGTGGTAGGCTCTGTCCACACATAGTAAGACAGACTTTGCCTCATTTAATTTGTATCAGAATGGTATAAAGAAGCAGATTTGTTGAGAAATACTTGGTCCTTGCTGATTTACCATGAACACTGAAGGTCACTTCAGTTGACACATTTTGCAACTTGTGTGAGAAAATTATTGATCTGTTTTTTCCAGGGCTAGATCCACCCTGATCTCATTCTCCTGTTAGTCTTCCTGCATCCCTTTACAAAACAATGCCTTCAAAAATCACTGTGCTCTAGGTTTGATATGACAGAAATATTGGTTAATACAGACCTGATCTTTTTGAACCCTTGACTATCACTGTGTATGTATAAAATGCCCCCTTCTTCCAGTGCACAGGATGGGCCATAACCTGGCCCTCCGTTTGCATGACTCTTCTAAACCAATGTGCTCTTCCTTTCCCCTTTGTTTTCATTTGCACGAGGAAACAAATCTGTATATTATGCAATAGACACAAAAACACACCAGAGTTGTTCATGAAGAGCATAAAACTTGCCATCAAATGGAACTTTGTCTCCCACAAAAAATATCTCATTCATTATTGTAACTATATGGCTATATGCAAATTTTCACACTCCTTTCGCAATTGTTCCAGCGATCACAAAATAAAGTGTTAATGTTTCATCTATGTATCAAACGTATCTAACAGAAAATCTCTGAGTAGCATTGGCATTCTCACTAAATGTCTGCCTCAAATGTGGTTCTGAGAGATTTAACTTTGTGTCCATTGTTCTTATTGTTCTGGAGATTTGTTCTTGTAGACTTCATGAAGTAGTACAAAGCACACACAAAAATAATGCTAACAAAAGATGGGGGTAAAAAACCCCATATGACAAAGAAAATCACAACCTTCTGAGGTTCTATTGTAGGATGGTAAGAAGTTCCAATGTTCTGACCTTTTAATAATAGTTGCTGTCAGGTAGACTAGTCTTATGTTGTTTTACATTTTAAATACTTATCACAAGAGGCAGAAATTCGCTTGCTGGTTACAGACAGTCAGCACAGGTCAAGGACCATGGGTGTTATCTAAAAAGAGTCATAATTTGTATGTGTTTAGTGATGCACTGTGCCTTCCCCACTCATTTAAATGCACTACTGTGAACTCTGAGGATGGTTAATTGTGACACAAATTATTCAATCAAAAGTTTAATTTATTGGCAGCACTTTAGTGATTACTGCTTGCCTCAGCTAGCAACTTGTAATTCTTCATTTTGTTAAAGGTATTGAACTGTAGCCTCCTTTACAAATCTCTGAAAGAGACATCTCTCACATGGCAGTGATATCGACTTGATATTTCCAGTGCAGTGATGAAAGGACTAGAGCTGGGTTTTCTTGATAGAATGCTATAAAATGAAACATTTTACAAAATGTGCAGGTCACTAAGAATATTAAATCTTTCTAAGCTGAGCATGCTGTGAGAACCCTGAAATATTTTGTATTATAAAGAAAAATCTTCAACTGCAGACTTATCAAAGGCATATCTACCAATGGCAATAATCTACTACTCTAATTCAAGGCTTTAAGGGTACATCTACACTGCAGTGAATCACCTGCATCTGGCCCAGGTCAGCTGACTCGGCTAAGGCTAAGGCTTGGCATACAGGGCTGTAAAACTGTGGTGTAGACATTCGGGAGACCCTCCCACCTCCCCGAGTCCCAGAGCACGAGCTCCAGCCCAAGCCCTGACATTTACACTGCAGTTGTACAGCCCTCCAGCCCCGCAAGCCTGAGTCAGCTGACAGGGGCTAGCCATCGGTGTTTAATTGCAGCATAGACATACCCTAAATCACTCCAGTTTTGTATTTTCCACAAGTGTTTTCTTTTTTCCTTTTTTTTTTAAATACAGCCATCAGAACAAAATGAAAACAAAAACCACCAAACCAACACTTGTAAAAACGCTTTTACTTAGTACACCAATGATGTATAATCATAAGTTTTAGAGCCAAAACAGCCTACCACTTGGTCTAATACTGTCCCTATATAACAAAGAGACTCAGCCATTCCACACACGGCCCTTCAGGGTAATCTGCTGGTGGGCCGTGAGACAGTTTGTTTACAGTGGCACCCAGTGGGTGCGGTTCACCATTCCTGATCAATGGGAGCTGCAGGAAGCAGTGGCCAGCATGTCCCTTCGGTCCGCCCCACTTCCTGCAGCTCCCATTGGTCGGGAACAGTCAACTCCACTGGGAGTTGCGGGCAGCCGTGTCAATATAAACAATCTGTCCAGCGGCCTTCCAGCAAATTACCTTGATGGGCCGCGTGTGGCCCATGAGCAACAAGTTGCCCACCACTGCTTTGTTATGACCCCAGCTTTGTTTCATTATGGTCTCAACACAAGGCAGCTTATGATTTCTTTATGCAATGCCTGTGTCAGAAGTATTCTTCTCTAACCAGATTTCGGACTTTTATCACCCCTGTACTCTGTCATGGCAAAGTATAGAGGTCACAGGGAGCACCAAAATTGAGTCCTGCATCTCTTCTCACAGAAGTAGGGTTGTGGGGAGAAGTCATTATTTCAACTTAATTATACATTTTTTTCTATTTTCCTTGTGTTAGGTGAGTTACTGTAAACATTCAAAACTACTGTCCCACAGATGTGTATGTGATGTCTAGGAGTTAACTGCATATCACTAAAAACCTTTCAGAGCAGAGTAGACCTCATACTGTAAGATTTAAAATATTGAAAATCCAAATTGAGGGAGTTTAAACAAGTTTGGTGATATATCCCATTTAGCATCCTCCATCACTGTCCATAAAGAATGTTGGCTAAGAGGGACCCCACAGCAAATATTCTTATGAAGAAGAAGATTTTAAGGCTTGACTTTCACTGTTTGAGACACTTGATCATTTTCTTATGAGGTACAAATGATTGGCAATTCACGCAAAGCTGTTTTATTGTAAAAAATAATGTGTCAAATAGCTAAAGAGTTTCTGTAGTTTTTGGTCAAACAAGCTTTTTTATTCTGCCACTAAAATGAATGCTGTCAAGTCCTGAATAGTATTTTGACAATGGTGTTATTTTCCTTCATCATCTTGGATCATTTTTCTGCCCAGAAAGATTCGATACGATTTTTTTTTGTCTGTAAAATGCATACTGTAACTAAAAGTATTTTCCAACTCAGAATGGCTCAGACATATTTGACAAAAACAAATCCAGTCAGCTACCTAATAAATGCTAATAGCAAAAGAGCATTCGACAAAGAACTTGTGTGCCTGCATTCAAATCTTTTATTTACTTTTTAAAAAATGGTCAAAATCAAAACAAAATGTTTTGATTGACTTCAAGATTTTTTTCAGATTTTCAATTCACAAGAATTCGTGAAATTTGAACTTTTCATCCCAGTTCAGGACAGGAAAACACTTCTCCCTTCTCTACCCCTAGAGAATGTTAGTAGGGCACTGCGCGGGTAGAAAATTTGTATCCACATCTGATCCGCAAACATGGTCCATGGATAGCCACATCTGCAGATGCAGATATCCACATATTTGAAGGTCTCTAAATGTTAGTGGTCTTAAGAATTGGGATCGTTCATCTTTGCTCTGATGCAGTGTCCATTCTGCTTCACCAGTTGAGTTGAAAACCGGAAGGGCTTCTCTAGCATCTGACATAAAAGGTACACAATACATTTTTCACTGTTGGGTTAGTCATCAGATATCAGGCAGATTTAGGTTCACGTAATGTGTATTCTGTAAAGAGTGACAGGAGAGAGGCTTCATTCCTGACATTGTAGTTTTCACCTTTCTAGTGCTGCAGCATTCTCCAGCATAAATGTAAGTGAAGACACAGATCAGTTGGAAAGAGAAAGAACCCAGACAGCGGCAAAAGCATAATTCATTTTTCAAATAAAGGTGAAAGTGTAGAATGTTAGGAGATATTTTGTGAGTAATTCCTTGAGAAGGGGCATAGATACCTTGAGTGAAAACTATGTATTTTAAAGTGTAATTGGATAGGTATTGTTTAAAACACAGCTTTGGGAGGGCACAAACCTATATAACAAATTATCTGGTCAGCTTCGGTTTAATTTACTATAAATCAGTTCTGACTGAACTGGAGTCTTTTGTCAGAAGGACTAAGCTTTCTGAGGTTTACATGTGATGCCCCAGTAATCAGGGTGTATAGGTAAGCAGCTTATTGTCTGTGTAACAACATCAATCCCTCTGAAAGGGCTTGCTGATAGAGTTCTTACTGCTATTCCAACAGGAGGCAGCATGGTGACCACCCTGGATATTTTGGTGCCAGCTGGAAAACAGTTGTAAAGGAAATGAGAAGAAGAAAGTGACAGGGAAGAGAGAGAGAGATAGAAGAACATGCGGAAATGTAATACAGAGTAACAGAATCTGATGCTCCTTCCAAGGCAGATAACAAGACCTAGAGAGCAAATGTGGTCCAGTGGTTAGAGCACCAGACTAGGACTTGAGAAACCTGGGTTTAAATCATTTCTCTGCCACAGACATCCTGTGACCTTGAACAAGTCACTTAGTCTTTCTGTGCCTCAGTTCCCCATCTGTAGAATACCAATCGTAGCACTTCCTCATAGGGATATTGTGAGGATTAATGTATTACAAATTCTGAAGCTTCACCCACAATGGTGATGGGGCCCATATAAGTATCATAAATAGGACTTATTGAGAATATAGGTAATTCTCAGTTCTGTTAATGGGCAGGATGTGTACACACGGGGGCAATTTTTGCCCCCATTTAAAACAATGGGGTTGTTTGAGAGTAGAATATAGCCCAAGATGTCCTCTGTTGCTCATTTAATTTGCAGCTATCAGGTGGTAAATATAACAGAAAAAGTTCATTCTGTAAGGACGCTATCACATAAATGTTGAAGTTATCAAAAGCCACTTCAAGGACATAAACATCTGATCTATATCCAAAAGTAGACATACCAATCTGTGGTGGACATAGAGAACATACGTATTGTTTGTACATATTTAATGATGAGTATATGCAGAGCATTCAATGTATTACGGGTAACATTTTTAAGTGTTAATATATATTCATTGTGTGTGAAAAGACAGAAGACTTTAGATCCAGATACTGGCTATTTTTTCCCATGTGTGCCACCTAAATGGCATCTGTTAAATTTGTGCATGCACCCATGGTCCTCTCAAAATCCACACTGGTAGGTATAAGGGAGATAAATGTGTGTGTCTAAATGGCCACTTGCAAACACAGCTATGAAATAAGTGCATGCACAAATACGTTTCCAATTTCAGTGGCCATTTCTGAGAATTTAGCCCTCATAACCAAATGGAAAAGATATTGTAAGTGGTTTCCTTATTAGAATACTGTACAATTAAAGTAGCTTAATACATTGGGGCTAATTTCAAATTACAAAGATGGAAGGGCTAATATATGTTGGTCCAATATTGGCAGTAAATATCAATTCCCCAGAGCTCTAGATGTTGTATTTACAGGTATGTTTTAGAACTATACAAATGATGAGGTTTTTTTAGTTTGGAGGAAGTGAATATAAACCACATGCAATGCTATAGTTTCTGGTATGACCCCTCTGCACAAATAGATTCAACTTGATTAATGTACATTGATTTATGTTGCTTGTATTTGTATCCAATTGACTTCATAAACCCAGCCTATCTCTGTACAGCCCGAGAACATAGCACCAACCACGAGGAATTAGCATTTTATTTCCTGGAGGAGAACACCCACATCTAGAATAGTCTCAAAGTCAGTCAAGAACAAGAGAGCAGGACAAGAAATACACACCATCCTTCTTCAAGAACTCAACACATTTGTACAAGTAGTCAAGAATTCATAGACAACAATCCTCAATGAGCTCTCTCTGTGATACCATACTACAAATAACTGTCTGGATTTTAGTGGCAACAACTGTGGCTAACAAAAAGACCTTTCCAAAGACTTGACTTTATTTAATGTTAGGAAGGAGATTTTGGGAAATAGCTAAAAAATGTAAAAGAATTGTGGAAAGTGATGTAGACTGGATAGAAAACAGTAACCTGGACTCTTTTGGCACACAAGTCCCAGATTGTGACTGGGATTAAGTGAAGGAGATTTAAAAAAAAAAGTAATAGTGACCCCCTTATACCTCTATATGGACTACTTGACCTAGGGTCCAGGTGTGAAGGAGTAGGTGGAGCTATACTGCCTCTTACTTTCTCCTGGGGAAAGGGCAGGGAATGGTCACTGGTAACTTTTTCAGACAGCATACAGCTGGGGCTAGCAATTTATCACTAATATAGGCCAGCAGAGAACTACATGTGCCCTAAGGAGCAAAAAAGGAGTAGGGAAAATTTTTAGGTTTGGTAGCTTCCTCTTGCTCCCCCACATGGGCACTTAGTCTCAGTTTAGCAAAGGGACTTAAGCACCTAGAAAATTACCGGAACAATATGGTATCTGTAAAGCCTGAGTTAGGCACCTGTGATCCATATATAGCGAATAGAGAGAGAGAGGCACCTAAGAATGAGATCCACAAAACCAGCTTGGTAGATGGAAAGCCATTAAGCAATCCAATGGGAGTTGCCAAGGAGATGGGCATATCCTAAGACCCATCCATTTCACAGAGTTAGGCATCTAAGTACCAGCTGCAGGGAGATGTCTATCTCTGCTTGCAATCCACAACTGGAAACCCCTGTCCTGGAGTCAGGCCACTTGGCACCTAAACTGTTTTTAGTGAGAGTGAGTTAAGAGCCTGCCTAAATCCACAAAAAACAGGAGGTGAAGGAGCAGGTGGTGGTGCACACATTGAAGCTTTTAGCCCAGTGGTTAAAGCACTCACCCGAGATGTGAGAGACCCTGGCTCAATTTCCTCTGCTGCCTGATGGGGAGAAAAGATTTGAACAGGGGTCTGCCGACTCTCAGGAAGCATTCTAAACACTGGGATAAAAGTTATTAGATTTTGAATGGAGCCCTATAGGCGAGCATGCTCAGAGCAAACCTAATGGATTTAGCCCCACAGGCAAGAAACACCTGTCTTCTCTGTTTGTGGATTGTGCTAGGATATAGGTGAGAGAGACATTTCTTCAGTAAATGCCTAAGTGCTTGAGTGAGTTTAGGCAGCTACATGGTTAGGAAGCAGTTGAGTGGGGGGTTGGAGATTGCAGTGGTTCCTGAATCTGCGGCTTAGATGCCTAAATTCGTTTGAGGATCTGGACCTTAGTCCCAGTCCCAGTCTAGGCTCAGAAGCTACAATTTGCTCTCTGGGATGGTGCAGCTAAGTACTGATGTGCCATGTGGGCTGTGTCCTTGTGACAAAATGTATCCTTATGTGACTATACACAGAAAGAGACTCACAGTTTTAATACACATACATGTTAAATTCCTCTCTGTATACATTGCAAGATTTTATCCAGTTTCAGCTACTATAAATGTCATTTTATATGAAAATGGCATTTGGTATATGGCAGCAGTGCCCATATATAATCAGATGGTATTTGATTACCCAATATTTTATTGTACATTATTGTACTTTATGAAGTTAATATGGGGTTTAAATTATTATTTTACCAGCTATTGATTTTTCTGAATAACTTTTTATAATCTATGCATGCGGTTTCCTATCCAAAGCACTACTGTCCATATTGTGGAATACTTCTCTTTTTCAGCTAATAAATCTTCATTCTATTTAGAAGAGGCACTTTGGTAGCAGTATTTAGAAGAGGTACTTTGGGGAGCAGGAAAACTGTGTTCTTTTCTTGAGTCTGTTACTAACCTTTTGAGTGGCCTTGAACGAGTTGCTTTGCCTCACTGTGCCTAACTTTGCCGATCTGCAAATGAAGTTACCGATACTTATTTTCCTTTACAAAGCCTTTGGAGATCTTGACATGAAAAGCACTACATAAGAGCTCAGTCTCATAATTATATTCTGAGTCCTGACTGGCAACACTGAAACATTAAAACCAAAGCGCCTCAGACACAATTAAAAGTTTGATCCTGCTTCATGAATCAGGTTCATTTCTAATTATTTTCTTTCTTCGCTGAATGGTTACATTTCACAATGAAGTTCTGACTATTAACTTGTTCCCATTGTAGAGGCCATGTTTAGAATGTGTTGTTTTGCTGTTGTTGTTTTTCTACTCTTAGCGGATGTACCAATTACAGTTACTGAGACCAAGAGGGGAAGGAAGCTTCTGTCCACCAAATAACCTTGTCAATTTTTTCTTAAACTAAGAATGATGCACAAGAAAGACACCATCTGATGTTTGCATAATAATAATCTGTTCAGAGATGTCTAAATTTTTTTTGTTTCAGCATCTGCACTGGGTGTTTTCAAAATGAGTGAAGAGATAGAAATGTATTTTAATTAAGCTAACCTTTAAAATATCCTCTGCAAATCTCCATAGGCACGAGGGAAGTTGCTATTATGGCACCACATTTATTTTAGAAATACCAACTCTAATACTATATGGTTGTATTGATATTGAGGACTGGGAGTCACAATATCTTGACAATCTGTTCTTAAGCAATTAAGGATGCATTCATCCAAAAAGCCCTTCATCTCTAGTCACTGTGAACCCCACAGATGCTGTGGAAGATTACAGATGTTAGGTCTCATTGGTCCAATGCTAATATCCAAAAATTAACTTTGCCAGGGCCCAAGAAAAGAAGACAAATAAAAAGAGAAGGTGTCATTTTATGCATTTTTCAAATGAGCAAAATTTCAAATGATATCAGGGGGTAGCAGTGTTAGTCTGTATCCACAAAAACAACAAAGAGTCCGGTGGCACCTTAAAGACTAACAAATTTATTTGGGCATAAGCTTTCGTGGGTAAAAAACCCACTTCTTCAGATGCATAGAGCAAAAAGTACAGATGCAGGCATTATTATACTGACACTTAAAGAGAAGGGAGTGGAGAACCAGTGTTGACAGGGCCAATTCAATGAGGGTGGATGTGGTCCACTCCCAATAATTGATGAGGAGGTGTCAATTCCAGGAGAGGTAAAGTTGCTTTTGTAGTGAGCCAGCCACTCCCAGTCACTATTCAATCCCAAATTAATGGTGTTAAATTTGCAAATGAATTTTAGTTCTGCAGTTTCTCTTTGAAGTCTGTTAGTGTTTAGTCACTAACCCAGGAACCAATCCCTGTAACAAACCTTGTTGCCTACTCTGTCCCCATATCTACTCTAGCAGTGCCATCAAAGGACCCAACCACATCAGCCACATCATCAGGGACTCATTCACCTGCACATCTACTAATGTGATATGTCATCATGTGCCAGCAATGCCCCTCTGCCATGTACATTGGCAAAACTGGACAGTCTCTACGTAAAAGAATAAATGGACACAAATCAGACATGAGGAATGGAAACATACAAAAGCCAGTAGGAGAACATAAGAATGGCCGTATCGGATCAGACCAAAGGTCCATCTAGCCCAGTATCCTGTCTACTGACAGTGGCCAATGCCAGGTGCCCCAGAGTGAGTGGACCTAACAGGCAATGATCAAGTGATCTCTCTCCTGCCATCCATCTCCATCCTCTGACAAACAGAGGCTAGGGACACCATTCCTTACCCATCCTGGCTAATAGACATTAATGGACTTAACCACCATGAATTTATCCAGTTCTCTTTTAAACACTGTTATAGTCCTAGCCTTCACAACCTCCTCAGGTAAGGAGTTCCATAAGTTGACTGTGCACTGTGTGAAGAAGAACTTCCTTGTATTTGTTTTAAACCTGCTGCCTCTTAATTTCATTTGGTGACCCCTAGTTCTTGTATTATGGGAATAAGTAAATAACTTTTCCTCCTTCTTGGTGGAGGAGTCTCTCAAGGCTACCCAGGGAGGGGAAGGTTTTGGGGGGAAAGAGAGTTTTCCAGGTAACTCAGAAATCTGGATGGTGGCAGTGAGACCAGATCTAAGCTGGTAGTTAAGCTTAGAGGTGTTCAAGCAGGTCCCCACATCTGTACCCTAAAGTTCAGAGTGGGGAAGGAACCTTGACAAGTTGAGAAAACAAAAATAAAACTAACATGCCTTGCCTGGCTGTTACTTACAAGTTTGAAATATGAGAGACTGGTTCAGAAAGATTTGGACAGCCTGGATTGATGTCTGGTCCCTCTTAGTCCCAAGAGCAAACAACCCCCAGAACAAAGAGCACAAACAAAAGCCTTCCCCCCACCAAGATTTGAAAGTATCTTGTCCTCTTATTGGTCTTTTGGGTCAGGTGTCAGCCAGGTTTCCTGAGCTTCTTAACCCTTTACAGGTAAAAGGATTTTGGTGTCTCTGGCCATGAGGGATTTTATATTATTGTACACAGGAGGGCTGTTCCCTTCCCTTTATAGTTATGACAACTTTCTACACAATACTCATGATTTTATATGCCTCTATTATATCCCCCCTTAGTCTCCTCTTTTCCAAGCTGAAGAGTCCTAGCCTATTTAATCTCTTCTCATATGGGACCCGTTCCAAACCCCTAATCATTTTAGTTGCCCTTTTCTGAACCTTTTCTAGTGCCAGTATAACTTTTTTGAGATGAGGATACCACATCTGAATGCAGTATTCGAGATCAAGTATCAGAGGGGTAGCTGTGTTAGTCTGGATCTGTAAAAGCAGCAAAGAATCCTGTGGCACCTTATAGACTAACAGACGTTTTGCAGCATGAGCTTTTGTGGGTGAATACCCACTTCGTCGGATGTATTCACCCACGAAAGCTCATGCTGCAAAACGTCTGTTAGTCTATAAGGTGCCACAGGATTCTTTGCTGCTTTTACAGTATTCGAGATGTGGGCATACCATGGATTTACATAAAGGCAATAATATATTCTCAGTCTTATTCTCTATCCCCTTTATAATGATTCCTAACATCCTGTTTGCTTTTTTGACTGTCGCTGCACACTGCGTGGACATCTTCAGAGAACTATCCACGATGACTCCAAGATCTTTTTCCTGACTTGTTGTAGCTAAATTAGCCCCCATCATATTGTATGTATAGTTGGGGTTATTTTTTCCAATGTGCATTACTTTACATTTATCCACATTAAATTTAATTTGCCATTTTGTTGCCCAATCACTTAGTTTTGTGAGATCTTTTTGAAGTTCTTCACAGTCTGCTTTGGTCTTAACTATCTTGAGCAGTTTAGTATCATCTGCAAACTTTGCCACCTCACCGTTTACCCCTTTCTCCAGATCATTTATGAATAAGTTGAATAGGATTGGTCCAAGAACTGACCCTTGGGGAACACCGCTACTTACCCCTCTCCATTCTGAGAATTTAACATTAATTCCTATGCTTTGTTCCCTGTCTTTTAACCAGTTCTCAATCCATGAAAGGACCTTCCCTTTTATCCCATGACAGCTTAATTTACGTAAGAGCCTTTGGTGAGGGACCTTGTCAAAGGCTTTCTGGAAATCTAAGTACACTATGTGCACTGGATTCCCCTTGTCCACATGTTTGTTGACCCCTTCAAAGAACTCTAATAGATTAGTAAGACACGATTTCCCTTTACAGAAACCATGTTGACTATTGCTCAACAGTTTATGTTTTTCTATGTGTCTGACAATTTTATTCTTAACTATTGTTTTGACTAATTTTCCTGGTACCGGTGTTAGACTTACCGGTCTGTAATTGCCGGGATCACCTCTAGAGTCCTTTTTAAATATTGGTGTTACATTAGCTTACTTCCAGTCATTGGGTACAGAAGCTGATTTAAAGGACAGGTTAAAAACCTTAGTTAATCGTTCCGCAACTTCACATTTGAGTTCTTTCAGAACTCTTGGGTGAATGCCATCTGGTCCCGGTGACTTGTTAATGTTAACTTTATCAATTAATTCTATAACCTCCTCTAGTGACACTTCAATCTCTGACAGTTCCTCAGATTTGTCACCTACAAAAGCCAGCTCAGGTTTGGGAATCTCCCTAACATCCTCAGCCGTGAAGACTGAAGCAAAGAATCCATTTAGTTTCTCTGCAATGACTTCATTGTCTTTAAGCGCTCCTTTTGTATCTCGATCATCAAGGGGTCCCACTGGTTGTTTAGCAGGCTTCCTGCTGTTGATGTACTTAAAAAACATTTTGTCATTACCTTTGGAGTTTTTGGCTAGCCGTTCTTCAAACTCCTCTTTGGCTTTTCTTATTACATTCTTGCACTTAATTTGGCAGTGTTTATGCTCCTTTCTATTTGCCTCACTAGGATTTGACTTCCACTTTTTAAAGGAAGTCTTTTTATCTTTCACTGCTTCTTTTACATGGTTGTTAAGCCACGGTGGCTCTTTTTTAGTTCTTTCACTGTGTTTCTTAATTTGGGGTATACATTGAAGTTGGGCCTCTATTATGGTGTCTTTAAAAAGCACCCATGCAGCTTGCAGGGATTTCACCTTAGTCGCTGTACTTTTTAACTTCTGTTTAACTAACCCCCTCACTTTTGCACAGTTCCCCCTTTTGAAATTAAATGCCACAGTGTTGGGCTGTTAAGATGTTCTTCCCACCACAGGGATGTTGAATGCTATTGTATTATGGTCACTATTTCCAAGTGGTCCTATTATAGTTACCTCTTGGACCAGCTCCTGAGCGCCAATCTTCCTGGACATTCTATAACAGATTTAAAAGTAGCCATATTTGAACAAAAAACTTTCAGAAACAGAATTTTCTGTGTCCCAGTTTTGGATGGAAGTTGGAAGGGTGAAATAATATGAGAGAGTGTTCTTAGCTGCTATTTCCAAAATGAATGGAAAAGGAATATTTACAAACAACCTGACTAGAATCCTAGTCCAAACTGCATTATGGAGTTTTTTGGGAGGTATGTATCACTAACTTCTAGTTACAATGAGGATGAAGAAAAAGTTGTTTTCCACAATGTTTCACTGCTGGGTATCTGCAGAGATCAATTCTCTTGATTTTAGCTTGTACATTCATATCACGGAACTCATTTTACATCATTAATAAGAGAGGCCTGACATTAGCTCAAAGAGAAAAGCAATCACTTAAGCTCTTCCCATTTGGTTAGTTTTTAAGCACCAAATATTACCCGCCTGTGCCGATATTGATAGGGTGTAAGCTAGGGAGGCTAAGAAAACCTGAGAATTACACTTTTCAGTGTTTCCTTCAAATTTTCCTCTTAAATGGAAGGGTTTTGTGAGCCTCAGATCAGGTGGGACTGTATCTTCTGGATATCCAAAAGGAAAGGAGCCCCAGTCTCCTCCGTGCGACCCCTCTGGCCCTTTCTTCCTTCTGGCAACATACTTCCTTTCCATCTTAGAGGGAGTTGCAGATGTTGAGCCTCAGTTAATGCTGTGCTAAGCAACAATCCTTTGGTGAAATCCACCATCATGCCACAGATAAGGCATCTCCTTTGCTTGTCCCTGAGTACTTACATCTACAGAGGGGCTTCTGGATGATTAGAAAAGGGTTGGGAGCAAAGACCTCTAACTCTTTCAAAGGTTAGGGAGGCAGTTTGCAAGTCCTAAAGGTGGCCAACGGTAGTGCAGATTTTCTGTCATAGGATGAGGAGGATAAAGACATCATGTGAAGGGGCTGGTGTTCTTACAGATATGCCTACTGCATGGATTTGAAGCAGGTTTCCCCTAAAATTCCTGAATAGAGGAGATAGGCCTATTATAACCGTAATGTTCTCCCTACTTAAACATGGAGTTTCATTGAAAATGAAATTGTTCATGGGGAAAACATTTTCAGGTTTTTTTAATTTTATTTTTCAATGGGAAATTATAAAACAGAACTAAATGAAACTTTCATTTACAATTGTATTTTTCGGTTCAGTTCTGTATTTGAATACTGACAAATTTTGGTTTTGTTTTGTTGGGGGAAGAGATATTTGGGATTTTTTTTCTTTTCACTCCCACTTTTATTTTTGATAAAGAAACAAAAACTGAGAAAAAGTGTGCGGGGTGGAGGGGTGATATTTTATTTCCCTTTTTACTTTTATCCCACTGAACAAAATTGGGGTGGGGGGAGTAAGAAGTTGCCAGGGGCTTCCCAGGGAATATCAGTAAGGTCTGATAGGGATGTAAGAAGACACATAAGAGAGTATATATGCTTCTCCCAACCTAAAGATGGAAATAACTGGAACTAACTAAAGCTTCCACAAAAAGGTTAGTGCTTTTTGAATCACTGTAATCAGCCACTGTCACAGGATCCCAGAAAAAAAGAGTTTACAGGCTCCCAACACTGTTGAGTTATCATGGTTGTTAAATGGGGTTTCTCTAGCCTGGACATCCAGTTCAAGATTAGAAGGACTGCATGATTCCACCTAGAGGTGCAGGTAGCAAAACTTGGTGTACTTGAGAGGGATAAAAGGAGTCTAATATGCAGCTCACCATGTTACCAAAACACTTGATCTGTTTTCCCTTTCCATGGTATATGCAGTAAAGGAAAATCATTTGGTTTATAGAAATTAGAGCTTGAATGGACATTTTAAGTCAACTACTCCTTCGCCAGCAACTGCAGGAGGGACCTCTGTTGTACTCTGAGGATTTTGTTCAGTCCTGTTTTAAATGGCTTGATACCTATTATCACAGTTCTAACACAGGATATCATGTGTAGTAGGAGATTTGCATCATTCCTTGGGGATTTTTCTGAGATCTAGCATGAGAACTGTGATAATAAAGTACGAAACAAATGTGAGAAAAAAATCCCATGTATTTATAATTAACATGTAGAGCCTCCTATAACATATAATTTACTGTAAATATTTTCCCCTCTTCCTCTCACTGTGAAGATAATGTGGGGTGGGGGGTTGTTTTATTTTTTGCTTTTTTCCCTAGCCGTTTTCTCCCTCCTTCCCATCTGTAGTGAAACACTTCCCAGCACATTTCAGCCAGGAGGGCTGGAGAGCAGCTGTCTCCACAGTGGAAGCCAGTGGTCTGCCAGCAGGGCATGCTTCTGCATGGATTCATTGGTTTCTTCCCTCTCCCCTTTAGATGTTATGTTACCTCTGTGATATGCTAAGACTTATTTAGACAGGGACCCAACAGGCTTTGCCCTCCTGCTGTACTGTTAAACAGTGTTTGTCTTCCTAGCTCTGGTACTTTTATGAAGGTATTATATGGAAACTCACTTTCAAGTAACAAAACTGACAACATAAATTCAATGCAGCAGCAGTGATTTATCACTTCATGATAATGCCAAAATATGCAAATGATATGACTCTAAACAGACCAGTAATATATCTGAAAATCTTAGCTATAGAAAATGTAGTTATGAAATAATTGATGGACCTATGTGCTGAGGAGAGAATGCAACACTCAAAAATGACATTGTATTTAGTTTTACAAGCTTCTTTAGAGCTTCCCTTCTTTGTCTGATAAATGGCCTGACTTATATTTTGAAGAGACTACCCAAACGTACATGCATTTTTCATAAAAATTAATCAGAGGAATAAGTAGACCTGGTGGAATCATTATAAATTATTATCTGAATAAGGTAAAATTATTAATTCATTAGTTAAGTTATGTAGTGTCATAAACATTCATGGCACTTAGATAAATAAAATACAAGAGCCCTGCAACCAAGAATTTATAATCTAAGGGCCAGATCCTGTAATGCCCCTACTCATGTGAGTCATCCTTACTCAAGTAGCCCCACAGAAATGAGTGGAATTAGTGAGTAAGGGAGACTGAGAATAAGGGTTTGCAGGATCATGACCTAAATTAAGATATTACTTGACAACTGATGAATATAAACACTTGCGAGGAGGAAATGAGGACATTAACATTATGATAATAGTAATAAGATCAAATAATAACTTCAGCTTGTGATGAACATAGAAGAGATTCTAACTTTGGTGCATTTTAAGGGGTTGATTGGTTGTTTTGGTTGTCTGGTTGTTTATAGATTCATAGATTCCAAGGCCAAAAGAGACCACCACTGTGATAATTTACTCTGACCGCCTGCATAAAACAGGCCATAGAACTTTCCCAAAATAGTTTCTGTTAATAAAAATTTCAGTCACCCAGATGGGAAAAATAAACTCCAAAATGTAACTTAGTGGACCAATCATGGGCCCTGAATACACAAGGCAGTAGTTATAATGACTAGGTCATAAGCAGACTTGTTTGAAACTTAGAGTTTTCAATTCATGGAAAATTTTGACATTTTAAAATTTGGTTACATTATGATTCAAAACAAACTTTTTTTTTTCAAAAATTTTGTGTGAAGCAGAAATTCCATAAAATGTTTGATTTGGAAACACCAACACATGGCCTAGGCAGAGACAGACACATCCTATACATGAACACATAGCTGTGTGGATGGTATCATTAGGAGGTTTATGGCTTCCTCCACCATTGGATGCTACTTTCAAGAAGAACTGCTGAGTAGAGACAGGGTCCACCTATCAAGGAATACATAGAGTAGGTTCAGATACAGATTGGCTAAACTAGTGAGGCAGGTTTTAAACAAGGTTTGACAGAGGCATGAGACAGAAGCCCACAGATGAGCCAAGAACATGGAGATCTGGGTGACAGGTCAGAATCTGGGTGAAACATGGGTGATAGCAGGACAAAGAAGAGACAAGAGGGAATATAAAGGGGGAAATCTAATGAATATCTTAGATGTCTGTATATTAATGCAGCAATATGGGGAATAAGCAGGAAGCACTAGAAATACCCGTGAATAATCACAATTATGACATAATTGACATCACCGAAACTTGGTCTAATAATTCACATGACTGGAATATTGGCATAGAAGAGTACAACTTGTTCAGAAAGAACAGGCAGGGAAAAAAGGGAGATGTTGCCTTATATACCCAAAGATTTATACTCTGGAACTGGGGTCAAGATAGAAGTGAGAGGCAGACATGTTGAAAGTTTCTGTGTAAGGATAAAAGGGGTAAAAAAATAAGGGTGATGTCATGGTAGAGGTCTACTATAGACCACCTAAACAGGAAGATGAGGTTGATAAGGCTTTTTTAAAAGCAACTATCAAAATCATCCAAAGCACAAAACTTGGTAGTGCTGGGGTCTTCAACTACCCAGACATCATTTGAGAAAATAATACAGCAGGGCACCCATTATCCAAAAGTTCTTAGAATTCATTGAAGATAACTTTTTATTACAGAAGGTGGAGAAAGCAATTATGGGGGAGGCTAATCTAGATTTGATTCTGACAAATAGGGAGGAACTGGTTGAAAATGTGTTGGTTGAAGGCAGCTTGGATTAAAGTGATTATGAAATGATAGAGTTCATGTTTCTAAGGAATGATATCAGGGAAAACAGCAGAATAAAGACAGTGGGCTTCAAGAAGGTAGATTTTAGCAAAAACAGAGAACTGGTAGATAAGATCCGGTGGGAAGCAAGTCTAAGGGAAAAAAAGAGTTCAGAAGAGTTGGCTTTTTTTTTTAAAGAAACATTATTACAGGAAGTATAAAAAACTATCCTTGTGTATAGGAAGAATAGGAACTATAGTAAGCCAGCACCCTGGCTTAACCAGGAGGTCATCAGCTATCTAAAACTCAAAAAAAAAGAGACTTTCAGAAAAAGTGGAAACTAGGTGAAATTATAAAGAATGAACATAAAAAAATAACACAAGCATGTAGGGACAAAATTAGGAAGGCCAAAGCACAAAATGAAATTAAACTAGCTAGGGACATAAAGAGTAACAAGAAAACATTTTACAAATACATTAGAAGCAGAACGAAGATCAAGGACAGAGTAGGCTCATTATCAATGAGAGGGAAATACAACAAGAGAAAATGCAGCAATGACCAAATTGTTAAATGCCTTTTTTTGTTTCAGTTTTCACCAAAAAGGTTAGTGAACATCAGTGCAAATTGGTAGGATCTGAGGCTAAAATAGGGAAAGAAGTTAAGAATTACTTAGCCATGTTAGATGTTTTAAAGTCATCAGGGAATGACTAAATACATCTGAAAATACTTAAGGAATGGGCTAAGCCATTACCGATGGTCTTTGAGAACCCGTGGAGGGCAGAAGAGGTCCCAGAGGACTGGAAAAGGGCAAATATAGTATCTATCTAGAAAAAGTAGAACAAGAACAACCCAGGTAATTATAGACCAGCCAGCTTAATTTTGGTACCCAGAAAGATAATGGAGCAAATAATCAATCAATCAATTTGTAAGCACCTAAAAGATAAGTTAGATGATAAGTAGCAGTCAACATGGATTTGTCAAGAACCAGTCATGAAAACCAACCTAATATCCTGCTTTGACAGGGTAACAAGCCTTGTGGATGAGGGGAAGCAGTAGACGTGATATATATCAACTTTAGTAAGGCTTTTGATATAATCTCACTTGATCTTTTTATAAGGAAACTAGGGAAATATAGCCTAGATCAAGCTACAATAATGTGGGTTCACAAGTGGTTGGAAAACTGTACTCAGAGTGTAGTTATCAATGGTTCACAGTCAAGCTGGAAGGACATATTGAGTTGGGTCCTGCAGGGATCTGTCCGGAGTCTGGTTCTATTCAATATTAAAACAGCTGGGATACTCTAAATAATATTTAGTCCTGCTTCAATTCAGGGGACTGGACTAGATGACCTCTTGAGGTCCCTTCCAGTTCTACTTTTCTATGGTTCTGTGAGGTCATTGGACCTGGGTAAAATTTTCATAGTGGATAAATGAACTGAGCCCTCCCTGTTTTCAAATAATCTGCAAGTAGACTTTACTTTTTATATATCTATTTAGGAAGTTATTGGAATGATTGCATTTTATGCAAATATTTTTCAGACTATGGTTTATTTATGACTAGAACTGGTTGGGAATTTTTCTGACTAAAGTGTTCAGTTGAAAAATGCCTTTTTGGTGAACCCAAAATGTTTTGTAGAAACATCTCAGGTTGGATGAACTTTTGGTAAACCACAGGCAGGTTTACATCAGAACCCTGTCTGGTTTTCTGCCAGCTCGCCTGGTGGGCTGCTGGAGTTCCTGGGCTTCCAGAAACCAAGGCTCCAAGACAGCCCCTCCATGCAAACTGGTTTGGGGAAGCCAGATCTCCCAGGGTCTGCAGCTGTGATGTAGCATTATAATGCAAACTGCCTAAAAGCTGGGGACTAACAAGAACATCACCTAACTCCTTCATCCTCAGTCCCAGAGCTCTGTAGTCACTGCTGATCTACTCACTGCTGATCTTGCAGTATCATTACTGCCCGCGTGGATGACCATCATGGAGTAGTAGTCATAGTGCTGGATGATCCCCAGTAATCCTTCCACAAAGTCTCAGATGTGGGCATCTGGCAGGCAGCACAGCTCCTGGGATGCCAGGTCAGACTGGCAGATGAATACCTCCATCTGCCTTCGAAGGGAGTCACTGACCACCACCACTTTTTGTTTCCTCTTGGGAGTGGCATCCGCAATCCTCCCAACCTTGGGGTTACATGGCTTCTCCTCCTCCACCTTTGGAGGAGATGTGATGTTGTACTCCATATGTTTTATGGAAATATGTTTATAAGTGTGAATATAATGTAACAGGAATATGCTTTATGCAAAAGATCTCTTGTAAGGTATCATTACAAAGCTTATAAACTACTGAGTATGTTCATCCTATTTGTATGAATGGATCATTCTTGTATCTAAAACTAGAAATATGAAGTATAACTCTGGGGTCTTATTGTAATTATGAAATGTGTGGGCCATTAATGGTGGCTTAGGAGCTTGATGGCTCCCTTTGACTAGGACAATTGGTTGTGAATGGGTTCGTTTACCTACAAGCCTTCCTGTGTACATGACCTGGGTAATGAATAATGAGATCTTACAGTGATATGTGACCATCTCACATGATATTGGAATCCATCTTAAACCTGGTGCTTTTTCATCTAGAAGGAGGGGTGGGGACTCAGAGAGGCAAAAGTTTCCCGCCTTGGGCCAAAGCTATAAAACAAGGGGGACAGAACAAAGGGAGGGCAGTCATGAGAAATCCCCTAGTTACCACCTGAGCTGGAACTAACAAGGACTGTACCAGGGGAAAGGATTGGGCCCAGACTAAGAAGGAGTCTAGTCCATGAAAGAAGCTTATTGGAACATCTCTGAGGGTGAGATTTACCTGTATTCAGTTTCTTAAATGTATTAGGCTTAGTCTTGTGTGTTTTGTTTTATTTTGCTTGGTAACTCACTTTGTTCTGTCTGTTATTACTTAAACCACTTAAATCCTACTTTTTATGCTTAATGAAATCACTTTTGTTTGTTAATTAACCCAGAGTAAGTGATTAATACATGGGGGAGCAAACAGCTGTGCATATCTCTGTTATCGAGGGTGGACAATTTATGAGTTTACCCTGTATAAGCTTTATACAGAGTAAAACAGATTTATTTGGGTTTTGGATACCATTGAGAGATGGGTGTCTCAGTGCTGGAGACAGGACTACTTGCTGAGCTGGTTTCATTTAAGTCTGCAGCTTTGGGGGGGCATGGTTCAGACCCTGGCTCTGTATTGCAGCAGGCTAGCGTGTCTGGCTCAACAAGACAGGGTTCTGGAGTCCCAGACTGGTGGGGAAAATGGGCTCAGAGGTAGTTTCAGCACATTAGGTGACAGTCCCAAGGGGTTCTTTGTGACCAAACCTGTCACAGGAGATTCCTCGTCCCTTGTTGCCCAGGCAGCATACCATGTTTTTTGTATGTGTATGTTGGGTTGGGAGTGGGGGTAGATTACTGCCTGCTGCCAGAAGTAGCCTGCAGTCAGCTTCTTCCTTTTGAAGGAGCCATTTCCTCCTCTAGTGGTGCTAATGCATCCCCCTCCAGCTGAATTGCTTCCTCATCTTTGGAGATCTTCATGTGCATATTTTCAATTCATTCCTCATGTCCACGGGTGCTCCTCAGCCTTCTCCTGCAGCTTTCCCACCTGCTCCCTGAAAAATTCTACCAGGAGGCATCTCTCACATCGGTACGGTCTCCCCAGTCCAGCTTTCTGTGATGGGGAAATGCAGGTCATAGTCTTTGCAAATTCACACCAGAACCTGGATAGAGACATCCGTGGTTGGATTCTCTGCCTAGACACAGGTGCAGGTGGAGGAAACAGGAGCAGTATTGGCACTGTTGATGCAGCCTTTTCAAACCATGGTGCTTTCATTCTTTCTCCTTCCCACAAACTCCTCTGTTTGCTACCCCATGTTTGTTCACATGCCTTGGTCATTTGGCTTCATGTATACGTATACGTATATCTCTTTATATGTGTGGATATATACACATATATATAATATAAAGCCTAGGGATTATGTGATTTATTAGTATTCAGAATAATTATTTTAATGGATAAACAGTATAATCTATTAAAAGTAAAGAAAAAAGTCCTCACTCCCTTGATCTTGGATGATATATTTGAAAAGTGGGTATTTATATTACATACAAACAAGTGAAAAAATTCTTTGCTTCAGTCTTTTTTTAATCTCTAGTTCTGTTGTATTTTTAGAAAAGTGAAGGTTTGGTTCTAACTTGTTTTGATGCTAAATTTAAAGCACAGTGAAAAAAATTGTTTGTGTAAAGTAGATTTTATGAAATAAGACTAAGTTATAGGATTTTTCAAATGATGGACACAATAAAATGTATCTTTAATATGCAGGCTCTCACACTGTGCAGAAAAAGGCACAAAGAAAATTGTCCTATTCTGCACAAAAGAAATTTGGGTAATTTTAGGAAAAAGTGTCAATAAAAGAAGTTTGTAATAACATGAAATTAAACAATTCCTTTAATATTTGCACATTGCCTTCAGAAAAAGAAAATTGTCAGGGCACCAGATTCTGGTTATATCTACTTGTTCTATTCTAGTGGATGCAAAGAGATGAAGTCAAGCGCACACTTGGAAGAATCTAAAAATCTCGACAATAACTGTGTTAGGAAAAAGTAATTTGGCTATATAATCAAATTGTAATGTGTTCAGTAAGCAGATGTGTGTAGATAAAGGAATAACTACATTTGGGTTTTGTGCCAATTGCTTTCATTTGTTTGCTTGTTTTTGAGGACTCCCTGTGATTTTTTTTAATTTACTTTGTGGTGCTAACATACTTCATGGCTTTGAAGATACCCCTTCTGGCTGCAGCACTGCAGTTTGCCAACAGATGGCATGTTGCATCATTTTCATCATTCCATGGGTTTCAAACAAGATAACCAAGTGTTCAATTGATATCTAACCAACATAGCAACATTTTGGGCCTCAATCCTGCAAAAACTTAAGCATGTGCATAAATTTCCATATCAATTCCAATGATTCTCAATTTTCTTAAAGCACAGGAGGGCAAAATTATCCCTGGGATAACTAATTTGCTATCTATGTCAATAACTGCATAACATGAGATTGTTTAGGAGATAATTTTAGAGAGAGTGAGTGTATTCTGAGATTACTACAGAATTGTTCTTTATACTGTTGTCTACATATTTGTATAACTGATGATATAACAGATGTCTGAAAGTATCTTATTTTAAACTGAGAGTTTGTTAAGAATAGTGACTGTATAGTAAGTA
This sequence comes from Mauremys mutica, assembly GCF_020497125.1. NCBI lineage: Eukaryota > Metazoa > Chordata > Testudines > Geoemydidae > Mauremys > Mauremys mutica. Next base: position 95,555,639 of record NC_059073.1, on the reverse strand, counting down.
TTACAGTGCAAGTGGTCTACACGATCTGTCACTTTCCTTTAATCACCTGATCCTGGAAAAGAAAAAGGTGGTCAATTTTTAAAAGGCAAAGTTTTAAACATGTACTGTGGGGAGGATATTACTTGAAATAATATGAAATATATAGAGACTGTTCATTTAGGGTCATCTTTGAACATAGGTCAAGTTTGGATTATATAATCAAGAGTTGTGCCAAGATATTAAAGAAATTAAATTTCACTTTATCTGCAAACTCAACTCATCTATAACTGTGGAGTCATGACTGATACCGCTATAATTTGAAACTAACAATTAAATCTGCCAAATGACTCTCTCTTGAGCCACAATTCCACCTCAGAGGAGCTGAAGAAATGAACAAACCATTAGCACATTAACCCCTTGTGGTCTTTGGGATCCTATTAATGGGTTTTATTTAAGGTATTGTCTAAGCCAATCCTTCATTTCTGTAAGAGTTCTGCCTGTACATTCAGGGGTTTTGCCCACAGTGTGAACTGGAGAGAACACATAAGTTCTAAAGATAGCAAGATGTTGTTAAAGTCTTAAGAACCCTAAAAATCAATAGGATTTTAAACCTAATTCTCAGTTTCAAGAGCAGCCACTTTAAATAAATGAATAGTGGAGCTAAATGAATATAGGGAAAACAATGACAGATTTTAATGAACCGCAAAATTGTGAATAGCATGCAAGGCAAGGAAACATAGGGCCTTGGCCCAGCATGTTAATGGCAAATGGACCAATGGTACTTAATTCTCCCTCACTGCGAGGGATGATCAACCTTACAGCCCCAAGTATGCCTGCATCCTACAATTTTTAGTACAAATTATTGACATCAGAAATGTTGGGTTTAGAGATCATTATTTAGTTACAGTTACTGAACTGTTAGTCCCTTACTCAAAAGTCTATCTCTTTATAATAACTTCATGGTTGCCAATCTCTCTTTTAGGGCAGCGTATAGAGAATGGTGTGCAGAAGGTTGGAAAGGAAGCGTGGTTCAGTGGTTAGGACTTGGGAGTCCCAGATTGAATTCCCTGCTCTTTCACAGACTTACTGTATGAACGAAGACAAGTCCCTTAGCCTCTCTATGCCTCAATTCCATCCATAGTATAGGACTTCCCTACCTCACAGTGATGTTGTGAGGAGAAATACATTAAAGATTGTGAGATATTCGGCTATTATGATGATAGGAACCATATATATATGGAAGATAGACAATAGCTAGAATGCTCACATTTCATTGACCCTAGTCAATTTACTTTTAGTAGATCATATGGCAGAAAGATTTCATCAGTTACACTTGTTGGTAGTATATTGAGATGATATGGATGGTGTAGTGTCTCCAATGTGTTTTATCTCTCTGTGGGCTAGGCCGCTAGATTATTTATCACTCCCCCAATCTTTGTGTCATCTGCAAACTAAATTTGCAATAATTTTGTAGTTGCTTCCAAGTCATTGATAAAAATGTTAAATAGTGTAGGGCCAAGAACTGATCCCTGCAGGACCCCACTAGAAACACAGCCACTCAGTGATGATTTACAATTACACTGTGAGATCTATCAGTTAGACAGTTTATAAACCATCTAATGTGTGCCATGTTAATTTAGTGTCATTCCAGTTTCCTAATCAAAATGTTGTGCAGTACCAAGTCAAAATCTTTACAGCAATCTAAGTGTCTTACATCAACATAAATACCTTTATCAACCAAACATGTAATATAACCAAAACATGTTATCAACTAAGTTGGACAGGATCTACTTTCCATAAACCCATGTTGATAGGCATTATCTACATTACCCTCCTTTAATTCTTTATTAATGAGGTTCTGTAGCAGCTATTACATTATTTTGCCCAGGATTAATGTCAGGCTGACAAGCCCTTAATTACTTGGGTCATGGAACAAACAAGTTGCAGGGGGTCCAAGACAAGGCCTCCCTATGCCCTCCCAAACATCTCCCCATCAATGACTTGCTGTGAGGAATATCAAGAGCTGTGCTCCATGGCAGACTGAGACTTCACATCTGGATAGGTCTTATTCAGCAGGGTAGGAAGAAGGGAGGAAGCCTTACATAGTTTCCCCATGAAGTAAGACCAAGGTACCATTCAATCTTATTTCCTTATACCCAAAAGGCATGACTGATTTGGCTACTTCAATATCTGACACTGGACTTTAGGCATGGGTAAGATGGCTCAGAATCAATCCATACACAGTAAGGCTGAGCTTATTCTGGTGCAGCTGGGGAAACAAACAGAAGAATTGTTATATAGTAGTTGATATCAGCTCCCTTAATAGAAGCATTTGCCCACTGGCTACTGCTGGGTCTCTGAAGCCTGAGGTGGTGGCTAAGAATGCTTCTTATCATTTGTACTTAGCTGCAAGGCTGCAACCTTTTCTTTCTGATGTTGACTTCACCACAGCTATTTTCTGCTTTAAAGGCTGGATTACAACAGTGCTCTCTTCATGGAACTACTCATCATTAAAAACCTCTTAGGAAATACCAGCTGTTTTGGAATTGCAGAGGCATATCTATTAAGAGTTGTTTCCCACAGGAAGCCGGTTACTTTTGTAATCTTTGATCTGCTTCCAATTTTTTTCTGCATGCAGTTTAACATGGTGCCTTAATCCATAAACTAAGCCTTAAACAAATTGGGTGTTGCCTTTATCAGAGGTCAGTTCTCTCCTTGTGTGACACTGTAGCAACTGAGATAATCTGAGACACTTAGGTTTAATCACTTGGTGTAATCAAGATTGGGCTGGAGACAGAACATTCTCATTAAAGGACCTTAGCCTGTGGAAGTCATTTTCTCTTCAGTCCAGTGGGGACTGAATCTGTTGATCTTCAGATGAAGTCGCAAGGCCCTTTTCCTCTCCCCAGGATATGGGGTGGGGTGGGAAGTGACAACTGAGAGAGTTTATTATTTGTGTACATTCTGGTATACCACAAGTGGTGGTAGTTTTTAAAACAGTATAAACGTTTTGAGAACACTTGGATGCATTTTTTAAAAAAAAACAACTAAATTTAAAAATGTATGCTAAGAAATTAATTTCACATTGTTTAAAGCTTCTTGCATTGTTTATTTTGCATCTCTTATTTTTATTTTTCATCTCAATTTTGGCCTAAACATGTCCTATGATACACTACACATGGGTTCCTCCTTGACTGTATGTTAATAGGCCCATCCGCTTAGCAATCACTAGCAGTTACTTTCGAGAACTCATGGAGGACATGAGGTGAGATCTTAGAGGAACAGAGAAGTGAAAAAATAGTACCTGTTTTTTTAAATGAGGAAGAAAGAGGACCCAGGAAATTAGAGACCAGTCAGCCTAACTTCAATACCTGGATAGATACCAGAACAAATTACTAATCTGTTTTGAGCACGTCGAAGATAAGAGTTAAAAGGAACAGACAGCATGGATTTCACCAAGAACAAAACATGCCAAACCAACCTAATTTACTTCTTTGACAAGATTACTGGCCTAATGGAAGCAGTAAACATGAGATATCTCGATTTTAGTAAGGCTTTTGACACAGTCCCACATGACATTATCATAAGCAAACTAGGGAAATGTGGCCTAGAGGAAATGTCTATAAAGTGGCTGCACATACTCAGAGTAGCTATCCATGGTTTGCTGTCAGAGTGGGACATATCTAGTGAGATTCAGCACAAGTCAATCCTGGATCTGGTACTATTCAATAATTTCATTAATGACTTGGCTAATGGAGGGGACAGTATGCTTATAAAATTTGCAGATGACACCAAACTGGGAGGTATTGCAAACACTTTGGAGGACAACATTTGAATTCAAAACAACCTTTGCAAATGAGAGAATTGGTCTGAAATGGGCAAGATGACATTCAATAAAGACAAGTGCAAAGTACTACACTTAAGAAGGAAAAGTCAAATGCACAACTACAAAATGAGGAATAACCAGCAGTAGCAGTAGTACTGCAGAAAGGGATCTGGGTTTTATGGTTGATCACAAACTGGATATGAATCAACAATGTGATGCAGTTGCGAAAAAGGCTAATATCATTCTGGGATGTAGTAATAGGAGTGTCATATGTAAGTCAGGTGAGGTAATTGTCCCATTCTACTCAGTACTGGTGAGGCATCAGCTGGAGAACTGTGCATAGTTCTGGGTGCCACACTTTAAGAAAGATGTGGATAAATTGGAAAGACTCCAGAGGAGAAGAACAAAAAAGATAAAAGGTTTAGAAAACCTGACCTATGAGGAAAGATTTAAAAAGCTAGGCATGTGTAGTCTTCAGAAAAGAAGATTGTGAGAAGGGGGGGATCTGATAGCAGTCTTAAAATATGTTAAGGACTGTTATAAAGAGGATGGTGATCAATTTGTTCTCCATATCCACTGAACGTAGGACAGGACAATGGGCTTAATCTACAGTACGGGAGATTTAGGTTAGATATCAGGAAAAAATTTCCAACTATAATGGGTAGTTAAGCCCTGGAGTAGGCTTCCAAGATAGGTTGCGGAATCCCTGTCATTGGAGATTTTTAAGAAGAGTTTAGAGAGTCACCTGTCAGGCATGGTCTAAGTGTACTTGGTCCCACCTCAGTATAGGGGGCTGGGCTGGATGCCCTCTCAAGCTCCTTTCCAGGCCTACATTTCTATGATTCTGAAATCCTGTATAAGACAGCAGGCTAACTTATTTCTCCATCAAAGAGATTCCTGTCAATACTGAATATGTTTGGAATATTGTACATATTAGTCACCATTTGTACTTTGGTTTATTCCCAATATTTTTTAAGCATTCATGTGCATTTGCACACACCAAAGCTTTAAAAATAAGCAGTTGCCACATTCACAGATGTGGAGGAAGCAAATCACTAAGATAAACATGCCTCTGTTTTCTCAAGTGCCTTCAAGAATATAAGCTTAGTGTAAAATTATGATCCCATGAGCAAAGTGTAAGTAAAAGGACTTTGGTTACAAAAAATGTGAATCTTCCTTTCCTCCAGTCTGTTAGGAGGCACTGGGGTACCTAGGCGATAGCTGCTATCATAATACTGAGCTTGGGGCAGAGGGGTTGACGCAAACTGCTGCTTCTCCTTTGCAAGAGTTTTTACGGAAGTGAATGTGTGTTGTGCTCAGAGCCACTGGTTACACTTCTTCCAGGCCTCTATATGCTCTGATCTACCAACCATTGCACACAATTCGGTTCCATGGAGGTATGCAGAGCTCTCCACAATCTGCTTCCTTTCCCTCTGAACAGCAGAACTGCAGCAATTCTGCTGTGCTGTGGAATCAGGGTACTCACACAGGATAGACAAGCTTTCCCCTTGCAAATAAACTGACCCTGAACTCATTTGACAGCTTTAAATCAAAGTGCTTATCCATTCTATTGAAGGACAAGCTGATTCTGTCTTCATATGATCACACTACAGATACGGCAGTGACATATGAAACACATATCCCCCATGTGATTTGGAGGGGGTGGGGGCAGAAATATGCATTCCATATGTAACATATAAAGCTTCTGCCCACCCCTTTTGTCATGTGTCACTCCCATCAAAGCACACAATTTGCCTGGAGTTTGCTGTTCCATTTTAGGGTGGTTTGTGCTGACTTCACAAATGCTCTCATGATGCCCATAGCAATGATACTAGGATGCTGCAGTGCAAATAACTTACTATCATGGAGTGGTGGGGTGTGGGGAAGGAAAAAAACTGTGAAAGATGTAGATAGTGATAGGGGAACAGCAGAGTTGAGTCTCCTTAGTACAGAGCAGCAGAACACAATGGAACAAAACTGCCAGAATGCCACTCCAATCCTTCAAGGCCCATGATTGTAGGATTACTAATGCTACAAAAATATGAAATGCAGCTGAGCCCTCATCCTCACAGGGTTCATGCTTTTAAAAAATAAGAGGGTTTGGAGGAAAAGACATAGTTCTTTTGAATCCCCAAATAATCTGAGTGTTATTAGTCTCCCACATGGAATTCTGAAAAGAAAATGAAGCAAAATATCCCCAAAGAGAGTGGAATTCAGACAGTTATCATTTAAATTCTAGCATATTTTAGAGGAGTAAGTAGCCAGAAAATGTCCCAATATGGAAACTGACATGCAGTGGAAACATTTGATCTGAGATTTGTTCAGAAGCCAAGATGGATTGTCTTTATTTCCCCATTAATGGCCAAGGTTTGGGGACCAGATGTCTCAGTTTGATTGCTCAAGTTCCAATTTGTTTAATGGACTGGCCCAGTGTCCAATGATTTCTATTAGGATGCATAAACATCCTACCGTTGTCTGGCCACTAGTCTACCCTTAGTACAAAATGGCTGGTTCACAGACTTTGCTCCACCTCCTCTGTATGTTGTGTCTTCAGTAGATGATCAAATTCCCATCAACACAAGGGGAGTGTACAACCCGGCGGTTGCAAAACATTTTCAAATGTGAATGCTTAATGTCTCTTGCCAATGCTGGTATCCAAGAGGAAGCCAAATGCTGGTGTAGCCAAGGATATATTCCACAAGATCTCTATCTGCGGGCAATTGAACGTAGACATGAGGAACTGGCATGTTTTTTATGCACTTTCCTTTACTGTTTTGTGCTGGCTTCCATTTAACACTTTCCAGCCACCCCTTTTCCATGTTTAGCTTAGTCTCCTCCTCTTTTCAGCTTCCAGCTTCAGCTTACCCTATCACCAGATGAAGAGGTTGTTTTTTTCATAAACCTTCCTTAGACATTTAAATTCTAACAAGAATTGCTGCTGTTTGGGCTCTATGTGGTAGGCTGTCACTAACAGAGTTGTTGTTTGATGTATTTTGAAGGGAGTCTGGAAATACCTCTTTGGTCTCATTCACATGTTAGCAATTTTTTCTGGTCCCTCTGCTTTGAAAAATATAGGATGAAATTCTCTACCGAGTTTTGCTTGACACAACAGAGAGTTGGGTCATTGGGCTGTCAGGAAACCTAATACAGCACCCTGATTTTCAGTGTGAATATATGGTCAACCTATATTAGATCACCCTACCCTGCACCCCTAGGATTGGTCTGCCAGCTGTCATTGGATGCTGGGCCAATCCATTAAAAAAATTAGAACTTGAGCAATCAAACTGAGACATCTGGTCCCCCATACCTGGGCCATTGATAGGGAAATATAGACAATCCATCCTGACTTCTGGACAAATCCCAGGCCTCCACACTGGGGCTAGGAGGGGAGAGTAGTGCAGGAGGCAGATATGCAGGCTCGGTGTCAGCAAAAAACTTCCCTATGCTGGGAGAATTGTCTTCTGGCCAGTAGCACAGAGGGGCTGGAACACAAAAGGTAAGCTGGGCTATGTACTCTGTGTTTTTATTCTCTAGTTCTAATAATAGCTTTATTGTTCACAATGGTGTCAGGCTTTCCTGTGATAAAGTCTGAAGTTCAAAGTTTTACAGTATACATTGTAGTCATACCGCCTTAGTCTGTGAACTTGTCATTTTTCAGCAGATAAATAGGGTTGGGTTGGAGGAGCACTTGGATGGGTGACACACAGGAAAAAAGCAGGTTGCTATGGAAAGTAGGGTTATCCAGTAGATTACCCTCTTACCTTTTGATCTGTGCTGAACCAGTGCAATGCATTGGGGTTATGGCATTTCTGGAGGTTCTTTCAGCCAGAGGCCCTATCTATTTGTGATCATTAAAGACCCCATGGCATAGCTTTTTACTAAAGCTGAGATTATGACTCCAGTGTCCTAAATACATTGCAGTTAATTACAACCTGTCTACCAGCTACCTAACATTTCCTATGCAGTTTCCACTGGATCCAGTACTCTTCAGTCCCTGCCCTGAACTGTTATGAATTACTGATTTAGATGGTAATATAATTCCACATTCCACCCAAGAGATGACTGCATTTCAGTGAAGAGATTCCTATGTGTGGTATTTATACTGTACAGATTAATTCTTTGAAATACCCTGATGGTTTTGATCAGTTCAAAATAGAGAATATTTGTTTAAAATATCACTTTGAAATTTTATCTACAAGTTATAAGTAAGATATTGATACACTATTGTGATTCATAGATTCATAGACTCTAGGACTGGAAGGGACCTCGAGAGGTCATCGAGTCTAGTCCCCTGCCCTCATGGCAGGACCAAATACTGTCTAGACCATCCGTGATAGACATTTATCTAACCTACTCTTAAATATCTCCAGAGATGGAGATTCCACAACCTCCCTAGGCTTTCTATTCCAGTGTTTAACTACCCTGACAGTTAGTAACTTTTTCCTAATGTCCAACCTAAATCTCCCTTGCTGCAGTTTAAGCCCATTGCTTCTTGTTGCTTCTTGTTCTATCATTAGAGGCTAAGGTGAACAAGTTTTCTCCCTCATCCTGATGACACCCTTTTAGATACCTGAAAACTGCTATCATGTCCCCTCTCAGTCATCTCTTTTCCAAACTAAACAAACCCAATTCTTTCAGCCTTCCTTCGTAGGTCATGTTCTCAAGGCCTTTAATCATTCTTGTTGCTCTTCTCTGGACCCTCTCCAATTTCTCCACATCTTTCTTGAAATGCGGTGCCCAGAACTGGACACAATACTCCAGTTGAGACCTAACCGGCGCAGAGTAGAGCGGAATAATGACTTCTCATGTCTTGCTCACAACACACCTGTTAATGCATCCCAGAATCACGTTTGCTTTTTTTGCAACAGCATCACACTGTTGACTCATATTTAGCTTGTGGTCCACTATAACCCCTAGATCCCTTTCTGCCGTACTCCTTCCTAGACAGTCTCTTCCCATTCTGTATGTGTGAAACTGATTGTTCCTTCCTAAGTGGAGCACTTTGCATTTGTCTTTATTAAACTTCATCCGGTTTACCTCAGACCATTTCTCCAATTTGTTCAGATCATTTTGAATTATGACCCTGTCCTCCAAAGCAGTTGCAATCCCTCCCAGTTTGGTATCATCTGCAAACTTAATAAGCATACTTTCTATGCCAGCATCTAAGTCGTTGATGAAGATATTGAACAGAGCTGGTCCCAAAACATGATGTTGGCAATCAGGGCCGGCTCCAGGCACCAGTGGAGGAAGCACATGCTAAGGGAACGGCATTCCATCCATTCTTGTGGCGGCACAGTCTGAGCGGCTTTTTTTTTTGTTTGTTTCAGCAGTTCGAGCAGCTTTTTTAAAAAAAATATTTTTTGCTTGGGGCGGCAAAAATGGTAGATCCAGCCCGGCTGGCAATCCAGGTGCCAGCTTTTGAGATGGCTTTCAGCCTCAGCTGAGCACAGATGATTTCATTGCTGGAAACTAGTCCTGGTAACCTATGTGTTAATATAGTTAAGATGCATATTGGACTTTAATCAGTGGTGAGCTGAAGCCGGTTTGCACTGGTTCGCGCAAATCGGTTGTTAAATTTTGAAGCAGTTTTAGAACTGGTTGTTAACCTGCTTCCCTGCAAAGGGGGCACTGTGGCTTTGATGGGCTTTGATGGGCTCCAGCCAGGAAGTGATGTAATTCCTCCTCTGGCAGCCGGGGGCGCTGCGCTAAGGGAGCCATGTAGGCCACTGCCTGGCCCTGGCCAGGGACCCTGTTGCTGCTGCTGCTCCCCTGGCCCTGGGGCTCCCACTGCTGCCTGGTGGGTCCCCGGCTGCTCTGCTGGGCTTGGGCTGCGTCCTGCTGCTTTGGCTGCTCTGAGCCGCTCTCCCCGTGAGTACCCACCACCCTGTCTCCAGGGAGTGGTGGGAACCCACACATGTGAAACAGAGCTCATTTCTAGTTCAGGCCCATCTTTTTAAAAAATAACTTTAGGTAGGGTTAACATGCATCCATATTTTTCCAGACATGTCAGACTTTTTGGTTTTAAATCTCCATCTGGGAGAAATTTTTAAATTTTTTAAATTCCTGCAAGGAAAATACAGATGTATGGTAACCCTATTGGTACAAAAAATACATACTGTGGCACATCCCTTAAATCAGAACTTTTTATAGGGAACCGGTTGTTAAGATTTTGGCAGCTCATCACTGGACTTAATAACAATGTGTTTAGTGTTTAGACTTTATGAAGTGCTTGTAAGTTGCTACATAGAATCATTGGACTGGAAGGGATCTTGAGAGGTCATCTAGTCTAGTTCCCTACATCTATTAATCCTACTTATAATGTCTGCATCCCATGCTATAGGGATACTTAAATGTTTGCTATATAGCTGTAAAATGTTTGTTCTGAACTGTGTAACTTACCAAACAAGAAAAAAACTTTACCTAGTGCAAAATGCTAAATTCCTATGAAAGGTATAACATCTTGCCCCTCAGAAAGATTATCAAAACTAAATGGGCCGTTGGGGGACATCATGATACAAAAGACCATGTTAATTGCCTCTGCACGCCTATGAAGAAGCTACGTGCAAAAGAGTTTTCCCATCAGCTTGAATTCTGGAAGAAGGAAATAAAGATAGTGGACAAGAAAAACTTTCATTTCTTTTGCTGGAGCTGTAAAACAGAAGCAGAGATTCCCAGGATCACCCTGGATTAGCACTAAACGACATTACGTGTTGACAGACTGCTACAACTCTGATACGTTTTGGAAACATATACTGTAACTCGTTTGTGTATATCTGCTTTAACCTGTACATAACTCTCTCCTTTCTTTTTTCTAGTTAATAAGTCCTTAATTTACTATAGGACTGGGTACAAGCATTGTCTTTGGCGCAAGATCTGAGGCACGATAGACTGGAATGCCCATGGGGACTCTATGTGACTCCATGTTAAGACAGTTATAGTGCTTCAGGAGTTTACATTTGCTACTGGGTTAGTGAAATATAATTATAGAAAATAGAACCAGTTTAGGGTGTCTGCCCTACATTTTGCGTCTACCCTGAGTTTGGCACTCATGGTCATGAACCACTCCAGACAGTGTGACAAATATCTCCAGATATTCATAGTGATTTCCAGATAATTAATAATACAGATGGTTTTAGCTATTTTGTATAAAAATATATGAAAGCAAAGTACCATAGACACTACAATTTAATTTTAAAAAAGTCTTAAGACAGCTTTGAAAATACTCACTGAAATTATATTAATATACAGACTTGTTGCACAAATATGACTAGCCATGTTTGAGTTTGTACATTAAGATCTTGATCCTGCACCCATTGAAGTCAATGGCAAAGCTCCCTGCAACTTCAGTGGGGCAAGATCAGGCCCTCAGTGCTCGACCCTGAAGGATGATGAGCAGCCTGGCTATGATCCAGCATGGCACTGTGCTTATCTTTAAGCACATGACTAGTCCCACTGAAGTCAAAAAGCGCGCTTATAGTTAAGCATGTGCTTCAGAGATGTGCTGGATTGGAGTCAGCACCTTAAAGAATCAGACCCTAAATCTCTAAACTATTTGTTGTTCTTTTTCATTTATTTTAAATGTAAGGCAAACAACTCAGTGCCGTTTGCCAGGGCATGAAAACGAAAACTGTTGTTTGGAAAATCTGCTATTGCACTTTGAGGATGAGGTGCTAGATGTGCAACTTTTAGTAACAAAGTAGTTTGATATTTAAGGATTTTTTAAAAAAAAATATTTCACAAAAAGAAGAAACATTAAAACACACACACACATAAAGCAGTTCAGAACAAATTAAAATTAGCTACAGGCTAACATCATTCCTATTGCCAGGAGTAACTATTATGATGAACGGTGTAGTGATAGACTAGTCTTTATTCCCACTTTGAATAACACTGCCTAAACAACATTAGCAATATCCTTGCTATATTATATCCTCAGCTGCTGTGTCCCCATCCCTGCTTCTCTCAGTTTTAAGGGTTGAACTTTTTCAGCTCATTGTTGTTTCTTGGCAGCTTAGGAACCGATATAAGGCCAGACTGTGCCTTGCTGCTCAGTGGATGTGCAAGGGGTGGAACGAGTGCAAGGAAACCTTCTACACCTTGTTCCCTAATACAGTTACACAGGGTACAATCGGTGTTTCAGGAACTGCTCCCTCAATGCAGGCCCTGGGTTGCAAGATCCCCCCAAAAAGGATGGGGACAAGGCTATTCTTCACCTCACCTGTGGTAGTATCCATCCATGTTAACCCCATATCTTACTGATATCAATGCTGCATTTTAGAAAGATATTAACTGTAGTACCAGAGTTTTTATATTTTGACTAGTGCTGGTTGAAATAAATGGGGGGTTCGGTGGATTCTGGAAAAAACAATTGATAAAAAAACAAAAAATACTAATGGAAAATTTAGATTTTTTGGCAAACATTCAAATACCAATAATGATAATAAATAAAAAGGTTTGGGAGCATTGTGTTTTAGTTGAAAAATCAAAATTTTCCTCAAAAAGCAGACTGTTTTGCAGGAAAAAAAATCATTTTATGGAAAAATCTGATTTTCTGTCTATTAACAAACAAAAAAGAGTTCTGATGGAAATTTTTTGACCATCCCTAATTTCAACATTGTTTCATTAGCTCATGCCTTTACATCCCTGAATCCAGTGCTGCCTTACTTTCCCAATTGTATCCTGATTCTCACAATATAGAATGTCTTGCTTCAATCTGCAGGTCCTAGGAGCATGAGATTACATGAGAATCTCATATTTTATTTTTAAAAAGTTTCTAGCCCCTTGGTTGTAGAGAAAAGCCTGAAGATGTGAACATTAAATGTACAAAAACAAGATGCCATTTCTTAAAAAAATATAATATTTTTGTAAAATGGCATGATCGGTAATCCAATCTCATGGTTTTTTGGACTGACTGATTTATGATTTTTTAATCCTTGTGGTTGGTAATACATTGATTGTTAGTGTAATAATATGTTGATGGTCCACAATGCAAGATCCACATACTGACACCTGACATCCCTTAATTGTAATAAATAAATCTAAGCAACAGGGTTAGATAGCAGGCTAAGAAATTGTGTAATCTCTACCGTGTAGCTAATGGATCATCCTCTGTTTTTGGAAGGGGAAAGTAAATTATTGTGGCATCCTTAAATGGAACATCCTGCAGTTATACATGACTCTTTCATGGATAATGCAAAGTGGGAGAGGGAAGCCATTTCCTTACTTCCATCACATTATTGTGCTTTGTGCCCAGGAAGAATCTGTCCCCAATAAAATATAATAATTACACTTATGCTGTGCACTTATACAGCTCCTTCCCTCCAAAGCTCTCGTGGCAATTTACTAACTTTAAAGAATGATCTGTGCAAGGTAGAGAATCCATGTCAGGTTAAAAATCATCTCTTTCTGAAACAAATTCAGCAGAGATAGAAGTGGTATGCACTTCCCTTCGAGCTGCTGCCCTCTTCCCCCAAGATTCCTGAGGAACCATCTCTGCCCCAGCTTGTCCCAAGCAGCAGTGGGATAAATTCTGCCAATCAATTTCCATGAATAATGTTTGAGTTTATAAATACACTCACTTTGATGCTGTGTTTTTTGGGTTCATTTTTCAAGAATGTTCTAGGGAAGGAGTATGCTGGCAAGAATGTTTACTACGATAGCATCCTTTAAGCAAATATTGGAGAATATTGATGGCATTCTGAATTTGTAAGTGTAAGTGTTTGTGCTAGAAACCTAATTCTAAGTGTTATGTTCATGCACTTAGGAAATGGAAGCATACCTTCTGTCCAATCAAACCACCTCAAATTTAGAATAGAAAGTCATGTTAAATCTTTACAAGCAAACGTCCGTGAAGAATACCATTCTTTGTGGTCAATTCAAGTACAGAAAAGGAGATAGCATTTAACAAACTCCTATTTCTTAGGAGTAGAGCTGGTACACAATACATACATGTCTCAGTGGAAGGAAACACCTCTCTGACTGAGAGAGAGAGAGTTCAGACTCCATGCCCCATTCAATTGTTGGCCTACATGATAAAACTTCCAACCCAGAATCACTTGTTATGTCCATATTGGGATCAAGCTCACCTGTTCACCAAGAACTGGCCTGAAATGTCACTGTTTTCACATGGAAAATGAACAGCCATTAGATAGTAACAACTTTGTGTACTATTGGCTTAGGCCCCAAAGCATTGAAGCACCTATATGTATCACTGAACTCAAGGTGAACCACATGCTCAAGTGCTTTGCTGAATAGGGATGGAATGCTGAATCAGGACATTGGGTTCTGTTTCAGCTAATGACCTGACAGTCAAAGACATTTAGGCACCTAACTCCCATAAGTATTTGGTGTCCAAATACCTTTGAGGATCTGGGCCATGATTTAAAGCCCATTGCAGTCAATGGGAAATCTCCTGTTGATTTTAATGAGCTTTGGATCAGGCCCAAGATACATATTGTTTTGTAATTCCCTGAACTATTCAGTTGTCCAGCAAACATACTTCTAACTTTTGCCAGAAGTGCTATGAGAGACCATAAGATGGGGGCTTTGTTGTGACACTAAAGTAGTTCTCGAGTCACTATTACATTTTTTGTTTCTAAATCTTGTGGTGATCACAGGTTTCAATGTGATGCTTCATACTAGGCTAACATAGTGCTAATGATAGTGACCAGCTGACCATGACCAAGACAGAAAAGTATGATTTAATTCTGCTGTCTTAGATAAAATCCTATTTGCCCTTTAAAAACAAAACAAAAACCAGTTTACAAAGTCATATACTTCACAAACTCTAGTGACATGAGCATTAAGAAAAAGTCATGACATAAGCCTTAGGCAAAAAGCTATACCCTCCACATGCCTTAAAGCTATAACTGATATTAAATCTACTGAACTGTAAGTTAAAGCTATTTCAGTAACTCGCTGCTGAATGAATGTTTCCTTTGTCAACACACACATGAAAAAAGAGAGAGAAAACTAGACTAGTGTCTTCAATAAACAACAAACCTGCTAGCAGATTTTGTTTTTATTCCTACTGTAGAAACAAAAAAAGAATAATTCTCATCTTATAAACAAGTTACAATATCAGCCTGGACATAACTTTGCTTTACCCTTGAAATACAATTCAGCATCACAACCATTTTTTATTACATTTGTATCTTTCATCATGTTACCAGACGTATTAGATCAATCTAGCACCCATCACTTTTTAAAAACACCAGATTATTTGCACACACTTTCTAACCCCTAAATCAGCCTCACAATATGTTAAAACACATTGACATGGATCACAAATTCCTCAAAATGATGCTTGCCTGACATATTTCTTTAGCAGTATGAAATACTAATGTGAGCAGAAATAAAGCTATTTGATGCAAAGTACTGGTCCTATATTCAGATCCCCACTGGGCAGATGGTTATTTTTAATAGTCTGACCTAATTTCTTGCTGGTGATCCACAGATAGCATAAAACCCTACAGAAGGACTGTTCTATCACATAAAAGTAGCAGGAGGAGAGACTAAATACTTATAATAGAGCATTTGTTGGTTTCAGCTTAGTCTCTAATGCACAGCTGTCCATATCACAGAAACATTAGGTGCTATTAGGTCAAACTGACAATCCTTGGGAGCAAGGGAAACCCAGCTAGAATTGTGTTACCATGAAGAATGAATTAGTGCTGGTTCCCAAGAAGGACTGTCCATAAAGGCTGCATATTCACAAGAGTAACATAAGAATCCTATATGAAGTTGTGCTTTATTATCTGTTCTGGGGGTAATCAGAGAATGATTTCTTTTTTGTGGGCTGGCCCTATGCTGCATGTACCCTTCCTTTTGTAATTGTTAAGGTAAGATGATGGTAACAAATCATAAAAAAAAAGTGCATGCAGCTGACAGTATGTGTAGACATTGGGACTGCTTTTGCTTTCATTGAATTCAAAAGAGTTATTTCTAATTTGTATTGATGTAAGTGAGAGCAATATCTAGCCTATTATGCATAACAAAAATACAGTATATTGCCAATAGGCAGCCATTTTCTGTATGAAATAGTGGCCATGCTTGGATCTGATAATTTACCCTGAAGAATTAGCTCTAACATCAGATACATTTGGGGTAAATTCTGCTCTTGAATGAATGCATACATCTCCCATTGAAGTTAGTGGAAGCTGCATGTGCATCTAAGCACTGAATTTATAGAAACACTACCAAAGGCCAAAATCATCTCCCAGTCTATGCTTGTGTGTTAGATAGCACAGGAATGTCAGCCGTGGCAAGTAGTAAGGCATCCAGCCATTATGCATAGTTCCATGCAGCCCTGCATAGTCTATGTACTCTCACAATAACATGGAAATATGCAAATGAAAGGGAGTCACCCAAGGCAGGGTGGAGTTTAGCAAAGGAGCATTCTCTGTGGCCCTTGTGTCAGGAGCCGTTATTAGCATGTGGTCTTCTAGCTTGCGACATCCACACAGCTGTAGCAATTTAATCTGCCAGCTATGTTGAAGTAGGAATGTGACAACCCATGCAGGGCATGATTGTGACCTGTAGTGTTCTCTTGAAAACCAAGAAGCAGACCCCAAAACAGTCCAAGAGTGTTCCCCACACCACTCAGACTAGGTACTTGCTCAGGGATGCATTATTCAAGAGAACCCAGACTTCTCCAGGGACTTTTTGTATCTGTTTAAGGCTCACTAGGTCATGATGCTTAACTTGCCCCTTTTACTTCCTCAGGGGGTGCAGTAGTAGCCGTGGCCATCACTTATTCACACTGGTCACGCTGCAAGTGCACAGTTGGGGATCTGACTTATACCATTGTAGGAGCACCCTGTGATCATTGGCACGGTGATCTCTGGAGCCTGTAACAATAGGTTAAAATCTTGCCCATAATCTACAGTACATGATCAAAACATTGTAATATCATTGTTCTTTAGAACCATTACTAACAAACAATAAAGTACTATTTTAAAGAGTTGGGAGTGCTGTCTATGAAAAAGGAACAGAAAGCTGTCTCTGGTCCTTAAAATTGATTCAATAATACAAAAAAAGAAGGTTAAAAAATAACAACAAATGCATTCAGAATAGAAGAGAAAAATGTATTTATAACCTCTTCCCTGTTTTCTGATTGGTAGTGAAAGGATACATGGGCATAATTTGACAGAAAACTGCTTTTTAATTTTTTTTAAAAAATAAAATGCAAAATAAGCAGACTCCACAACCAAAAAGTCATTTCAGGCTGTGTATTAGGAAGCTTATTTCTGCACTTCATGATGCACCTGAGCCTACTAATACAGAGGTTTTTTGCTATAGTATATAATGGGCTTAATAATTCTCAGACTGCGATTAGTTAAGCACACTATTGTGCTAATTATCTCTTCAGCACAGATGGGAACTTCTTTTCTAGAGAGTGACCATCACACGCACTAAAAACTGGATCAATATACCAATTCCATTTGAATAAGTCAACAGTTTAAACATCACGTTTATGGACTAATTGAGTCTGATATCCACTTTGGTGGAGTTGTATCAGCGAAAACCTGATATCAGGGCATAGAGAATCAGGTCTCTGATGCCCATATGATATAGTAGGATGGCCCTTGCCCAATTCTGTGACATTTGTCCTTTCCATCTTTGCTACTTAAAATTGCCCTCCTTTTGACTAGCCTTTAGATTCTAAGAAACTAATACTATGTGTGTTCTAGTTCAATTACGAATGACAATTTTTGTCACCCCCGGTCTCTTCCCACATTCGTACACTGTCTCTTTGGAATGTAAGCGCTTTAAGACAGACACTGCTTTCGGACAATAACTAAGGCTGTGCTGGAATGATAGGTGATTAGGAAGATCCATGGTACTAGAAAATGCTTGGTTAGGGGGATAGGAACTGTAGGACAGAGAAGTTCAGAACTAAAACACAAATGTGCAGAGTAGCCGGGGATGCTGTTCACAGGAAGATGGAAATCCTGATTCCAAAATAATAAAGGAACAATATGACTGGCTGGCAACATGCTGTATTTAAAAAAGGAAGAAAATGAATCAGCAACCTGGAAAGTATTTCAGTGCTACATTGTGTTACACTGTCTTCTTTTGGTTGAAAACAACTCTTTAAATAGGGTGACCAGACAGCAAGTGTGAAAAATCGGGACAGAGGGTGGGGGGTAATAGGAGCCTATATAAGAAAAAGCCCCGAAAATTGGGACTGTCCCTATAAAATCGGGACATCTGGTCACCCTATCTTTAAACTACATTTTATGGAGGAGACATTTTTAACATTATTTAACATTAATGTTTTTAAACACTATTTAAAAATGATGATATTCTAATCTCACTAAAAACACTGAGGAGACACTTTAGACCCTGTGGTAGAGTTGATTAATATCCACCCAGAGAGTGTTGCTCACCCAAAGTGAAACATTTATTGGGACTCCCACATAGTCTATCATGTCTTATTATCAAACACCTCATGAAGTTCTGAAAATAAGGTTCCTGCTGTACAATACAAATAGTGTTGAACCCCTTCATTCTCTTAAAAAATTACTGATGCATGTTTGCCATTTAGCAGAAGCCCAGTCGTGTTTTATTCTCTGGAGAATGCTGAATGTTTATTTTTTGAAGTATAATATACTTAAGTGTTAGGTTTAGAGAGACATAGCAAGAATAAAATATGTGAAAATGTAGTCAATGAGATTCCTTCTGTTTATTGAAAAAACAGTTTAAGATGTCTGTTCATGCTCACCCATAAATTAGAATAACAACAGAAAAGATTTAATCTAATTTTGCATGCTAGCTGCTTGTAAAGGTTAAAAGTATCTAGCTGAGCTACAGTGGCATCTTCTTTGGAATGCTTGAGAGGCCATAATTGAATGGGTTTGGAAACTAACTACCCTCACTGAGACATCCTTTTTAAAGCCCTTGTAGATATAAGTGACAACGTGTTTGAAGTTCACACAAAATTGTTTATACATAGGAATCCACTACTCAGAGGGCTTTTTTGTGTAGTCAAGTGGCTCAACTGTTGTTCTAGCAGGAATCATGGTTACCTAATCCTAGTTTTCAGTCCAAGGATTGTGGTATTTGACATACACCCAATAGTACAGAAATTTTCAGCTGGCTGGTGAGGAAGGCAATGTGGTCTAGAGGTTAGGGTATTGGACTGGGAATTGGGAATAAGCATTTTAATGCTAACTCAGCTATTGATCTTCTGTGTGACCTTGGACAGGTCACTTCACTTTGCTGTGCATCTGTTTCTCCTCTCAGCTCTGTTTAGACTGTAAAATCTTTGAGGCAGAGATGGCACCTCAGCACATGTACAGTCCTTAGCACACTGGAGCCCTGAGCTTGGCTGAGGCCTCTAGGAACTGCTGTAATACAAATAATAGTACAGAACAATTTAGCAAAATTTACAGGATATTGCTCACTTTGGCTCAGATCCCACAAAGGGTCTTACACATTGGGATACTCAGGATTGTGGCACCTAACTTTCAGGTACCTAGACAAATCACAAGACAATACTGAGATCCACCAAGCCTGAGTTATGTGCCTAGCTTCCCTATACAATCAGTGCCGAGAGAGAGAGACCGTAGTCACAAAGTCAGCATGGTAGGCAAGGAGCCGCATAAACTAGCCAATGGGAGATGCTGTCCAGAGGAGCGTGTGCTAATCCCAACCCCTCTCACAGAGACAAGCCACTAAACCCAGGTTACAGGGAGGTTCTTAGCTCTGCTTGAAATGCACAAACTGGGGGGAGATAGTTGTTCAGCCACCTAAGCCATGGGCAGAGCCTGAAACAAACCCAGGGCAGGCTGACAAGGACCCTACCCTTATTACCTATCAGCTAGAGTACTCACCCAGGCTGTGGAAGAGGCTGGTTCAAGTCCCACCTGCTCAGGAAGAGAAGGGATTTGAACTGGAATCAGCCATCTGTATCAGTAGGATACAGAGTCATTCAGCCAGACACACCTTTCCTAGGAGAGAGCCTTACTGAGCTACACAACAGTATGTGTATTTGGGGTTAACTCCCACAAAGGATTTAGAGTTGGCTCAGGGAGTGACTCCCAGCTGGGAGCTAATTAGGTACAGTCCAGCCTAGGTAGGCTCAGCACCTTCAAAGGGGTCAGAGATATGTCTGTGGGAATTGGAGCTATTTGTTGATCCCAAGCCAGGAGAGGGAGCTCTGGGGAAACAGAAATCCTGTGTTCGTTTCCTATTTGATTTTGGAGTTTATTGACTGCAAACTATACAGAAGGAATGTGGCCAGAGACTTTTGTCAAGTTTGAATTATGTTGATCATATTCCTCATTCTAGCCAGAAATACTAGAGGTTTTTTTGTTTGGTTGGTTTTATTTTGATTTTTTGTTCAAACCTGAGACTCTTATGAACCATCGCTGTCTGCTCAGCCCCTGGCCCTGGCACATAAGACAGATGTTTATTTCTTAAATGAGCCAAATGGGTTAATATATTTTTTCAAGGCTTTTCTAGCTATTTAAAGGTGTTCCGTTGCTTTTCTTTTCTCCTTCCTGAATACACACACCAATGCTCGTCAATATAGAAGTGGGGGGGGGGGAAGTATTTCCTAATCAGACATTTTGCAGACAAATTTCATCCTGAAACCACAGTCAAGAGTGAGGTTTATCAAAGAAATCACAAGTAGGGTGGAGGGATAGCTCAGTGTTTTGAGCATTGGCCTACTAAACCCAGGGTTGTGAGTACAATCCTTGAAGGGGCCACTTAGGGATCTGGGGCAAAATCAGTACTTGGTCCTGCTAGTGAAGGCAAGGGGCTGGACTCGATGATCCTTCGGGGGCCCTTCCAGTTCTAGGAGATAGGTATATCTCCATTTTTTTTTAATCTGTGGCATCAGAAATATGAACATAAAAGAACAAAGTACTCATTTGTGTGAGCATCCACTCAGTTCCTTCCATCGTTGGCCTCATACTCAAGCTAAAGTTGCTTAGTTCAATACTTTCCCATAAGAACAGGAAGAAAGGGTTTAGAATTTTCCTCGGGGCTCATAAACTATATAACATACAAAGAATCATTGTCACTGTCTTCCACCAGTATATATATTTTCCTGCTTTTTGCCCCCTCTGCCCTGCTATAAATCCAATTCTTAGTCCAAAGGGACTTTTATCTGTTTAGTGTGTCTTGTGAACATGAGATAATGATGGTTCAAGAAGATGTAATAATGATCTGTCAACTATATTTGTGGGTAAAAGAAATAGTGCTCATAATAGTGAAGGACTGAAGGCATTGGCTAGAGCCACTAGAGTCAGAGAGGAGCCTTGGCCAGAGTAGGAAAATAGGTCACATTTGAGAATCTAGTGAGCTTTAAACATGACCTCGAACCTAGTATAGGCACAGTTTAATCCTTTGGAAAGTGTTAACTGGTCAGAGTCAACTATAGTAGGGAATCAAAGGTGACAGTAGAAACTGGCACAATGCAATAACATACCACTGCCAATGCAACTCAGTTCTCTTATTTTAATTGAGGTCTTCAACACCACTGCTATCAGACATGTTTATCAGGGATTTTCAGATAATCAGGATGTGCCCTTGAATGTTTGAATTGTCCCATGTACATAAAGTACTAGACAGAATTTTAATGTGACTTTCTAAGTATCCTGATTCTGATTCCATTTACAAGAAGTTTATACTTTACTGGGGTTACTCCCAATTTAAACAGAGCTGGGATCAGAATCAGGCCTCACATGTGCAGCACAATTTATGTGATTTTTGATAACATAACTTTGGATACATATCAGTTTTATTGCAGTATATTGACTATGGCCCTCTTTCAACAAAGCATGAGCTTAACTTTAAGCATACGATTCATCCAATTAAAACCAATGGGACTACTCCTGCTTAAAAGCTTTGAAAAATCAATGCCTATTACATTATATGAAGAAACAAGGTAAGTAAGGTGAAGAATGTGAAAGAAAAAAACAAGAAAATAAAATACTTAACTGGGGAATGCAATATTTTGCATTGTCATATGTATTCTTTTCCTGTGTGTCAAATCTCTTTACTCATGTCCTGCTAGGGCACAAATGAATATAATCAAGGAATTGGATGTACAGATCCTTGAATTTTTCTATTATCATGTCCACTAAATGTAAGTTACTTACATGATGCAGTTTCTGCTAATACCATAACCCATTCATTAACTGTGGGGGGTCTTTCCAATATCTAAGTGAAATTTTTTTTTACCAGCATGAGACTTTTTCTTATCCTTTGTGATTTTTCCTTCAGACATTATTATAGTTTGATTTATATAATACTGATCACATGTCTCCTGGTGCTTTAACAACATAGACATAGTCGAACTAAAAAAGTCAAACTTGCATTATTCTGGGGAAAGAAAAAAAATCTCCACTGTAAACTTCAAAATGGGAAATGAAGGCCAGCAGTGTTCCTCTGTTAGTAGATTTTGACCCAAGAGTGCTTTAAGTGCTGAATACCCACAAATCCCACTGAAGTCAATGGGAGCTGCCGGAACTCAGCATCTTTGAAACGAGGCCATAAATTTGCTAAGAATTTAAATGTAGAAATGGCAGGGATAGAACGACCAACAGCAAAAAATGACTCAAATGTAAATAAAACTGTGGGAAACAAATGTATGAACTAACTCCTGAAGATAATGTCCTGAGAAGAGTCAATAGTACAATTTGTATCTAATTCTCATTTGCAAGTGTAGCTATTGTAAAAACCTGTTGCAGCAAGGTGCCCAAACCAAAAGTCCAAGTTTATGGCCCGATTTACCAGTCCCTTGATCAATTCAACCTTTGTTCACTCTATTACAAGTAATTTGCCCCTTAGCATCTCTACCAAGGCTGTAATTTAATTATTAGCTGATCCCAAAGGAACATGGTTTTGGCCACGTAGCTCATTTCAAGGGAAGCTTTTTCATTTCAAGGGAAGTTGGATCTCAAGTTCTCATCACTAGTCCAGGTAGAGAATGTAACCTGGGACTGAACTTCTCCTGGTTCTGAGGTATTGTTCAGCGTATCCAATGAGGTACAGGGTAGAATTTACCCTCTTTTGTGGGATTTGTTAATCATTAATGTACAGCCTTAGTAGAGAAGCAGTGTGGTCCAGTCAATGGGCCACAGGTATGAGCAGCAGAAGGCCTGATCTGCTGAGTGGCCAGGTAAGCTGCTTTGCCTCTGTGTGCCTTATTTTTCCCATCCATGAAATGAGGATAATATTTGTATTGCATAGTAAAGCACTTTGAGACCTTCAGATAAAACTACTTAAAACAGACTTAGTATTGGTATTATTTTTAGGGATTTGTTAATTATTAATCACCTTCTCCCATTTTAAATCCCTCCTTTAAACTGACTTTTATCATGATGCCTATAAATCACTACAATCTGGCAAAGCTGGTGACCACTTCTGATTTCTGAAACCACTGTTATGACTAATTTATGCACACACTCATATCCATGGTGGCCTTGTTTTTCTGCCCAATCCTTCCTCCATTTTCTCTGTTTAATCACCATGTCTTGTTTTGTCTAAATCTTAAATTGTATGCTCTCTAGGTCACGAACCGTCTTGCTATTTGTTTGTAGAGTGCCTAGTGCAATGGGGCCTCAATCACTGACTGAGTTCCTTGTGTGACATCACAATAGAAACAGCAATAATTAATTTTCAGCCTTGGTAGAGATGCTGAGGTGTGAGGGCCTTCATTTGGAGTGTGGAATTTGGGAGCAATGGTAGGCCATGAAGTAATGTTAATTTTGATCACTAATAAAACTGAATCCTTCACCTGCATAAGCCACAATGTTATTTGTCCTTTCAGTGTGGTAATTTACAACACTATGGTAGTTAAAACTACCGTGCAAAATGGACTTATTAATGTCAAAGATACTGCATTCATGTAACCCATATTCCCTTACATATTGTTAAAGGTGAAGCTGAATACTGAAGCCCTGACCATGCTAAATTCTTTTTACTAATCAACAAAACAAAAAACTCACTATGAGAGACAGAGACACAAATAGCAAGTAATGACCATTTATCTTGACAGCAGGATAACACAACATAAAACACATATTTGATATGTAAAAAAGGAGCTCTTGAAGATGTCTATGTATGGCCTGAAGCACTGTCTGTTCATTTTATTGAAATGTTTTAAATATACGTGCAATACCAACTTGAGGTATTTTCCTCCCTTGGAACTTCTTCATACAAGTTTCTCATTCAGCTAGGGATGTGATGAATCCACTTTGTTATTCAATCGCATGCCAAGTAGTAGCTATTGGTATGCAACAGATGCTGAAAATGAATACCCAATGATCCTGCAAGACCAACCTGCACAATTTCAAGGTCCTTTGGAAATTTTTTATAGGAGATTCTTTGGAAACATTTTTTTTTGATTGTTTGAATTTTTAACCTAGTTCTGCTTCTACCAGTAGGAGACAGGAGGTGAAAAAAATTATTAAATGGCCAGTGGGCTTCCAGCCATTTTTAATAAAATCTTCCCATGTTAATTTCAAAGACTGTGTCTTGGGGAAGACCCAGATTTGATCACAAAGAACTGTATCCTTCTACCCATTTTTAATGATTTTACTAAACAGTGAATTGTCTGGCTCACATTGTTTTTCTCCGCATGATTGGACTGTATACAATTTTAAGAGGCTTTAATTGTGTGACAGTTTTTGGTGTACCCAGGACAGTGAGCCACCTTGTTACCCCCTAACTCCAGTGTGAGGGGAGTCGTGTTTGTATTTAGCTGGGTGTCAAGTTCCTATCACTGCCAGACTTTCAGTCACTCAAGAATTTTCTGCTAGGCTATGCCAGCCCTTACTGTGCCTTGAATGTTAACAATAGGTGGGCCCCAGTCCCCGAGTCTCTTTGATGCATTCCTCTGTGATATCCAGCCCTTGTCACTGGCTACTCACATAAATGCCAAGTCTGCTGTCCCCAGAAGAATAGCATATGCACCAGCTTGCAAGATTCAACTAGAACCAGCATTTTGCTTAATATCACAGGACTCTGGTATATTTATAGTAAAACAAGAATAAATGTACTATCAGTGACTCAAGATTCAAGTGATAGTGAGTTAGGCTACTGGAAACAAAAGGTTACATATAAAAGAAAATCATAACATGCTTTCTAGAGACTAAACCTAACTAACTGGTTAACTTTCTGTCTAAAAAAATGTCTCTCGCCCAAAGTCTTTTGCAGCGTTTCAACCAAGGATGGCTGAGATGCCATTCTCATGAATGTATGTTGCACTACCCACTTTATTCCTAGATGCAGGATGGAGGGATGTCTTCTTTCCCTGCTACATATATCCACAAAGTTCATTGTCCTATAGTGATCTTTTACATATCTTTAATACTTTCAGAATGAGGTATTGGACAGATTTTGAAGTGGATGAAATTTATATTTTAAATAAAAACGTTTCCTTGAAGATAAAACTGCATAGATGAGGAGCATAAAATATTTTCTACCATAGCACACTTAGGGCATTGTTTTGCTTGATAGAAATAGATGGTGCTGAGCTGTACCACTCCGGAACACTCCTGCATGTCTCACCAACGTTAGTGGCCTGTGTAGGGCAGGGAGAGCGAAGCCCCCTTTTGACCCTATCTCCTCCTGAGTGAAGTCACTGCACTCAAGTATGCCTAACTTCCAGGTAGCACAAAGGAGGGAAGTTTCTAACTCCTTCTTCTTGCATACCAGTCCAGCAGTCAGGCACAATCTGACTCATAATTAGGAGGCTTGTATATTAACTTTTTTAGTCTAGTAACTTTTTAATAAGCTTAAGGGAGGAGATACTGTATTTGAACTTGCTATGTGTTTCTGAGAGGGGTTTTGGGACTGTTTTGGGGTGCAATTCGGTCCTGCTCTGGAGGTTTTCAGTGGGAACGTAAAATAAATAAATAAAACTGTGCACATGCTCATTATTCCATTTACCCTAAACAAACACTAGAGAAAAGGTCTGATTCCTCAGTGCCAGAAAACAACTTTCTGTCTCCCCCTCCCCCGGGGCGGCCCTGCCTTCAGCTCTGAAGAACAGCAATATTTGCCCATCTATCTCTCTCCCTCAAACTCCTAAAGTATATCCTCGTGGAAGGAGTAATTGCCAGATAAGGCGAAACACAGTCACACATTTCTTTGCTTTGAAAATGTCAAGTGAATTATTTTTGCAACTACCATGCCCTGATTACTGTCATTTCAACAAAGCATGTTAGCATGTGCCATAGTACTATTGACTTCAATAGGACTAAAGCATATGCTTAAAATTAAGTGCTTTGTGGAACTGGAGCTGTAGAAAATAAGCCCCTTTTCAAATCTTGCTTCATCTATCAGATATACTCATTTTCCGTTTAACATAACATCATAAATTTATCTGCAGTTCTCCCAAGCCTTAGCGAGAAGAATTATATTACAACCTTCCCTTTTTTTTAAGAATTTGAAAATATTTTGGTCATAAGCAAATTCCCGCAACTTTTTTTCCCAAATTGTATTTTTCATAAATATAATTATCTATAGTTCCTGCTGCTCCACACAAACTAAAGTGAGAATCTGAAAAAAATTCTCAGTTGGATCTAAAACTATAGTGTGAATCTTTCATGCCTCAATATATTGAATGAAGAGAACTTAGAAAATGCTTTTTACTAACAGCAGTTGAGCTAAGTTAGAGATTTTTTCTTTTCAATGGCATTTAATAGCACATTTTTGACCATGGCTATTACTACTGCAGGTAACTCAATTTCTCTTATGAGATATAATTATCACTGGAGGAAACAACAGGAGAAAGGTACCATTCCATCCAATTTTCTATGATTTCCTCATCCAGAACTTATTTTTCTCCCCCCCAAACATGAGGGCCTTTGTGCTGCATGTTTTATTTTGTGTTACCGCACTGACTGTGGGGCACAATAAGACTCCATTTGTAGCGCCATTTTCTTTATGCTCCTGGTGTATAAATCACAGCAGAGTTGCTAACAGTGTGTGACTGACAATCTTTCTTGATAGACAATCTGTGATCCTTTCAGACTTTTACTAATAAGCTCATTAGGATAGAAGGGCTGGAAATACTTTCTAGGATGTTGCAATGAACCTCAACAAATTCAGTGCATGTCTGACCACTCAAACTTTAGAGAATCAATCTTTCTTCAATCAGAATTTTGTCAGGTTCTGCTGAATGTCTGCTGAAGGTCACTGTGGTGTGTTTGTGTGTGTTGGTCTTGTTTTATTATGTTTCATTTTTTAATAAAGCATTCTGAGCAAAATCCAACAAGCTCTCCAAATGAATGCAGGTCAAGGTGAAAAGTTTTTGAACACTTTTTTTTTTTAATTTTCCCAAATCAGCATTTGGAAATCATTTAAAGACTCTAATTTGATTTTGTCACTGTATTTAAATTTGAAATAAAATCTAGGCTACATTTTCCCAAAGTAACTGGGTACTATTTTTAAAAAGCAACATTAGGTGCCTAAGTGCAAATGACTTTGGCATATAGAGATAGATATTCAAAGATACTTAGGTACCCAAAGTTGCAGATACATGAGTAGTGCCCCCTTTATTGCCTCTTCAAAGAAAAGAAATCCACCACAAGAGTTTTCACAATATATTTCATTAAGAGTAAATGCCTAAGAGAACAAGTGGTTAGTGCATCCTGCAGTGAACACTCTGGAGAAGAGCTACATTTCAATGCATCTTTCAGATTTCATAATTCTTCACCTCTGGGGGCTCTTTGCTGGGATCGCTCCCTTGCTCCAGGTACAGGTTATTGTAAGGATACTGCTTCAGTCCCACAGGCATGTAGGATGGGCACATTTCTCCAAGCCAGAACATAAACAGCATGAAGCCAATAAAGAGGAAGAAGTGATTGTGCATAGTGTGCCAGTGTACCACAGTGGGGGATGTGTCAACACGGGTCCGGAGAAACATGTCGAAGTGCCAATGCATTGGCTCTCCCCGGTTTTGTCTCAGACGGGGTAGTCCCACTGATACCAGGGGTCTCTTTCATGATGAGATTGGTCAGAACGTTTGGGATAATCACCATACCCTATGCCATCATCCGGATGTGGCTCATAGTCCTCATAGTCCTCCACCCTCATGTTGTATTTCTTAGCAGCAGCTGCCCCTTCCTCTGGGGTCTTGGGGTAAGGTCCAGGCATCATGTATGTTGTCCTATACAGCCAATCACCTAGTTCTTTACTACCTAAAGAACCTGTTGGTAACTATTTCAGATTGAGGATAATGTGATCCTTGTGCATCCAATCAGTTAGCAAAAGTTTGTGAAGTGCCTTGGGAATCTGTTGGGTTGCCAGGTGCTATCTATGTGCACGATCATTAAAACATTCCTTAAAATTAATTGTTGGGGCAATATACCCTCACTCTTTGTGTGCTTTTAACATTTTACAAAGTGACTGCTGGTAATTGTATAAAAGGGCAGCAGATGGGAAGTGGGGGATGTAACCTTTCCCCAACACAGCCAGACACTTATCTGGAAGAAATGATTATTCTTGCCAGGTGTATGGAAATGTTTATTGTTGTGCCTCATTGTCATCTTATTGTGAGGTCTATGAGTGAGTACAATTCATTTCACTGTTAGTTATAGCAAGTATTGCCTTGATATGATGACTATCCATATATCTTATTTTGCCAAAATGTAAATTTGGCTTAATTTAAACATTTCTGATTAATCATGTTATTTTAAAATAGAAGTGTCCTTTTTTTCTTTCTTTATTAGTATGTAGCATTCGTTATACTTTCCTGAGACCTAGATAACTGGACATATAAGTGCAACTAAGTTAGTGAGGAAACCTCTTACAGGTCATATAAAACCAATTTTATGCAAATTAATTAAAGCTTGCAATGATAAAGCATGTATGATAAAATAGGAATGAAGTAAAGAAATAATAGTGAGTCTATATTAGTGTACTATGTCTCATGGAAATGCAATTTAAAAAATCTATTCTATTCAGTGTCACAACTGTTAGTGTACATCAAAGTAAAGGTACAGTATCATTTCAGGCTACAGCCAGGTTGTGTAGATTATGGCTGATGACTTCTGAGGTTCCCTGCTGTTCTGTAAATCCACCTCCTTTCTGATGTATGGCAGAGCTAGCAACACATCTCTCCCCCCACCCCAGCCCTTTAAAGGAGGTGGTGGCAATTGCATCAAATTTGGTGTTTTGGATCCTACTGGGTTGACAAAGTATACAGATGACTAAAAAAAGAGATGTAGGTTTATACTCTTGTAATTTGCAATAGATTTGAATCCTGTCATAAAAATAATGACTGAAAATTAGAAATCCAACACCACTGCATTATCTAGGTCACTACTGAGTTATATTTCTTGATATCTATGTAATGTACTATATACAGCAGTTTGAGGCTTGGGAATAGACACTTCCTTGGGTCATAACACAAAAGTCCCACCATCTACTGTTCTCTTCTTTAAGCCAATAAAATACTTTCCAAGAAGAAAAGATGCATCATGAATGTCACAGTTTTGGAGTAACTGTACCTAAATTCTGTACTCCCCCCCACACACACATATGGTCCCTCAACAGCACCCACATTAGGTTTCAGACTCCTAGTCACCACCTCTCTTGGGTGCAGACCTACATCTCTCTCCCTTCTGACCAAGGGTTTTAAGACTCCACAGCCCCTTGTCATACCCTGTGGTATCTATGAACAGAATGTGCCAGTGTTACAAGTTAGCACACAGCTCTTTCTCAGGGGAGTACCTTTGTTCTTAGGATTAAAAAAATGGCAGAAAAAATACATAAAAATAACAAAAGTTCCTACACATGTAGTAATCAACCTACCTGAAATCACTCATCTTCCACATGGGGAGTCTGCAGGTACGTCTACACTGAAAAAAGCCCACAAAAAATGCAGCAGTGAGTCTCAGAGCCTAGGCCTACAGACTCGGACTTGCAGGGCTCACTCTGTGGTGCTAAAAATAGCAGTATAGACATTTCTGCTTGGGCTTTGAAACCCAGCAACAGGGTTGATTCTCATGGCCCAAGCATCAGCCCATGCAAGAACAACTACACTGCTATTTTTAGTGCCATAGCATGAGCCTGAGTCTACAGACCCAAGCTCTGAGACTGGCTGCTATGGGTGGGTTTTTTGTTGTTTTTGTTGTTTTTGTTTTAAATGTAGATATAACTTCATAGGCCAATATCCCCGCCAACCCTTCAACAGGTGTTGGGGCCTTTCTTTAAGAAGAAGGTCCGGTACATTTGCTAAATCTCAACGAGGCCAACCAGTCTGTTTAAACTCATCTGTTCATATTTGTCTCTGGAAAACCCAGTTTGAGCCAGTAAATACATATTACCCAAGGGGATGAGGGCTTCCTTTCTGGAGTTGTTTACAGTCTTAGTGACAGTGCTTTTACCAAGTACTAGTATTATGTATTAGGAGAAATAACAAATTGCACAGGCAACTCTGTCATTTCGTAACCTTCAAGTCCTCAATTTTGCAACCTTAATAACATTCTTTTTACATATTTGTATATGCTCTGTTGATACTTTTACAATTATCATATGTTACTTGAACATTAACTTATTCTTGAGATGAATATAAAATTGTAAGTATGAGTGTTATTGTAATTGTTTAAAGTGTGGGTGGCACTGGCAGATATCTATAAAGATGCCTCCGTGCGTGCCTTTATATAATTGATGCCAATTTCCCTCCTTCTACATATGTAGTTTTAAAAAGTCATATCAAAAATCTTTAAAGGTAAATTAAACTAAAGAACAGAGCCACCTTCGAGAAGAAGCAGTGGAATTATAACCATTAGCATTAGCAGGTGACAGCTTAATGAGCACCTCTCGGAAATGATAAAGAAATACAAGAATCTTTCCTAGAAAAAATAATAAATAAATCATGAATCATTCCAGCCCTAATATTCTATTTCATATCACAGAGATTATGACAGAAGTGATACCAGAAGAGAGAGGCTAATGTAGCTGGATTTCATCTCAATAGCTATTTTTTACTCCAATAACAATTTTAAAGTGCCTGAGATAAAATATAAATACTAAGAACTGATTGGTGTAGCATCTCATTGAGCCGATAGTACATCTATCTATGGTCACTTATTTTTTAATAGAAATGACCCTCGTTCCTCAGAAGAAAAAAAAAGTTCTATTAAAACATTGAACTAGGGAGCCTGATCCTGAGCTAAAAACATCATACTGAATGACATTTCAAAAGAAAACTAGAAATGTAAGCACTGTCTGGGGCTACACACTGAGGGAAACTGAGATCCTATCTTACATCTTATGTGTTACACTGTTTGAATTAAGGAGGGTGTGAGCATTAAAAGGATTTTTTTTTTAAATTGTTCTTTTTCAAAGAGTTTGTGAATTAGATAAGAACATAACTGAAAGGGACAATGTTTTGGGGATGTTGTTGTTTTTTTGAACGGTGAATCATGGGGAACCGGTGTAAGTTAGTCCCTTTGTGTTCAATGGAGTCTACACATATGCATATGGCTCCTAGAGGGTATATCTGCACTGCAATGAAACACCTGCAACTCGCTTGTGTAAGCTGTAGGGCCATAAAATTGTGGAGTAGATGTTTGGGCACGGGCTGCAGCCTGGGCTCTGGGACCCCATTAAGGAGGAATTCACTGACTCTACTTGACTATATCAGGGCAGACTTTAGACTACAATATTTGACATAGTTATTATATTCATAGATGTCATTGTTTGTCAGTGTTACAAGGATCCTTAAACATGCTGTTCCCAGAAATTTCTAAGAAGTAAAAGAAAATAGTATCATCATGAGACCAACCCTAGGGATTTCCCCTTTTCCCCCGTATTTTCCTTTCTAATTTGAGACATAGCAAGTTAAACAACCCCTCTCCCCATCAACCTGCAAAACTTACTTGCCGGTTGGTCTTATTCTGAACTATCACTAGTGTGTGTGGATTGTCTGATTTCATCCTAGGCACCAAAACCCCTACTGACGTTAATGACTTGAGTGCCTGGGGGCAACACAGAATTTTGGAAGTCTAGATTTGCTGTAGAGGGAGAATTTTGCCCTAATAAAGTAAGAACTCTAGGGGGATATTTTTGAAAACACAAAGGCGATTCAGGCTCCCTGTTCACATTGACTTTCAGTGGGAGTTGGGTACTTACCTGATTTTTGTGTATGGGAAACTCTATCCCTAACTGTTGAGTCAATACCTTCAACTGCAACTGCAGATCAAGGTATAGCAGAACAGTATTCAAAATCCTGGGAAAATGTGTTCATTGAAATGAATGCAAATGGGGGGGGGATCAGAGTTCCATCCACATCCTATTAGACAATGGTATAAAAGAGGTTATATCTTTGGTTTGTTTTTTGTTCTCAGTGTAGGAGAAGAACTGTGGGATTTTTTGTGATTATTTATTTTCTTTCCCTTTATTTTTAAATACTACTTTTTAAAAAACAAAAATACACAAAAGAAACAACACAAAATACACAAATTCACAAAAGAAACAACACATAAGAACATTACCTATGGGGTGAATTTTCTGCTGGTCTAATTCTAATGAGGCCAACTGACTTTCAGCACCAGAGATTTGGGCCCATTTTGTTTACATTCCCAGTACATGGGAGTTGTGTTACTCAAGTCTCCTCCATTGAAATAAAGTTACAGCTGAAAGACTGTAATTTAAACAAAAACAGTGAAACCCAGAATTATTGCTATAGCACTAATTCTACTCCGTATGGACCAGGGTGTGGCTTAGTATTCTTGAGTCTACAGTACTTTTTGTAATATAGCCATTGTTCTGAGTTCCTGAAATTCTTCTACCCAACAGGGTGACTTAAGAATGCTGGAACAGCTCTAACTCTGAATTTCCTTCCTTTAGTTGCTTTAAATGACAGCCATAACAATATACAAGCAGTTTAACACTTCGTCACTGTGGGATTTGGGCAGCAGATTTAGTTTATTGTTGACAAACATAGTTCTTGAGCCTGAGCCATCTATCCTGGGATAGAAGATAGTATAAAAGGTTGTTGACTGGAAACTCTGAATAATTCATAACATATGCTCTCCTTTCAGTGAAATAGTAAGTCCTATTTTAGATCAAGCTTCCCCGTACAGCAGAATGTTGTCACCTAGAAAGACTGGAAACATTTTTTGCTACTCTTTTTGTTTGAATTGAGCTCTAAAGGAAAGTTCAAAGGGCTACAGCTGACAAAGATAGTCTCTCATAATAATCCTGGCAGTATTAAATTCATGTAGATGCCCACAAGAGAAAAGAAATAAACTCTGTTTTATAGCAAAATAAAGAGATACTTGAATCGCACCATGATCCTTTTTGTGATACCAGTGCTCAGTGCTAGTAACACTGGGAAGAGATACACTACACATATGTGTGGTATAGAAATGTGATGCTAGCTCTGAGTGCTGTTAGCATGGGGCATTTCTGTCCATATATGCTAACTCTGCATGACAGGTTGTATTGATAGTATCATCATGAGACCACTCCTAGGGATTAGCACTTTGATAATTTAGAGTGGGGGAATTCAACCTCTGTTTCAGACAATCTGTTCTTTAAAAGTTTAACAGTAATGATTTTTGCATTTAAATTGCACTTTTCATCCAAAAACTGCAGTTCAGATTTCTGTTTCTTGCGATGTCACTAGTCTCTGAACAGTTTTCCACTGGAAAGTGAAATGTTGAGACCAGACATTCCTAAAGTTAAAAAAGGGATTTTTTTTTAATCAAGTCATGTTTATTTGCCATAAGGAGCAGTAAAGGTCATATTTTTTCTTTTCTTTTCAGGCCCCCGTTAAGGGACCAATTCTGCAATTCCAACAGTTATTCAAGTAAGTAGACAAGATCCATTCAGTTGTAAGATGCTTCCGCCTCCCACCCCAGAAAACAATGACACTCAAACTTTCACTATTGTACCTGATTATTACAATATGCCATATAAAATAACATATGGCATAGCAGAGCTATACAAAATGCTGCAGTTGTATTATGTAGTCCATACTGACTTTTTCTAATGTAGCAGATTTCTCTTCTAAAAACTTCTCTAAGCATATTATTTGAAGGCTGGCCCTTTAAACTTAGCAGACTCAAGCTGCTACCACACCATAGTGGCCATTTTGCAACTGGCTTCTGCTTGCTGTATCTGCTCCTGGTTTTGTTGGTAAGTATTTCAAGTCTTTTTTTATGCTTTTCCCCTACTTTTACTTTTCTAATTTCTGAGGAGATGGTATGTTCTCACACATTCAGACCTAGGTATTCAGGAGTGTCTGCTAGCCATAGAGGAATGGTTAGCAATGCTTAGAGAGTCTTTATTCTGAATTTGTTTTCTGGTTTAAGCTAGTTGGCTTATTTTACTTAAAGAAGTTTAATGGCTTGTTGGGGAGAATTTGGATAATGATTTCATTTAGCTTTGAACAAAATAAAAATTGAGCCTGAGCTGTCCATTAAGGAACAGAGGATGGTATAAAAGTTTGGTAACTAGGCATGTTGAATAATTCATCATACATACTCTTTTCAGTGAAATAGTGCATCTGTTTGAAATAAAGCTTCCCTGTGTGGTGGAAGGTTGTCACCTAAAATGATTGGAAACATGATTTCGTTAATTGCTGCATTTTGAATTGAGTTCTAAAGGAGAGTTCAAAAGGCCACAGCTGACAAAGACATTCTCTTGGAAATGTGTATACAAATATTGAACATGTTCAGAAGACCAATCTACTGAAATATAGAAAAGATTTTATTTACTTTCTAAAAATAACATTAGTAAATCTTTCCTAAGAGTCAGCCCAACATCTGAATTACTCTAAAAATCTAATAACTTGGAGGATTTCAGTGATTCACACACAAAAGTGATTCACACACAATTTCATGGTTAAATTCGTTGTTTAAACAAGAAAGAAATTATAAGCAGTATAAAAATGAACTGAAGTCCTAGCTCTAAACATTTTTTTAAAAAAACAATTAATTAGATCATTAAAACAGACTGTGCAATACACTAAATATAAACCCAACAATATAGATAAATACTGCACACTAACAAACAACCTCTCCCTTATTCAAGCCCCCAGTTTCCTCACCAACACAAAACATATGCAAATTAAGCTTGAAAAGAAGATACCTAAAGGATCTTATTATGATAGCTGTCTCTCAGCCCTCAGGCACAATTCCATCTTATCATGGGTATAATATTTTATACTCTAATTTCATTTGTCAGGCTGAGAAAAAGGAAGAGGGCGGTTAGCATCAGAATGCAGGTCTCAAAGCTCTTGCTACCTGCTACAGAGACGACAAATGAGTAAGATTCCAATGCTACAGTTTGGAACTGTGGAATGTAATTAGCAGATAACCAGAAATCAGTCTAATGACAACCCCCTTCTGCACTCTTACACCTGTTGGACACCATTATACTAAAGTTCAACTGCCCCCAGTGCACAGATCAAGTAGAAAGTGTGTTTCAGTTCTGTCCACCTAGGTGGCAAAACCACACAAGGGAATAAGGTTCTGCCTCCCATAACAACTTCTCGTTTAATTTTTTTGATAGATTTTCTTTGTGTCCACTTAATGATGCCATATGAGAGAATAATTATTCATGCAATTTAACAATTTGAAATCCTGAAGGAAAAAATAAATGGAAAATATGTTATGGACAATAGTTTTGTAAATAGACAGACATGAGCTATAACTTACAAAAACTCTGATGTACTCTATAGTTTCAGTGTTTCCTTCCTAAACCATGAGTGTTGTGGAGATGGAAAAGTGACTTTAAATTGCACGCTACATTTATTTACATCCATGCAATCCCATTGACTTCAGTAGGTCAGACAGACCCCAGCAGTAAGAATCTAGCATTATATGGGCTATAACCAGAGTGTTGTTCAGCAGATAGATGCACTGATTATCTTGAGGGAACAGGACACCTCTGGAGTTTCCAACACAGAATTAAGCCTGATCTTCCCAGGCAAAAGACTCAGAGAAAGGGTTATGGCTGAAAATCCTACTGCTTCCTTCTGTTGTTAAATTGCCACTGTGTACGATCTACCCCCTTCTGTGCTGGGAATATGTGTCTGCACACATGCTCATTTCCCTATATGTATTCTATTCAGGTTCTAATACTGTACTGATCAATGAGTCACCTGAACACCTTCCAGTGATGCATTTAAGAGCATGATGAGACTAATGTGTTATGTGTAGTTCCTCCACCTAGAGAGAAAATTGCAAACGGAATGTTTGTGTATGATATGCTCTGTGCTTTTGTACTGACTGTCATCTTCATCACCAAGATCTAAAAGTCTGACCTTCCAAGGTTTGAGCTAAGGGATTAAATCCTGGGACTGGGAGCTGTAACAGATTTGTATCTTCTGTGGATAGAGCACAATGTGAGTCACACAATGTGCACTGATTTGTGGGTTACACTTTTTTTTATGTGTGAAGGTGAGGTCGCAGTTGGAATTGAAAGTGGGTTGCTGATGATGGTTTTGTGCTCCTGCAGGAGTGAATTCCACAGTCATGTAGCTGCCCCACAGAAAAATTCTGGATGGAATCCTGGCCCTATTGAAGTCAATAGCAAAACTTCCATTGACAGCAACTGGCTGGGGATCCACCCTTTGTCTCCTGCACAAATGGACTTCATTCATGCATTTAAACTCTGCCCTCAGAAAGCTGAACACAGCTCCTGGAGCTATTCATATGTCTCTGAGGACCTACAATGTGCAGACTCCTGAAATTTTACCCCATCATAAAACTGCTACAATCTATTTTTAAAAACTTCTCTAAGGGTAGATCTATACTTACCGCGCGGGTCGACGCGGAGAGTTCGACTTCTCGGAGTTCGAACTATCGCGTCTAATCAAGACGTGATAGTTCGAACTCCCCACGCGCTCCGGTCGACTCCGGAACTCCACCACCGCGAACGGCGGTGGCGGAGTCGACCTTGGAGCTGCGGACTTCGATCCCGCGGCGTCAGGACAGGTAAGTCAGTCGAACTAAGGTAGTTCGACTTCAGCTACGCTATTTGCGTAGCTGAAGTCGCGTACCTTAGTTCGACCCCCCCGCCCCGTAGTGTAGACCAGGCCTAAGTAGAGATCTGGGACCTTTAGCAATCTTATTTCATACTCCCTTCCAGAGGATGTTGTGAAGGCCAAGACTATAACAGGGTTCAAAAAGGAAGTTCACTCGTGTTCTCAAGATACTTCACAATGGGATGACTGCCACTGTCCTCTGTAATAAGTTGGAGAAAGACCCATTCACCATTCATAGTGCTAATGCCTCAATGCTTTTTTTCCATCTATCTTGCTGTAATCTTGATTCTTATTAGTGACCGCCTTTCTTTTGAAATTGGGATTGACCATCGCATGGATGGCCAGCTATTCAATCCGCGATGTCTTCATTCTAAAACTAAAATCACCAGGACTCTTATTATTACCAACCTTCAGTATGTTGATAACTGTTTTATCCTTGCACACAGTGAGGCTGATTTGCAATCCACCCTGCATCTCTTCTCAGGCACCTATCATAGCGTGGGATGTTCCCTCAATATTGGGAAGAGGTGCTCCACCAGCCTGCCCCAGCACAAGTTGCCCCCATTCTCCCACATATTGTCATTGGTGGTGAACCCCTGGAAAATGTTGAGCATTTCTCTTCCTTTGGTAGCCACCTCTCCCAGACAGCCAATCTTGATGTGGAAATTGAACACAGGATCCATTGTGCCAGCATATCCTTCGGAAAGTTGCTTCATTATGTCTTTATTGACAGAGATCTGCGGATGGAAACTAAGATCCTGGTCTACAATGCAGTAGTTATCCCCACTTTTCTTTATGGGTGCAAGACATGGGTGACATATAGAAGCCATCTTAACCATCTGGAGTGGGACCAACAGTGCTTAGGAAGATTCTCTGTATCAGATGGGAAGACCATCACACCAATGCCAGCGTTCTCTCTGCAGCTAACATCACCAGTGTTGAGGTGAAGATTATGAAACATCAACTTTGCTGGGCTGGCCATTGTGCACAGATGGCTGATACACATCTTCTGAAGTAAGTCCTCTTTTTTCAACTTAGTTATGGTAAGAGGGCTTTTGGTGGACTGAGGAAATGCTACAAAAACACCCTGAAAGTATATCTGAAGAAGGGAAACATTGATCCCATGAACTGGAAAGAGCTGGCTGGCAATAGACTGCAATGGCATTGCATCATACCTGAAGCCTCAACCTATTTTTGAAGAGAATCACCTTGCTCAAGAGAGTGAGAAATGGCAGAGGAGGAAGAAAATGGTACAGCATCCCAAATAGCAGTTGTGCTCTTTCCAAGCAACCACCTGTCACATATGTGGAAAAATCTGTAAACCACAAATTGGTTCCTCAGCCATCCTAAATTTTATCAGTGACTTTCCCCTCGACAGACATCACCCTTGTATCAAGGGATAGCCACCGCAGCATAAACACATCAAAATCTGTCAGTGCAAATCTTAGCTGTAAAGTCCCAGGAATAACACCTCACTTGTTTTCATGTCCCTCTTCAAAATAAGCCAGCTGGCTCACTTGTCCTTGCAAAGGATATAGCTATTTTTGGGTGCAATGATGTGTATTTTCTTCATTGTTTGTGAATACATTAAAAAAATTCTTCAGGGAAATTAGTGTTTTAGCAAAGTTCTGGATTGACAACCCTGGAGACCAGAGTTCTCTATTAATCCACAGAACATGAAACATGCACAGGCACAATGCAAACTTCCCCAAACTGTCTTGCTAGCATGACTCACTTTGTATGAACTACTTCACGGGAGAGAAAGTAGTCCAGTATTCATGCAGTTCAATCTTTAGTTTCTCTCTTAAATGGAGGGTGTGATTAGCCACTGATTACAATGAACTGACTCCAACTTAAAACTGTAGTTAATGAAGGGTGAATCAGTCCCAAGGGCCTTTGGTGTGGTAAAATTTTATTTTAATCTGGTGATTTATGCATTGTAAACTAGATTAACGTCAACAAACTTAATTCCATGAGGTGCTGAATAGCCATTAAGTGTTAACCACTCTCACTTATTATTTGAATGAACTGCCTTGAAATTACAAGCTCTATATTCCATTATCAGTATTCAGAACCAACCAGTTTCCCCATTGCTTGTGACTATTATGTAACATGAACTTTGCACATGAATATTAGAGCTGATCAGTTTTTCAAATGATAAGTTTTTTTTGTTTTAATTGAAAAATGGTCTTGTTTTGAAAATGATTTTTTAAATGATTTTTTTTTTGAAAGGCCTGACATTTTTTGTGACTTCTTTGGAAAACTTTTCAGCCATGTTTTTGCATGTCATTTTTTTGGGGGGAGTGAGGTGGGGGAGAAGGGGCACAACACATTTCAAAATGATGTAGATTTTAGTTTCAGTCAGGTCTATTGAATATGCCAGGCACTTGGTTTTGATAAACACTCTAATCTAATGAGAAATATTTTCAGATACAAAAGTCAAGTGTTAAGCCTTTGTTTGCAAACCCAGTAATGTTATCATTGGCTTGACAGCATAAAATTCAATATGTAATTGAGACACCTTAAATGTCTTCCTTTGTTCTTTTATTATTATGTTAGTGCAGGGGTAGGCAACCAATGGCACGCACGCTGAACGTGGCACGCAAGCTGATTTTCAGTGGCACTCACACTGCCAGAGTCCAGGCCACCAGTCCGGAGGGCTCTGCATTTTAATTTAATTTTAAATGAAGCTTCTTAAATATTTTTAAAACCTTATTTATTTTATATACAA
Organism: Mauremys mutica; assembly: GCF_020497125.1. Classification (NCBI taxonomy): domain Eukaryota; kingdom Metazoa; phylum Chordata; order Testudines; family Geoemydidae; genus Mauremys; species Mauremys mutica. The sequence goes on along the minus strand of NC_059073.1, from coordinate 95,516,135 downwards.
CAATAGTTTAGTTATATATTATAGACTTATAGAAAAAGATCTTCTAAAAATGTTAAAATGTATCACTGTCACGTGAAACCTTAAATTAGAGTGAATAAATGAAGACTTGGCACACCACTTCTGAAAGGTTGCCAACCCCTGTGTTAGTGGTATATCTTTCATTACAATTCTGTATATATTGTTGTTTGCCTAGTCATTCTATATGACAATTACAAACAAATTATAGTTTCAGATTTCAAGTATAGATAACGTATATTGTAGATAACATCCATGTTGCATATTTGCAATGACCAGTTCAACATTAAAAGTCACATGTTATTGGGCCACATCCTGAAGTTCTTTTTCCAAGAATGACTATGTTTTGTTGGCACAATGCATAGTAAGGAGCAGTGTGAAGCTCTACCACCTCAGGAAGTAAGGGGCAGCACTCTACCCATTGAGGATAGTCTTGACGCAACTGTTCAGACAGAAGCAGTGAATAGCAGCTGCAGCTTTCTCCATCATGTATTCAGCTCACTCTATGGACTGCTGTTAAGTGCAGTAGAGCCCTGGCCCTGATTCCTCTTCCCCTCTTTGAAACACTATGCATACCTGATGAAAGAGGAAGAGATCAATCCTGTGCTCTCATGAGTTTAGGTAATATAATAATGCCTAGCCATCATGGCAGCCATAAGGGCCAAGCAAAATCCAGACTTCAGTTTTCGCTTAGCCCTTACTCAGGCAAAACTCTCACCGAATTCATGAAATTTTTGCCCAGGTACTTCTGGATTTGATGCAATGTGTGCAATTCATCCAATCCCAGATCCAGTTTACTCTCATCCCTAAAAGTAGACAGTCACTCACATTTCAAGACCATACTGCCTACTATTTAACTCCAAGGCTGAAAATGTTTGATTGTCAGCTGTTTTATGCTGCGGTGGTTAGTTGGTGTCATGTAGCAGAGATCAAAATAGAAGAATTTACTGAATCTAACTTTAGGGATGAAAATGGCTTTCAGCACTGCTAATATATAATCCAAATAAAGCAACTTTTAGAATGTAAAGTGCAGTGGCAGTATTAAATGTAATCCCTTGTTTTTGAGGGATAAGAAAATTGTCCGTGCCGATATAGGAACCTGGATAGAGAGACATACAATATACATACATTTACATTCAGAATTGAGATTTGTGTTAGCAATGCAGAATGTTATCCAGAATAGGTTAAAACACTAATATTCTGTTTTTGGCACTAGAAAGTCATGCTGCTCTTTAAGAGTCCATCTAGGAGCTGTGAGGAATTCATCAATTTGATGTAAGCTTCTCTGCTCTGTTTGAGCTCAGTTAGAGTGAGAAGAGTTCTAAACATACAAGCATTCCTGCTTCACTGCTGACACCTGTGAGCCAATACAGGGAGTTCCATGTAAAGAGTCAGAATTCCAGGATCTTTCCTTGTCCTTTGAAGCTTCCAGGCAGTAGGAAAGAAAGTGGAGAATTAACCCATTCCCTCCCATCAGAAAGAAAGTGAGAGAGAGAACCTCTGTTGTGGCCTCTCCCATTGTACAGGAAGTTGCAAGGGAGGAGTTTTGGGGCTTGATTTTCAGACACACTTGTGTATGCACAATTTTGCACACTTGCTCAGCTATGAGACACTGTCTATGCAGTAGCACCTCTGCATGTAGTTAATAGCTTCTCACATTTGCAAGCTAGTATGTCCCAGTGGATTCTGAGTGTGCAGCGTCCAACCCCTATGCACCCAAATTTAGAATCTAGCCCAGGGTCGAAAAGTGCATGTGCATAACTCCAGTGTAGCTCAGGTGAGGCAACAACAGATATGTTGAGACAAATGATCACACAGACACCAAATCCTCATAGTAAGATGTGCCTATGCTTTTATTGTATAATTTTGACCCTAGAATCACATCAATTCACGGTGATGATGTTTTATGACAGTCATTCAGCGTGACTGTTAAGAGCTCCTAGTAAAGAAGTGCGCATTGGAAGCTATTTCCAGTGCATAACAACTTCTATTGGCTCTAGAAAAACCTATGAGCAATGTTCTTGAGTGTTCTCTCACAGGCACGTTATCTATTAGCTATCTGCATATATACAGACATTCCTTTTATATCCCACAGCGTCAGTCATAATATAAACATCACAACAGAGTCTCAGGTTACTGCAGTGCCACTGACAATACGGTATTTTTAGCATGCTAGCTCAGACACAGAAGTATAGCCATGGCAGCACAAACAGTGGGAGGGGTTAGCCACTCCAAGAACATACCTATGGACTCCGATGGGATCATACTTGGTGTGGCTAACCCCTCATGCCCTTATGCACCTATGCTCTATATTTAGCCTGATTGAGCTTGCCTGGATATAACCTCCTCCATCTGGAAATTACACCTTCCAGCTATAGTATAGATATACCCCTGTTCCTTCTCTGTGAGGTTGAGTGAACACAGTCAAAAATGGTGAACCATAACATTTGTCTAAGCAGTTTTGTTTTGGCTTGTAGATCTTCTATTTGACCTGCATGCTTCAATCTTGCTAGCAGGTGGGTTTTAAGTCCCAATCTGGGAGAGACTCAATTTGTTTGGCTATACAAACAAAACAGGAAGGCAGACCAGAACGACGGTGCACATTCAACAATGATAAACAAATCCCAGCAATCAATCTTAGCTTAGGGCTTAATGGAAGAGTTGCCATATTGACTGTGTAACAGCATTGCCATCTTTCATAATTTTATCACACAAATTTGGGGGCGTTCTCAGAGTCCCATCTGCTGCAATCACATTATTGCATGAGAAACCTCAGTTTTTTATCTGATAAATAAGTAAGTTTTTATCCCTCATAGTTGCAGAGAAAAGCTTTGATAGCTTAGAGCAGCGGTTCTCAACCCACGGGCCCAATTAGCACCCAGCTCAGTTGTGTTCTAAAGGCTGGCCTGCATCGCAAGGTGGAGGTCTGGAGTCAGGGGCAGCCGGCCAGCCCTGCACAGCATGGGTTGGGTCAGGGTCCGGGCTGCCACTGCTCTGCCATCCAGCCCCTGCGGCCCAGGTAACATATGGTGGGCCGCATATAACCAGTGGCTTAGAGTGCATGCTATAGATACAAAAATCAAAAGGAAAGGAGAAGAACCGAAAACTTTTTTTTTTCAGTAATCTTATGATTTTAAGCCAAACTCATGATTTGTGGGGTGGGGGAGGTGATTAATGATTTTCAAATGACTGAGGTGAGATGCGTTATTTGGCCCTCATTTAACTGAATTGGGTTAGTGTTTGTTCTGGATTAAGAAAGATGTTTAAAGGATTTTTTATGTGTAGGCTAAGTTCAGAACTTGTTTATCATAAGTTCAACATGTATTCTTTTGATACTGCAGGATATAAAACACTTGGCGTTGTAGGAAACTGGAGGTCATGAGACAGACCAATCAGTCTTGTATCCTCGAGTTTAAGTCCTAGCATTTCTCTATATTTAAATTTCCATGTAGATTTTTACATTCAAGAGTTGTTATAGTTCCTACCATGATGATTGTGAGAGTTCTCTTCATCATGCTAGCTGCCAAAGTCATTAGCTAACATTTATAGCAAAGCAGTTTATTCTGCAGCTGTAGAAGAAGTCAATCCAGCAAAAGTAAAAAAGCTGGTTTTGAGTTAAACGTGCTTAGCCAAGCCCCACACTTCACTTGAAGTGCCGTTTAGGTACAAACAAATATTTGCCTGCAGCAACTGCTCATCCCTCTTGAGGATGCAATGTGTAACTTAGACTCTCCCACCTGTGAAGCATGTTATTTCTTTTCCTGCATTTACAAGAAACTTGTGACAAAGTTTAAAATAAAAACCACAGAACTTGACAGTGCAAAAGGTTCAAAGGTTAACGTAGTGATAATATGTTCAAAGTTTGGGTAAAAGAAAGTAAGAACGTATCATGTTCAAGGTAATGTATTACCAATAAAATTCCATGCCATGTCACTATGTCTCCATTATATATATTAGAATTTAAAATAATTGGAACATATAAACTCTTTGTTTTTCATTTTTAGAAGTTCAATTTTAAGATCTTGCTTTTAATTATGCTTTCCAGAGACAGTAGATAGTTAAAATGCTTTGTATGGCCCTCTATTCTTTACAGCTCAGGGCAGGTCTACACTAAGGGCGGGGGTTGAACTAGGGTATGCAAGTTCAGCTACGTGAACTACTTACCCGTCCAGACGCCGCGGGATCGAAGTCCGCGGCTCCAAGGTCGACTCCGCCACCGCCGTTTGCAGTGGTGGAGTACCGGAGTCGACCGGAGCACGCGGGGAGTTCGAACTATCGCGTCCAGATTAGACGCGATAGTTCAAACTCCAAGAAGTCGAACTCACCGCGTCGACCCGGCAGGTAAGTGTAGACTAGCCCTCAGATGCCTATGGGCCTGATCCAAAGTCCATTACAGTGAGATGAGCTCTGCATTAATATTAGGGGACTTTGGGTCAGGACCTTTGAGCACCCACAATCCAGTTTAGCTCCTCTCTCCTGTTATGGAAGGGAACCAGTCATGCTGGTCCACGGAGGTGTGCAATCAGATCATTACCTGCTTGCAATTAGGGGCCTGGTTCTGATCTCACATGTATTGGTTTTATACCAGTATAACTTTGTTTACATCAGTGGAGTTACACTTGATTTACATTAATGCAGAGCACCATGACACCCAAGTATTGTGGGTGGTTATGATGAAAGGGGGTATGGATAAAACACCAGCCTGAAAACAACACTCCAAAACTTGGGTTTGAAAAATTTTGCCTTAAAGGGAAAGAAGTGTTGGCTTCTGACTTTCCAGGTTTCTCTATGAGCAGAAGTAGAAATTCTGTGAAATCTATGCTAGATCACCTGTCCTGATAGCCTGTAAAATATCCATCCTTGTATGAACCTCTACATATTAATCACAGTGAGACATACAGCCACCTGTTAAAACAGCCAGAAAAAAAACATCTTTAGTGACTACTGTGATGGGTTCCCCCCAAGGTGCCACCTGGAACAGGGGTACACTGAGCAGCATCACCCACTAGCCTGGACTCCCTCTCACGCTGTACTGCCATGACAAGCGGCAAAGCCCTCCAGCCTGCACTTTCACCAGCATTCATATAGGTAGGGACACACCCAGCTGCAGTTACATGCAGGCTCTCTGACCAGCCCCTGAACAGGAAGGCTACAGCTAAGGCAACTCCCATCTCCTCAGGCACGCATCTCCTCTGGAGTATAAACCCAAAATTATACTGTCTTGTGCTTCACGGGGAATTGTACAGCATAAGCTCATAAAATTTGCCCCCCTCCCTCGATATGGAGAGGCATATGCAACAGCCTTTGCCCCTTGAGCTAAGATTCCCATACACTTCATTCCAACTCATTGGTTTAGATAAAGCAAAAATAAGTTTATTAACTACAAAAGATAAGTTTTAAGTGATTACAGGTGATAGCAAACAGATCAAAGCAGATTACCTAGCAAATAAAAAAAAAGAAAACCAGGCTCAATATACTAAATAGATTGGATATCAGTAACACCCTAAGGGCTGGTCCACACTAAGAATCGGGGTCGAACTAGGGTACGCAAATTCAGCTACGTGAATAGCGTAGCTGAATTCGAAGTACCCTAGTTCGAACTACTCACCCGTCCAGACGCCGCGGAATCGAAGTCCGCGGCTCCAAGGTCGACTCCGCCACCGCCTTTTGCAGTGGTGGAGTACCGGAGTTCGAACTATCGCGTCCAGATTAGACACGATAGTTCGAACTCCGAGAAGTCGAACTCATCGCGTCGACCCGGCTCGTAAGTGTAGACTAGCCCTAAGAGATTCTCACCCTAAGAGATGATGCAAGCAAGTTACAGATTATTAAGGGACAAGCTTGGAATCCCCAGGTGTTTCATTCACAGGCTAGAAATCGCTTTAGCCTGGATCCAACACTTCCCTCAATTCAGTCTTTGTTTGTCAGGTGTTTTCAAGAGTCTTCTTGTGTGGGGAGTGAAGAATACCAGATGATGTCACTCCCTGCCTTATATAGCTTTTGCATAGGGTAAGAACCCTTTGTTTCAAAGCTTGGTTCCCAGACGAGTCTTTGGAAAAATACTGACATCCCAAGATGGAGTCCAGCATCATGTGGTCTGATCACATGTCCTTTTAGAGTCACATCAACCATTACTAGGAGGCTGTCTGTAGCATTCTCAGGAAGGCTTCCCAGGTGGGAGATAAGCTTCTCCTAAGGCCTATTGTTTTTTCCTAATGGCCCATTGCCCTGAATAGGCCCTTCCCCACCCACTATCTAGACTGAAAACATCTTGTCTAGTGGGCATTACCCAGGTGTAACTACATTTGAAATACAGATACATAGTCAATATTCATAACTTCAGCTACAAAAACAATACATGCATACAAATAGGATAATCATATTCAGCAAATCATAATGTTTCCAATGACACTTCACATGACCTATCTTTATCTATGATAAAATACATCATAATTAGATCATAATCATATCATAATATTACTATGTGCATGGGGTGCAGTGTCACAGCTACTATCAACAATTTTTCTTGCAATATTTGGAATAAAGTGAGGAAAGCTGCTTTCACGGTATTTCTAACCCAAATGAACCAGGAAAGACTAGGAATCTCATTAGTTAAGGTTTCTTGACAGACTAGATTTTGATAAGTTCTAGGCAATGAAACACCAAACCTTTTGAGAATCATCCCTTGCTAATTATCATGCAGTAAGGATCAAACTCCTCAGCACACTCACCTCCACTAACCTAACAGGACCTGTGTGTGTGAGTTGATACAGTAGGAGCTATTCCAGGTCAGAAATGATCACATGGGAGTGAGTGGAAGCAATTGGCTGATGTGTATAGGCTTGGCCATTTTGGTACTGTTTGCTGTTAGCTGAGATGTTTGTCTAGCATATAAACTTCCCCTCCCAATCAAGCTTATTCTTTCACTTGATCCTAGACTCATATTTGTTACACAAGTCTGTATATATTTAAATGAATTGAAATGAGCTTCCTGTGTGATGCCAGGGGCAAAAGAGCTAATGCTCTCCAGGGATGCATAAACAGGGGAATCTTGAATAGGAGTAGAAAGGTTATTTTTCCTCTGTATTTGGGACTGGTGTTACCACTGTTGAAATACTGTGCCCAGTTCTGGAACCCACAATTCAAGAAGGATACTGATAAATTAGAGAGGGTTCAGAGTACAGCCACAAGAATGATTAAAGGATTAGAAAGCCTGCCTTTACAGTGATAGACTCAAGGAGCTCAGTCCACTTAGCTTAACAAAGAGATGGGTAAGGAGTGACTTGATTACAGTCTATTAGTATCTACTTGGGGAACAAATATTTAATAATGGACTCTTGAATCTAGCAGAGAAAGGTATAAAATAATCCAATGGCTGGAAGTTAAAGCTAGACAAATTCAGACTGGAAATAAGGTGCACATTTTTAACAGTGAGAGTAATTAATCATTGGAACAATTTACCAAGGGTTGTGGTGAATTGTCTATCACTGGAAATTTTTATATCAAGAATGGATGTTTCTCTAAAAGATCTGCTCTAGCAATTATTCTGGGGCAATTCTATGGCCTGTGGTATACAGTAGGTCAGACTAGAGGATCACAGTGGTCCCTTCTGACTTTGGAATCTGTGAATTTGATTTCTGTTTCACTGCACGAAAGGTCCACCCCATGTGCAGATAGCCAACACCAAGCCTGTGCACCCCCTTCAGCCTAGGGTTGAATCTCTCCCAATAAGACTTCACTTCAGAGCCAAGTAGTAGGGCACAGTAAGCTGGGAAGTGAGTTAACCGATATTGCAAGAAATATTCTGAAGAACAGAATAAGGAAATGTATGTTAAGTCTATACGTTTGAAAGATTTCCCCACAATGACTTTTTTCCTCTTTCTAACATGAACTGCATTGAGGGACTTGCCTGAGCTCCTTTCATCTCCCCTCATCAATCACCCCAATGCTCTCCCAGCTGCTGATCCCTCCTCCTAGCACTCCACCAGATCCAGCCCCCTCCCCAGCTCTGGTACCCTTGCTGGAGATCTCTGTACCTCAAAATGCACTGATCTGATTGCCCCCATCTCCTGGCCTCTATGCTCCTTTGGTCTTCCTACTCTCACCAGCTTCCTGCCAGTGTTTTACCTGAAGATGTGCCTTCTCATTTAACCCACCTTTCCCCTCTCCTGTGTGTTGGGTCTGGAATTAGTACTGACTGAAAGGAACACATACTGGAGATCAGAGAGGGTTACCTACAGGGAGATAGAGTGGGTTGATTATTTCATGAAACAAGAGTCCTAGCCCACCCCACAACCTTGCTGCCAGAACCCCTCCTTGTTCACACTAGAGTTGCCTCACACACATTGGACTCCTGCCAACCTGTTTTAAACAGCCAGTTTCCTAAAGATGGCGATTCTTTTCAAGGCTGTCAGATTTCCTGAAACTGTTACAGCCTATTAATTAGGCATGGTATGTTTTTCATCATTAAGTTATCAGCATTTATTGTCATTAACTATCAGCTCAACTCTGCTGTTTATGAGAGATTCTCTGTTGATTTGCATGCACTCTGAATAAATGTATTGGCACACCAGAGAACTGCATACTCCATATTTTCTCTAGCCTTGGGCAGACATAATCCCAGAAATGAAACCATTAAAAATGAACATATTTTGTAACACTTTATTACAATACAGCAGGGCTAACGCTAAGGCATCTTTATTATTTGCATCACACAATACTGCTGAACCAGGCTTGTACATTACATACTTAGAGAGCTCTGTAACAAATAAAACAGTTAAATCCACATTAGCACAAGAGACTTACTGAATAGTTCCAAGGTAAACACAAATCACAGGAATGGTAAAAATATCTGTTTGAGCAAGGTGTATGTTTTTCTAAATTAATGACACTATGAGACGGGTATATTTATTTATTTTTTGTTTTGTGGGTTTTTGTTTTTTGAATCTATGGTATGTAATGTATGTTAACAGGAAGGGTTACATAGTGGTTAGTGCACTGAAACGGGAATTAGTAATCCTGGGTTCTAGCCCTGATTCTGCCACTGGCATTTTTGCCTACAGATATATGAGGCTGTTTCCTCCCCTTCTCACCTCCCATTATTCATTCCCTGCCCCCCAAACACATAGTTTCATTACCTGCTTCATTTCCACAGATTCTGTGAAAGCATTTGCTAATATTGAATTGCCTGTCTCCACTTAAAGTGTTTTGAATCTAGGTTTTTAAGGAGAGTTTAAATGGATTTAGTTATTCTAAACAGAACTGATTGACTCAGTTATAGGTTACCAGCCAGAATGCAGTACTCTCTTGGGGTACAAGACAAGATTGCTCAGCCTATTCATTTTCTATCTAAGGTACTTCAAAGGCTCTCATCACTACAGGATCTGAGCACGTCACGATTTGTGATGTATTTATCCTCACAATACCTCTTTGAGGTAGAACAGTACTATTATCCCATTTCACAGATTACAAAACTGAGGCTCAGAAACTAAGTGATTTACCCAAGGTAACACAAGAAATATGTGATAGAGCAAGAAATTGAACCTGTCTCCTAAGTTTCTGGTTAGCACCCTACCTACCAAACACATTTGCTTTAAACTCTGACTATCTAAACTAAGATGATTATAAAGATGTATGCTATCTTTGCATGAGGTGATCCTCTTGGATGCAATAAGAGGTCATTGCCTAGCCCTCGACACAGACAACCTGTTAACATTTGCTAGAACCAGGGAAATCAAATTTTGCTTCAATGAATTAAATTTTGCTGGATTTCAAGGTACTAAAACAATTATCATATATTCAAGGTTATGCTGTGTGGATTTAGCACTTCCCATAATCTCTCTTCACTATTTCTTCACGTCACCACACAAGAGGGAATAAATGTCCCTGTGGATTTAAACCAAGTCTTTAAAATAAATGTCTGATTGATCTGAAACACCATTAAGGAGCTCTGGGAAGGCAGCCTGACTTAACCATCTCCCTGCTAGAAAAAATCTCATAGAATCTCTTCATAGAAATGACTTGCTCCTCCTTTTATTATTTGCTGCAGATGTACCTGAATATTCTCAAGAGGCCTTTATTAACAGACTGACAAGATGCTGTGAAACTGCCTGTTACAGCTCAAAAAGCTCCCAATTTCTCTCAAAGGATGTGCTCAGGTGTGCATGGAATTTATACTTCAAAATTTTAATTCTGGGTAACCCAGTATGAGGTTAAAGCCAATTTGGAAGAGACATTTTATGACTGTGTGGTTGGGCAGGCACTGGAGCACATTGTGTTTCTTCTTTACTATTTTGAGAAGATAAACATATACCATCAACTGTGGGAGATAGCTTAGCAGCATATGGGAGCTATCGCTCACGGGGGCATTTTAAACAGACTCTTTATACGTCCAGGGAGAAAACTGACAGACCATAAAATTCTTCAGAAACAGAGTTTCCATCAGGTTTATTAGATAATATTTCAACAATGAACCAGGATGGGACTATAACTTTACCACCCCTTACTCTAGAACCAGTGGGAACAAGAACATAAGACATGTACTTCTGCAAAAGACTAATGCTCCTTCTAATCAGGTATCCTGCCTCTGACTGGAGTCAATGCCAGATGCTTCAGAGAAAAAAATAACCTTAATCTACCACCACCTCCCTACTCTGTTATGCACCTCACTGTGCAGTACTAAACCATAGAAGAAAATTTCTTCCTTACACCAGCTGGTGATCTACTTATGCCGTGAAATATGAAGACCAGTAGGCCTGGTAATCTTTTTTTATTCCAGCTTGTGTAAGTAAAGATATTATTCTTATTCCTATAAATGACTAATCTTCTTTTTCCTTATTACTTTTAAAGCAATGTCCCATTGGCCAATCTATTAGTTATCCTCACTGGGAGAGTGAGAAAAGAAAGGTGGGAACAAAGGAAAGAGTGCACAAAAAGTAATACCTAAACATTTTCCTTTTACAGTATAAGAAAGGTAGTGTGACATATACTCATTAAAAGTGAACGCTACTGTTATATGAAAATTAGGTTGTTACTGCCTGACTTCAAGGACAAATTTATTACTTTCACTTTTTTCTCATTGAATATGCCACATTTGTTATGTGTCACTATGCACTCATATATGGGGGTTGGGTTGTTGTTTTTTGGTTTTTCACCTGTCTCATGGATATAGGTACCTCTCTACAGTCCATCTCTGCTAGCAATCCAGAATGGTTGTGGTGGTGCCCATCCTATAATTTTAGCCTAGTGGTTAGAGCAATTTCCTGGGGTGTGGAGACCAGGATTCAATTTCCCATTCTACCTGAGTGGGAGAAAGATTTGAACAGGGGTCTCTCACCTCTGAGAAGTGTGCTCTAACTACTGAATTATGGGATATTGCGGTGTAAAGCTTCCACAGGCTCTCCTCTGTATACATAATTAGAGAGTCATCAGAGCAGAAAGACTGAGTCTTCCACCTCCCACATGGGCGCCATAACCACCAGGCGCGCTCTCTCTCTCTCTCTCTCTCTCTCTCATTCTCATTTGCCCAATGCCTCTATTTATCTGAAGTGGTACAATGACAATAGGAGAGACAAGCCTTGCACCAGAGTATTCAATAGACAAGTGATTAGAGCAGTCTCCTGAGAGGTTTGGGAGAGCCCTATTCAAATCCTTTCACCCCAAAAAGCAGAGGGGGAGGGGAGTTGAGCATGGGTCTCCAACATCCCAGGTGAGTGCTAGGAGTGCCTAAGTAGATCTGAGCAAAATAACTAATCAATGGGAAAGGCAATGGAGAATGAAGCCCAATGTGTTTGCTTATGACCCTCTGTTCTTAGGAAGATTCATCCACACGTATCTGCCTCTCTGATATTCAATTCTGGTCAAATCTTAGCATTGTTCTTCCACTGTTTGTGCTGGTATCCTAGAATCAAAACACTTCGGAACTCAGGACACCGCTTTATCATCTCAGCTCTTGTATTAAACTATTGCTCCAAGACTGCTGTGTCTCTGCTAGAAGATGACACTACTCTAAGCTGCTTTCACTACACACACAGATGAGAAATTCTGTAATACTTGTGGTCTCCATGTACACAATATCCTGCATACACCACTATCCTCACTACTGTGAGATGGCTAGGAAATGTGAGACAAGGCAGTTGGTTCTTGGAGGAAGAAGAGAGAGAATGACTGAAGCACTTATTCTTTAATTGGTAGGGCATTGTTAATTAGCTGTGCTGACATAAATTGACCTTTCGTCAGTTTTCCCTGACACAGTAACTCTTTATTCAAAGTAAAAGAATGAGCTGAATTAAATACTCAACTCATAAATTGCCATCCCAAAGAACCTCAAAGTCTCTGTCTGTTGGTGATAGCTGGGGTTAAAAATCACGTTGTGGACATTCTGCAATCTTAAAAGAGAAAACAACAAACTCTCTCTCTCAAAAGAATAAAAAGAGAGAGAAAGTGAAACAGTCTCCCCACCAAGCCTTGAAGTAGGTGTTCCTGAAGCAATATTTACATTCAAATGAATAGAGGAACATAAAACGTTTTAGTTGGAGCGATTTACCCATCAGGACTATTGGCCCATCAGGGCTCATCCATGTTAAGTATTCCATTTCTTTAGAACAGCACCTAATTGTTTCTTGAATGATCCTTGTGTTTTGCCTCAGCAATAGTGCCTGATAAGCCATTCCATATGTTTATTATGTTCAAAGTGAAAAAAGCCTTGCTAACATCTGTTGTGGGTTAGCTTCTCTTTAATTTCCACTTATGTCTCTTGAAATTCATACTGGATAGGAAATAGTGATTCAAGCTGACATTCTGCATTTTCATTAGATTCCAGCATACTTCACTAAAGTAACTCCAATTTTTGTTGTCGTTTACAGGTTACCGGGGTGCTGGAACAATTTTTATAGTGGGGGTGCTGAGAGCTATTGAACCAAACTGTAAACCCAATATATATAAAGGAATCCACTTCAAGCCAGAAGGATGTTGCAGCACCTCTAGTTCCAGCACCTAAGCAGGTTACTTTTAACTTGGTCTATATTTTTGGTATTTGTATAATACAATTATTACAATAATTCTAATATTATAATTACACCCAAAACATTAAGATAATTTTTAAGTAAACACTATGGGCCTGATCCTCAGCTGATGTAAATCAATATAGCTCCAGTGAAATTAATGGAGCTCTGCTGATTTACACCAGCTGTGGATCTGGCCTCAAAAGATTATAAAATACACCAGCACAAGCTAAATAAATAAATCAGAGTTAAGGATGTTGCCTCATGTTGTTAAGCTTCAGTTCATCAAGGGTCTTGATGTAGGGACTGATGCTGTGCTATAGTATATGGGCGGTATTAGTAGAAGATATTTTCACAAAATGGCTGGGCCTTTTAAGGGGAGACAGAGCCCAGTCTATCTGTGATCGGCTTCTGCAAGGGGACGACCCATCTCAGCCACGTGTCGGTAATTAACTGTCAATAGGTATGTCTACACTGCAATTAGATACCCGTGGCTGGCCTGTGCCAGCTGGCTTGGGCTAAGGGGCTGCTTAATTGCAGGGCAGAGGTTCAGGCTCAGGCTGTATCCCAAACTCTGGAACCCTCCCACATTGCAAGGTCCTAGAGCCTAAGCTCCAGCCTGAGCCCAAGTGTCTATACTACAGTTAAACAGCCCCTTAGCCTGACCCCCATGAGCTTGAGTCACTGGCACGGGCCAGCTGCGACTGTCTAATTGCAGTGGAGACATACCCTAGGTGGCTGGCTGGCAGCTAATTGAGTAGAGCGTACCTGGACTTGACAAAAGGCTATGGGAGCTCCTTTGAAAAAGGGTGCTCCCAGGGAGAGGAGCAGGATGTGTGTGGACCCCTCAATCCAAGAGATGAAAGGACTAAAGCCTGGTCTATACTAGGCGTTTAAACCGGTTTTAGGAGCGTAAAACCGATTTAACGCCACACCCGTCCACACTGAGAGGCCCTTTATATCGATATAAAGGGCTCTTTAAACCGGTTTCTGTACTCCTCCCTAACGAGAGGAGTAGCGCTAGTATCGGTATTACCATATCGGATTAGGTTTAGTGTGGCCGCAAATCGACAGTATTGGCCTCCGGGCGGTATCCCACAGTGCACCACTGACCGCTCTGGACAGCAATCTGAACTTGGATGCAGTGGCCAGGTAGACAGGAAAAGCCCCGCGAACTTTTGAATATTTCCTGTTTGCCCAGCGTGGAGCTCCGATCAGCACGGGTGGCAATGCAGTCCAAAATCAAAATAAAAAAAAAAGCTCCAGCATGGACCATGCGGATGTGATCGCAGTAAGGGCAGGCAAATCTGTTCTATCAGCGCTCCGTTACAGAAGACGAAATTCAAAATCATTTTAAAAAAATCTCCAGACAGACGCCAGAGCAGGGACTCAGCGCACTGCTGCGTGACAAGCGTAACGGAAAGCCAAAGAATCAAATGGACGCTCATGGACTGGAAGACTCAAGCTATCCCACAGTTCCTGCAGTATCCGAAAAGTATTTGCATTCTTGGCTGAGCTCCAAATGCTTCTAGGGTCAAAAACAGTGTCCGCGGTGGGTCAGGGCATAGCTCGGCAATTTACGCACCCCCACCCACCCCCAGAAGTGAAATGGAAAACAATCCTCTCTTGACTCTTTTACATGTCACCCTATCTTTACTGAATGCTGCAGATAGACGCGATGCTGCAGCACTCAACACCAACATCCTTGCTCCCCCCCCCGCCATGGGTGGCTGATGGTGCAGTAAGACTGATACCCATTGTTATCATCAGCCTATTGGCACATGGGGCAGTGCAAAAGGACTGGTAACCATGCTGACTAGCATCCGTTAGGTCTATCAAGGGCGCCTGGCCCTAATTTTTCCTGGTAGATGGTGCAGTATGGCTGGTAACCGTTCTCATCATAGCAACAGGGGGCTGAGCTCCATCAGCCCCCACCCTTCATGTGTAAAGAAAAGATTCAATTGCCCCTGGACTAGCAGCGCGATGCTGGGCTCCTCTCCTCCACACTTCTTAATGTCCTGTCTGGACTATCATAGCAGCTGGAGGCTGCTTTCCACTCATTTCTCACTAACAAGTCGCTGTGTCTTATTCCTGCATTCTTTATTACTTCATCACACAAGTGGGAGGACAATGCTACGGTAGCCCAGGAAGGCTGGGGGAAGAATGGAATCAACAGGTGGGGTTGTTGCAGGAGCACCTCCTGTGAATAGCATACAGCTCATAATTTCTGCTGGATCTGACACAGAGCAGCTGTGCTCTCTGGTTCTATGATACAGTGGTTCTCTAGTACACTTGCCCAAATTCTAGACAGGACTGATTCTATTTTTAGATACCAAAAAGGAGGGATTGACTCAGGGAGTCATTCCCAATTTTGACTTTTGCGCCCCTGGCTAAGAGCAGCCAGGGGCACTTATGACAGCAACAGATGGTGCCGTGCAAAAGGACTGGTAACCATGATCATCTTTTTACCAATTTATGGATTGGTAGATGGTACAGTATGGCTGGTAACCATCTCTGCTGTCATGCAAAAGCAAAAGCATGCTGCTGTGTAGCGCTGCTGAATCGCCTCTGTCAGCGGCATCTAGTACACATACGGTGACAGTCACAAAAGGCAAAACAGGCTCCATGATTGCCATGCTATGGCATCTGCCAGGGCAATCCAGGGAAAAAAGCCGCAAAATGCTTGTCTGCCGTTGCTTTCCCAGAGGAAGGAGTGACTGACGACATTTACCCAGAACCACCCGCGACAATGATTTTTGCCCCATCAGGCACTGGGATCTCAACCCGGAAATTCCAAGGGGCGGGGAGGCTGCGGGAACTATGGGATAGCTACGGAATAGCTACCCACAGTGCAACGCTCCAGAAGTCGATGCTAGCCTCGGACCGTGGACGCACACCACCAATTTAATGTGTTTAGTGTGGCTGCGCGCACTCGATTTTATACAATCTGTTTTACAAAACCGGTTTATGCAAATTCGGATTAGTCCCGTAGTGTAGACGTACCCTGAAAAGGGGCCAACTGGATAGAAGCTGACTGAGGCCCGAAACTGGTCTTTTTACTGGTGTGGGACTTCTGATTCAAGAAGAGTCTGACTGTTTACAACCCAGCTCTAGCAGGAGGGCTGTGGGACTCCCGGATACAAGGAGGAGATGCCTACCTGAATTATTACGCAGTGCCCAGGAAAAGGCTGTGGGACTACTGACTCTGAAAGGGAATGCTTGTTGGTGTTAACCCCAGGACCACAAGAAGGATTGGACTTGAGAGGCTAAAAGAAATTAATAAAGGAGGCCACCTAAAGGGAATATCTTCTTCTCAGTACCTGTATCATAGAAAATGATTGCAAGCACCAAGGAGCTGAGGGCCGTGTACCTGCAGGGCCATCAGCGGGAATGCTTGAGGACTGCTCTGTCACAGATAAAATAAGGTGAGCTGCAACTGAAGAGACAGCCTGAGTTCTGAATTTCTTTACTTGTGATAGTTTGTATTTGTCTAAATTAAAATTTTATGGTAACTTATAATGATGCCTGGTGTTTGCTCTTTTCATTTTGGTATTGGCCTTTCAGTGTACATTCTAATGATGATGCTCCCTGGGAATAACAAGAATTACTTGGTATATTGGGCAACTGGCAAGAGCTTAAATAGTAAAACCCAAAATGTTCCATAATCTCTTGTTGATTTCAGTCTGACAGATTTGTGCTGACATTATATTTCTAATTTGGATCTCAGCCTGGATTTTTATTGTGTCTGCAATTTTTAAAGGAATTTTTAATTATGATAGTACTACAAAGCTGCTTCCACAGCACTATGTATGCTCTCAGCCATTCTGGAAAAGAAGGCCTGCAGCAAATACCAGACTGCTTGCATGTTTGAGACATCCTGTCACAGGCCAAGACCAAGCAAAGGAATTCAGGCCCTCATCACTGAGATGAAAGGAAAGGTTGAAATTAGCTGCTCCCATCTCCCTTTAGTGGTTCCAAAGCACTGGAAAGGAAATAATCCAGTGTGCCTTAGTCATGAGAACATGAACTGGTCTCTCTCCATGGCTCTGAAGATGTTCTTTCTTGTAGGAAGTGGGTGAGGAGGGAAGGGGAAGGAATAGGCTGCACTTTTGTGGCATAGGAAGAATGTACAGTGCAAGCAGCAGTCAGAGTTGCTATGTCATTACTACACTGAACTTCTGGGTGTCTTTGTGACTCTGACGGAAACAAGCCAGCTTATCTCCTGATTCCATTACTGTTTAATCATGCTAAGAAAAAAAGGAACAAGAGAAGAGTGTAAATTTGGGCCAGGAAAACAGAATGTAGATAACTATCACTAAATAGCTGTAGATATGAAGAACAAGTTAAGAGAATACATATGCAGATTTGCATGCAGAGGTCAACGTATCTTCAGCTGGCTTGTTTTCCCATCAGAGTTCCAAAACGGTGGTGTATCTCAATGACTTACCATAGAAAACAAATTTGATCAATGTAAAGTCAAACTATTTTTATTTAAGCTACTAGTTTTGTAAACTCAGCCTGGTATCTGTGTTCCTTCCTTTTCATGTATTGTCACCTACTACAAAGTATCCTCTTTCAAAATGTTGCCCTTACCCTACTTCGACCAGTTTAATACCTTTGTCTTAAAATTGTGCACTCACATCTGTGCAACTTCACTGATTTTTTTTTAAGGACCTGTGCAACTGAAGGCAGAATTTGACCCACAGTTACAATTTATGTAGCAATTCTGTTGACTGTTTGTAAAGCATGAGATCCAGCTCTGAATCCTATAGATATGGTGGCGATGCAGAGCTAAAAGGAGTAGCAAGTGCCATTTGTCATGAAAGTACGCAGATTCTGAGTACACATAAGTAGCATCCGTGGAATAAGAAGGTACCATTTTTACATAGTCACTCTGCATTAAATTATTTTGCTACAATGAAAAGTTGGCCCCCAAAACTGTCACTCCATTTATTGGTCTCATTGGTTAACCTGCAGCTGTGGTCCAGTGGTGAGAATCTGCACCGGATTCGCTTTGAAGGAGAAAATTTGAACAGTGTGAGAGAGAGAGGTCAGAAGCAGCATCCATATTAGCTTCCTTTCTCTCCATCTCTTTCAACCCTACCTTCTATCTTCAAACTCAAGAGATTTTACAAAAAGAATAAATGTGGGGTTCTTTTTATATACCTTCTGCTTCTTGAAGTTTTAGGGTTCACATTCAAGCTTTTCTCCACAACCAGGAGGGCTGCTTCCCTCTAACCTCACCCCTCATAATGAGGTTGCACCATTGGGAAGTGTTAGCCTTCAAATGAGATATTAACTCTTTTGCTGTCAAATAGTACCACAGATTAATTGGTGACAATACATATATACAGAGCTGTATAAAATACATTGGTAAGTGCACTACAGCAGCTGTGGTTATTTGCATACTGTACGGGTATGTCTACACAGTAAAGCAAAATACTTCTGGGCTCAAATATTACTGTCACAGGAAAAGCACACTGCTGTCAAATTTAAGTGATTGTCCAGACTCCCAAAGCTCTGCTTGTTCCATGTCAGAACAAATTTACTTTAGAGGCTCATTTCCAACACTTGCTTGCCTGTGTCCTGGTTGTTCAGACTACCAGTCAGGCACACTTTTACAGAGTTTGGAACCACACATAAAGTACAGCAGTCTCTGTTCAAATCCTAGCTCCTGATAGGGTGGTCATAGGAAAACACTCAGTAACTTCTTTATCCTGAAGAACCTCCTAGTGCAGGAGTCGGCAACCTTTCAGAAGTGCTGTGCCGAGTCTTCATTTATTCACTCTGATTTAAGGTTTTGCGTGCCGGTAATACATTTTCATGTTTTCAGAAGGTCTCTTTCTAGAAGTCCGTAATATATAACTAAACTATTGTTATATGTAAAGTTAATAAGGTTTCAAAATGTTTAAGAAACTTCATTTAAAATTCAATTAAAATGCAGAGCCCTCCAGACCAGTAGCCAGGATCCGGGCAGTGGGCGTGCCATTGAAAATCAGCTTGCGTGCCGCCTTCGGCACCTGTGCCATAGGTTGCCTACCCCTGTCCTAGTGTGTTTTAATTCAATTGCTGGAGTTACTCCATTCACACTGTGTACTGTAGTATACAAAGAAGGCCCAAAGAACAGCAGAGAAATGTTAGTCTTGTGAGATTCCCCAGGGTGAAATCTGAACTGCTGAGCTGCTGTGCCCGTTAGCTCTCCAGCCTGGGATGCTTTTTCCATTGCTTTGCTAGTGGACAACAAACCTCTCAAGACGCTGATCACTTACAGCCACCAGCATGCAGAATCACTCCCAGCTGAGTACATTAATACTAAGCCCAGCCATCCATGAATAGACAGAAGGCAACACCTACATACCCCTCAGTCCCAGCCTTCCCTCCAGACAATTATGTCTTGTACCATTCAGTGTCCAACTGGACTGTACAAGCTCATAAATCAGTTTGTCATTCCATCAAAGGGTAATGAACATGCACCAGCCTGGTTGCCTCCAGTGGAGGCTTCCCAAACACTTCAATCAAACACACTGGTTGTGAGAAAACAATAAAACAACTTTAGTAACTAGAGAAGGATAGATTTTAAGTGATTATAAGTGATAAGACATACAAGTCAGAGTTGGTTACAAAAGAAATATAAAGATAAACGCACAAGCTAATATCTAAATTTTACCAAGGCTAATACGCAAAAAGGTGGCTCTCGCCCAAAAGCTTACAGCTGTCTGTGCCAGCTGGAAAGCCTGCCAGCTAGGATCCCTTTCTGTGGTTCCAAAAGTTTCCTTTGGTCTTTCAAGCATTGTAGGTGCCATGAGCAGGGACGGGGGGTGGAGAGAGAGAAGGTGATGAGTAGATCACTGTCTCTCCTTTTTATACCCTGACCCTTTGTATTGGAAAAGTCTTTGCTGGGTCATGGGGTCAGGCAGTTCCATGGTGTATGTGAGCTGCCAACTGTCCTTCAGGTGAATTGTAAATACTTTATTTATACCCTTTTTTCCTGTCAAAGGATGGCTGCTTATCTAGGTGATAGAGGTGATAATCCTGATGGTTCATTTGATTATGCTGATCCCTCAGTGTGCCTTTGTCTCTGAAAAGCTAGTTTGGACCTCCTTTTCTAATCTTGTAACATAATACAGTAAAATCATTCTTATACAGTATACTCTCATAACTTTACATACAAAGCTAACACAAATATATTACCAGGATAATAATGTTCAGCAGCTTATGAGTTTTCAAATTATACCACACAAGGCATACTTTGTATAAAATATATTATAACGATATAAACACTGTGAACATGGGGTACAGGGTGTCACATGGGTTACAGTGTGTCAGAAGGCTATCCTGAATAGGCATCTTCTTTGCTTGGGTCAGACTCCCACCAATAGGTCATATAAGTCAGAGAGCCTCATTGAGCTTACACTCATACTGATTCTTCTCTGTTTATGCTTCTGCTGCACTTTGTGATCTTTGTGTAATAAGCTATTGTGCGAATGGTGTACTCTAGGTTTCTAGTATAGGCTGTTTGTGCAGAGGAAGAAATGATGTACATACTATATACAGACATGAAATTACTTTTGGTAACCTGTGAATGGTTAATATCAGTCCGTTTGAATGGTACTGATGCGGATCTTCCATGTTGCTTTCTAGCTTCACTCAACACAAATTCAGTTTAGCTGTACAGTAGAGAAGCATGCAGGGGGGATACGGTGAAGAACTGCCTCACCAGGATGTGCTACTGACTTGAGGAAACATCCAATTTGGAATATGAATTCAGGCCATTGCACTTTTATTCCATGTGTTGCTTATGAGGTCATCCTAAAACTGCTCCTTGCATAGAACTCCCTTTTGGAACGCCACTCCTGGAGTGGCTACAGGAAAATGGCTGCTTTATTTAAGATTAAATGAATGGGCTGTTCTCCCATAGTAAAAGACAATGTGTACATAGAGGATGATAATGTACCTTTGCCCTGTTTGTTATAATTTAATTGCTCCTAAAGAGCCCAATCAGTATTGATGCCTCGTTGTGCTGGGTTCCGTACAAACCCATCTGATGATCCAGGACTTGTACTGGAGAGTTTATAGTTTAAACCCATCACGTACTTTAAACAAAAATAATAATAAATTTTCCTTCTCTTTTTTGAACTAGTGGGGGAAAATTTAGAAACAATGTTAGCTGACTAGGATTATATGAAGTCTAGAGTCTGACATGTTTTGTCTTAAAATGACACAATACAATAATCAAATATTTATTACAGAAGGAACTGGAATGCAGGTGTGTTTTCCCCCCTCCCAGATGAGTACCCTGACCACCAGGCTATAGAGTAATTCTCTCTTTCCATCTCTGGCCCAATTAATATTTAATTATTTAATACAAAGTGGAACTGCTTCAAAGGAGAGATTGAGAGAGACTCACCCCAGCATAGCCAATAACCTGGTGATAAAAGCACTCATCTTGGATATGGGAGACCTGGTTTCCAGGACCTGCTCTAGAACAGGGTTTCAAATTTCAGTCTCCCGCATCCTAAGTGAGTACCCTAACCACTGCACTATTGGATATAATGGGGGGATGCACAATCTTCTCTTTCTGTTCAGTTCTCTGAATCTAGTCCTGAGCTTCTCAAGCAGGGGGACAGGCCTCCCTTGGGATGGGGGGTGGGGTAGCGCAGAATGTATTGGGGGCGGGCATGAGAAGCTTTAGGGGGAAAAAAAACCTTACTGAGCACATTTTACCCACAGCAATGAATAGCTAGCAAAGCTGATTCCTTCAGACATATCAGGTCCTCAGGTGGCGCTGTTCATTTGACTCAAAAGCACCCTGCATTTTGATGGATTTCTGTTAAGCTTGCATAGCATTATACAAAGTTGTTGCCATCTGTAAGTTAATTCATTTGCTACGATGCAGTTTGCACATTCAATTGTAAGCATCAACCACAGTCGCAGTTTTGCTTTTGTTCTTACTATAACGGCTGGTTAGCTCTGTTTGAATCAACGCCTTACTCTTTTGAATATTTAGGGAGAGTTGCAGGTTGATTATTTTTTATCAGTGGATGTATTTCTGTGGTGAGAGGGGTGGGCGTGAACTACTACAGACACAAAGAAAGGGGGCCTGATCGAATAAGTTTGAAAACCACTGATCTAGTCTGAAAGCAAAATGTTTCATTGGATCTGATACAAATTATTTTCCAATTTGTTGATTCACTGAAAATGCTGACTTTTTTGGGGTTTTGGAATTTACCTGAAACATTTTTTTTTAAACTGGTGCCAGTGAATGGAAAAATCAGTTATTAGCACAAATCTATTTCCTGCAGTAGGAAATGACTTGACCCCGGCCCCCAGACTTAGTTAGATCAAATGGAGGGGCTGTTCCAGCCCAGAATATGCCATAGTGCAGAGCGCTACATGTGTGTCCCTTCTGTTCCCAGTCTGCGTTTTCCCCTCCCCTGGCATGCTCTCCTCACCAAGGGCAGCTTATGTGAGCCCTGTGCTACTCCTGCACCAGAAGAATTCTTCCCTGCCTGTAGTATGCCCTTTATTATCCCTGTACACAACCTGAGTGGCATGTTGGGGCTGGAGCAGAGCCAGAATTGATCCCCTTATTTTAAAGGGGAAGAAATAATTCGGGTTTGAAACATTTTATATAAAGAGGCTATGAAACAAAAATAAAATTGGCCTCTAATATGCTTGGTTAACTGCTTTTAAAAGAATAACTACAAATAATCCCCCACACCTAAAATCTCTATAGTAACATTTTTAAATGGATGGCATGTGTTGCCATGTACACCATTTGTTTTTAAGACATACTCTAGAAAGAGTTATATTGAAAATGACCATTAATTGAGTAACCTCTACTGCAAAGAACAACTTCTCCTATTTGCAATTATGCAGGCCACCTCTCCTCCCAATCAAAATCTTCTGTGTCTTTGTGGCCCATTTCTGTAGCAACTACAAGAAATGCTTGTGGGGAGGTAGAAGGGCTTGTCTTGTTTCCAGCAACTGCTTTCTATGAAAGAGCCTGGATGACTGCGAAAGCACCTAAAAGGAGAAGGGACTAATACCATATGAGCAGCCAGTTGTCTGTGAACCATAATTTGAGTCTGCTGATCTAGTGCATACTCCAATATTTCAGAAAACAATTACTGGGCCTGATCCTCAGGTAGTGTAATTGGCATAAGTCCATTGAAGTCCATGGAACTATGCTAACTTACAGCAGATGAGGATCTTTAATTCCCCGAAGTATACTATACTTTGAATATGGAACTAAGGTACATCTACATTTGAGCCAGGAGATGTGATTCCTAGCTGGCATAGACATAGCTTGAGTAGAGCTAGCACAGGTAACACACTAAAAATAGCCAAGGTAGAGCCGGCAGTGGCTAGCCAGCCAGGTACATACCTACCCAGCCCTTCAGGGTACATACTAGCACTGTAGCTCGAGCAGACCTAGGGAGGCTATGTCTACGTGAGCTCAGAATTAGACTCCCGGATGTACCTTACAGCTGTGCAAAAACAATCTCAGCTCTGCAAATGCGACTTCTGAGAGTTTTCACAAGAATGTGCAAATTTTGTCAGGGGAAAATTTTAATTTTTCCATCTGTGAACAAAAGTCTTTATTTCTCTCCAGCAATCAGTGGCCACATTTCTTCCAGGAAGCATTAACACATTTTCACTCTTCTGCCTTACATGAAGAGTGGCTAATTTTACAGAGAGAGATTAACATTTTCATAGGAACAACTATTTTTCTCTTGATGGAAGGAGGAAAAAAAAAACCAATACTCTCTTGTGGGAAAACTGAAAAAATTGAGGCAAATCAAATGCTTCATTTTCACAAAACCAGAAAAATATGATTTTTCTGTGGTCTCATCAATATTGATTTTTGGGCCAACCTCTCTATGCAATACATTTGTTAGACATTTCTCTTAGTGTGGAAATGAACAATGGGAAAACATGATTTGAAAGAGCCTCCTTTCGATTTAGAGACAACTTACTTTGACTTCTAACCAAATGCAAAAGCTTTTTATTACTCCTACAATATACTTCCAGTACCAGTTGATAGTTTATTTGTAGCTTACTTCACAAGTAGAGTAACATCAAAATCTGGTTTATCTGGAAAAATATGAAGACACTGAAATACTTGTCAAGCATTTTAGTGCAATGATGAGTAAATCAATTACATCCTAGTACAGTTGAACCCTGTTATCTCGACGGCCTAGGGGTTTGCCAAAAGCCGTCGAGATAACCAATGATCGAGATAAACCCCTATCCACCCCCCCACCCCCTCCCTTCCCCCTTACCGCGCTGCCTGCACGTGGCTGGATCCGGCAAAGCGGAGCCGGGCGGACGGGCGGGCGGCGAAGCGGAGCCGGGCGGGCGGCAGGCGAAGCCGGGACCAGGTATGTGGGGCGGGGACGGGCAGGGACCAGGTATGCGGGGCCGGGCGGGCGGGGACAGGCAGGGACCGGGTATGCGGGGGCGGGGAAGCGGGGACGGGCGGGCGGGGAAGCGGAGCCGGCGGGCGGGCGGCAGGCGAAGCCGGGACGCGGTCTGTGGGGCGGGGCCGGGCAGGGACCAGGTATGCGGGACGGACCGGGTATGCGGGGACGGGCGGGCGGGGAAGCGGAGCCGGCGGGCGGGCGGCAGGCGAAGCCGGGACCAGGTATGTGGGGCGGGGACGGGCAGGGACCAGGTATGCGGGGCCGGGCGTGCGGGGGCGGGGGGAAGCGGAGCCGGGCTGGCGGCGAAGCGGAGCCGGCAGGCGGGCGGCAGGAGAAGCCGGGACCAGGTATGTGGGGCGGACGGGCAGGGACCAGGTATGCGGGGCCGGCGGGCGGCGAAGCGGAGCCGGCGGGCGGGCGGCAGGAGAACCCGGGACCAGGGATGTGGGGCGGGGACGGGCAGGGACCAGGTATGCGGGGCCGGGCGGGCGGGCGGGGACAGGCAGGGACCGGGTATGTGGGGGCGGGCGGGCGGGGAAGCGGAGCCGGGCGGACGGGCGGGCGGCAAAGCGGAGCCGGCGGGCGGGTCCGCGGGGAACCGCGGGGCTGGGGAGCCGGGGAGCGGGCGGCTGGGGACACGGTGGGTCGGGGACGCGGGAAGTGGGCGGCTGGGGAACCACGCCGCTGGAGAGCCGGGGAGCAGGCGGCTGGGGACACGGTGGGTCGGGGACGGGCTCGAGATATTAGGGTTCGGCGAATCGACATAACGGATGAGAAACCCATAAGACAAAGAGGGAGTTTGGCGGTTCCACTTGTAAACCGTCGACTTAATAGGATTGGCAAGTTAACCGAGGTCGACATAAATGGGTTCGACTGTAGTTCTGTACTATCAAGATCTATGAACATTACAACAAAATACATGGCTCCCTTAACAAGGCCTCCTGCTGTTTAAATGCAAGAAATATCTGCAAACACGGGCCTTGCATACAGAAAGCTATATTTAGGGACTGGATCCTGTTTCATTTAAGTAAATAGGGGCTTTGCCACTGACTTTAGTGGTGCTGGATTGGGCCCTAAGTGCTTTCTGGGCTCAACGCCATTTTCTGAATGCCAGCAGGTTACTCTGCCCCTTGCAATTTATAGTTCCTGATATTCATAGAATGGATATCAAACTGTAGCTATTGATCTGTGATGGTTTCTTTTATAGTCATGCTAAGTAGGACTAAGCTACCCTGTGGCTTTTTTAGTTAATGGAAATATCACAGGTGAAAATTACAAAATTCTTTCAATTCACTGTGATCATTGTAGTTACGCACACATTCCATAAGATTCCAATTCAACAGAATCCCAGACATTTTGAAATACTGAATATATTGAGCCAAATCCAATATGCAAGAAAATCCTGGCAGAGGGGAGTGTGTGTGACAGATGAATCCTGGCTAATGCTGGTTACTCTGAAAACCTGCTGAGAGAGGTTGCCTTGCAGGAGTCAGTAACAGGGTCCAGGGCTAATTCAAAAAAAATCTGGGTTTCCTTTCTGAGTCAATCAGTTCAGCACCTCATTAGAACTGAAATTCTAATTCTCATATACACCACGGGCCTTTTACACTACTGTATAAATGTCAAAATAATTGAACATAATAACATTTTGAGACCAGGCTCATGCTGCCCTGCTTCAGCAGAAGCAGCAGCACCCTCTGGACTAGGAATTGCTAGAGCAGCTGTAGTTAGGGAAGGGGAAAACCCCTTCCCAACATCTGGGGCGCGGGGCCAAGGCAGAGAAGAAAGGACATGGCCCACAATCCCTGCTCCCTCTCCCTTACACCTTCCAGGCCCATTCCCCTCATCTGGAGGCACCACATGGGGTGGAAGCTCCTCCAATTCCCAGAGGAGGGAAAAAGAAAAGCCTGGATGAGGCTAGGCTTTCAGGAGACCTCTACAGATGCTTTTTTTCCATCCTCCCTCTGAGATAAACAACCTTCCCCTGCTGCCGGCTATTGTAGTTCCGTACCAGGGCCGCCCAGAGGATTCAGGGGGCCTGAGGCAAAGCTGCGGCACTTGTACTCACCCAGCAGCGGTCCGGGTCTTCGGCGGCGGGGGGCCCTTCAGTCGCTCTGCATCTTCGGCAGCACTGAAGGGCCCCCCACCACTGAAATGCCACCGAAGACCCGGAGCAACTGAAGGGCCCCCTGCCTCTGAAATGCCGCCGAAGACCTGGACCGCCACTGCGCCAGGGCTCGTGGGGCCCCTGTGGGGCCAGGGGCAAATTGCCCCAGTTGTCCCCACCCTCTGGGCGGCCCTGTTCTGTAGCCTAGGGATAGTTTGTGCTGAAGGTTTGGACCCTGCTGATGATGCATGATGGGGGTGATTGTTACAGTTTCACACAATGGAACTTGTGCTTATCTTTTTCCTTAAACTGGGAGATTAAATAATACTCTTAGCAGAGTTTTTTTTTTTATGTAGTCTTCACAGCCTCCCTTGTGCATTGTATTATGGTACACTTTTTCATTAAATGATTACATTGCTTTACCACAGGACCCATGCCTCATTTAATGCACAGGGTATGTGCTGAATGGGGAGAAATAAAGTTGCCTGGGCAACTGTAAATCTGGCAGTTCCTTACTTTTGAGTGCTTGACTTTGCAACCTAAATGTTCTTTTAATGCTGGCTTTTTATGTAATAAGAATCTGCAAAACTGTCAATCTCCAATTATTGATGAAATGTTATTTGTACATTTTAAATTAGAAATATATATAATTTTCCCCTTGATTAATCTAGTCCACTATTTCAGTAATTGTTAGTAAAGTTTAAATTTATTCCATCTTCTGTTGTTTGTTTCATACATCTGTAAAAACTCTGTTTAGCTGACACAGGCCATAACTAGAAGAGCTGTGGTTCAATGAGAACATGCATCTTTTCTAGTTTTCTTTTATATCACCTAACTCAAGTTTGCACATGTTCAAATCAAACTGACTGAAATATAAGCCCCTCTTCCTTAGTTGTCACAGGGTTTACATAATTATCAGAGCTTTTGGAGTGTCTTATAGTGTTTTTCATCCTCTCTCCCTGCCACACCCCCTGGGCAGGTTTTTTGAATAGTTCAATTATTTTTGAATGCAGGGAATGTTACTTGGTTTCAGTCTTTTTATGTTGAGTAAATCATAAAATCTAGGTGGTGTCTTTAGAATGTTGTGGCTTTCATCAGAACCTTGACTGAAAAGCTTCAGGTTTTTTTTACTAAACTGTACAAGTTTAACTGTTGACAGCAGTGATTGGCCACTTGTTTCATGGTAAAGTGTTTGTAATTCAGACTTGTACTATTTGTATATGTAAATTTTGGCTTTTTATTTATAATTTACATATATATATGGTTTTATATATATATATAAAACCAAAATATACATAATCAGTTATTTGCCCAGCTCCATACACACGACCTTCATGTAACGCATTAACATTGCCTTTTCAGGGTGGCTGGGTGTTAAAGATGTGTGAGCCATGCCTGGGGTTATTTCATTTGTTTACTTTGATCAATTCACACTGGGTTTGAGCAACTTATTTTCTGTTATTTACCTTCTGCACACATGCACCTATCTATCTCAAAATTAAAAAGGAAATGGGGGGCTAGAATTATGATGCTGAGGAGGTGGTTGCAGTGCTCCCTCTCAATACCCTGAGCAATAGGGCACTCAGAGTGTAGGAGACCAAGGTTCAACACCCCCTTTCTATGTGAGTGCCCAAACCTCGCTCCATCTCTGTTGAAGCTGTTCCACTTTGTATAATTAATTAAATATTAAATGGAGGCAGAACTGGAACCTAGGTTTGTGAGTGCCCTAATCACTGAGCTATAGTCATCCTCCTTCTCTGGCCGAATGACTATTCAAGTATTTTCTACAGAGTGGAATTGCCTCAACAGGTGAAACTAAGGCCTGGTCTACACTGGGGGGGGGGTCGAACTAAGGTATGCAACTTCAGCTACTTCAGCTTAGTTCGACTGACTTACCCGTCCTGACGCCGCGGGATCGAAGTCCGCGGCTCCCCCGTCGACTCCGCCACCGCCGTTCGCGGTGGTGGAGTTCTGGAGTCGACGGGAGCGCGTCCGGAGTTTGAACTATCGCGTCTAGATTAGATGCGATAGTTCGAACTCTGAGAAGTCGAACTCTACGCGTCGACCCGGCGGGTAAGTATGGACCTACCCTAAGACAGACAAGCCCCAAAATACCTTGGTAGTTAGGGCACTCACATGGGAGGACGGAGACCTGGCTTCAGATCCCTGCTCTATAGTGGGGATTTGAACCTGCATTTCCCATGTGAGTGCTCTGACAGGACTATTTGTGGGGGGTGGTGGAGCGGGGCAAAGGAACACCTGCAGCCATCAGTTGACCTTGGTTTTGTGAATGGCACTTATATTCCTTAGTGAATCTAGCCTGAAAAATTGAAATATTTCATTTTGACAATGACAGCTGACATTTCTGACTTTTCTAGCTTCAACTGAAACTATTCATCAATGACACTGAATTCATGAGATGTTCCGGTTAACCCATAGCTGCAATTTTCAGCCCCCCCCCCCCCCCCAAAAAAGTTTGGCTGAAACATTTCACCCAGCTTTAATGCTAATATACCATGTCCTAACTGGAGTGGGATTGCTGCCATCAAACAAGGCAGCATGTGGACAATGGTAGGGATTCTGAGAGATAAATCCAAGGAAATCAATAGTCCCCATAATGATGAGATAGGCATTGTCCTCCCTGAAATACCCTAGGGAGCAGGCTTGCTAGTAAATGGACTGGAAAATATTCCCACATTTAGCCCAACTAATTTTCTTCTCCATTTAAACTAATTGTTTATAAATAAAGTAGCTGTTAAGACTAATTCTGCTAAATCCACCCTAAATAGTGATCATTGATTTGCATTACAGAATAGATCAATGAGGAAAATAAAACTAGAAAGCAGGGGCAATGCACAGTAAAAAGAACCTTTTGGAATTCGTGCTCAGAATTGTGCTAAATTATACAAAATGGGCAAGGTTTTTGTGTTAAATATTCCCCATATTTTCTAGATACACATTCTTGGTATGGCTGGGTTCTATGGCAATCAAGGGATAGCTAGTGCTTATTTATAAAATAAAAAATATGCATGGATCTATGCTGGCTTTGCTTTAAAACAAACTCTGTATGCAGTAACTACTGTATGGCTAGGCTTCTAAATTCAGGCAGTGAAAAAACTTCAGTTTTACAGATACATATTAGAAAAGCAAAAAATCCATTAACATAAATGTAGAAAACTTAGGTTTAAAAAAATACAGAAAATAACTGAAAAAGAAGAATCCCGGAATTTTATGGCCAGAAGGTAGTGAGAGTGAGAAATGAGGATTATGAAAATTGAAATATATGCCCTGCTTCAAAGGGAAACTACAATAGCTAGAGTGTAACCTTTCATTTTTATTTAGAAATGTATGGGCACTTCACAGTAAGCATTAGCTGTGCCAGAAATAAGTAATGGAGAGTAAAGATGTTACACTGGCATTTGTGTCCTTGCACTGTAATTTGAAAATGAATGTTCTCCTTGGATCAGGAACATAAAAATCAGATGGACTTCTTAGGTAAATGGCTGTCTGGGGCAATAAGGATACTAAACAGGAGCAATCTTAATTGACAAGGAAAGTTCAGATATTGCCAAGGTTTTAGTTGAACTAACTGTGCAGGGGGGTCTTGCATATTAAAGAGAAGCACCTGTAAATCTCATTGCTCCCTTCTGCATCTCCAAACATACAGGGCCAGATTCTCAGATAGTGTAAATTAGTGCAGCTCCTTTAACTAAGATTGTGCATGGGCAATAATAGAATTGTAGCTTAAATTAAAAAGACTTGTAACCCTTCTATTAATTCTCAGGACCAGATTCTCATCTGGTGCAAAATTAAGAACATAAGAACGGCCGTACTGGGTCAGACCAAAGGTCCATTTAGCCCAGTATCCTGTCTTCTGACAGTGGCCAATGCCAGGTGCCCCAGTGGGAATGAACAGAACAAGTAATCATCAAGTGATCCAACAGATAATCATCAAGTACCTCCATTGATTTTATTTGTTTATAAAGACATAAACCAATGCATTTCTCTTTCCAAAAATAGGATTTTTCCCATAAAGTACGCACCAGTGACTTATAGAACTTCAGACTTAGACCAGCTGAGGAGCTGACCCACTCTGTGAGTCCATTAGAAAAACCTAGAGCTCTGAATTCCCAATCTTTTGTGACTAAAGTGACTGAAATGATGTATGCATCACATCATACAGAATCATAGAAACTAGCGTATATATAAAAATATAGTTTCAAGTGCTCTGATCATTGCTGTTTTAAATAAGCCAATGGATAAATAAAGCTAGTTCAGACGGTGCCATCAAACCTGTTATAGCAGAGGACGGTTGCTCTTAAGGGTCTATCCCACTGGGTAGAAGCTGAAATACTATCGTGTGCTTTACTGCTTCTGCTCCTCTGCTGGGTGGTGTTGATTATGAACCTATTATGAGGGCTCTGTAATGATAGTTTGAGGTATTGTATACAAGTAGAACAGCTTCAATAGGAGAGACTGAGGGAGTCAGCATTAAAGGCCAGAAGGGGCCACCAAACCATCTAGTCCTGACCCAGTGGTTAGGGCATGTTCCTGAGAGGTGTTGGTGACTCCTGTTCAAAGCCTTTGTCCCCATTAAGGAGAGTGGGGAACTGAACCCAGATCTCCCACATCCTGGCAAATAATCTAACCATTGGTTTGTGAGTGGTGCTTAAGTCCTGAAACTATTAAGCAAAAGTGTGTCAAATTCACAAATTGTTTCAGGTCGACCAAAACTATTTGAAAAATTTCAACCAGCTTTATAATGCAATTGAGGTGGGGGGATTGAGTGGGGACACACAGAGTCTTGGATCTTGTAGTCAGAAGGCCCAATAAAGTGGCTTTGAAGGAGTCCCCGTACTTGCCTGAACTGGGCCTGGAAATGAGGCTCCCACAATCTCCTTTTGGGAACTGTTCTCCTAAGAGACTATTGTAAGTATTTGTATCGGTTACAAAGGGGGAATGCAGAAATAAGTATGTGGAGACAAGACAGCTTTTTTTGTCATAGATTAAGACTCAAGCAATGAATTCCTAGTTAGTTAATCTAAACAGTCATTCACATATATGGTTTGGAATCCACTGAAATCAACTTATGTTAATGAGCCTTTGCTTGAAAAATCAGGCATTGCACTAGTACAATATATGAAGCAATTTGAAGGATATAAAGTTAGCTTACAAGTAGAAAACAGTGCATTGCCAGGAAAAAAGAGGACAATACACTTGAGTATAAATAACAAGGGAGTTAGAGAGTAAATAAATAGTACATGGTGACAAAAGGTTGCAGCCAGAAAAGCCAGGTATGCAAGATGAAAGGGTCCTTAACACTGATCCCCAGCCAAACCTTTGTTGTGACACAGGGTAATCAGTGAACAAGATCATGAAACAACTTGAAGTTTCTTATTGACATGAATATTCACTTTAATAAATAGGGAAATAAATAGCTCAGCCGGATTGTATAGAATGTTTAACCTTTTAGCCACTGATTAAAATCCATCCCAGTAGTGATCAAAAGTCATTACTATCTGAAATCTCTGAAATGTCCTATGTGAAATATTATGGTGGCCTCAGTCTAGTTTCTAGTGGACAAATGTACACATCACATCAGTCACATAGTCAAATAATTGAGCTAGCAAATGTTTACTCTGAATATTTATTCATTCCCAGGGAAGTTCTACAAAGATCCATACTGAGCCTTTCACTGTTTGCTTTGCATATTAAAAATCTTAGTGGTTGTTTGAAAAAGATATAGTTGCCTGTGCAAGACGATGATACTGTAATCCAGTGTTTACCAAACTTGGGATGCTACTTGTGTAGGGAAAGCCCCTGGTGGACTGGGCCAGTTTGTTTACCTGCCGCATCCTCAGGTCTGGCCGATCACGGCTCCCACTGGCCGTAGTTTGTCGCTCCAGGCCAATGGGAGCTGCTGGAAGCGGCAGCCAGCACATCTCTCAGCCCGCACCGCTTCCAGCAGCTCCCATTGGCCTAGAGCGGCAAACCGCAGCCAGTGGGAGCTGTGATCGGCCGGACCTGAGGACGCGGCAGGTAAACAAATTGGCCCGGCCTGCCAGGGGCTTTCCCTACGCAAGCGGCGTCCCAAGTTTGGGAAACACTGCTGTAATCTATTGTCATGGAACAAAAGACAAACAGTCCTTCAGAATGTTTTTCGGGACTCCACCACCCTGCCCCGCCAAAAAACCTCAAGCACAATTTTTCTTTTCTTCCAACTTTATTTCTACAAGTTCAAGCTGAAGGCTAAATGGTTATTTCAGTTTAGTTCCCAGTGGCCATAATTGGGACAAACCACATTCACATTGGCAGTCATGGCAAAATCACATTGGCAAAGTGAGAACACCTGCAATGCCATTTGTGCTATAAAACAAATGCCATTTAGTCTTGGGGGGTAAAATTTAAAAAAGCACTTAAGTCACTGTAACGTATAAAGCCCATTGAAAGTAACTGAGAATTGAGGCTAGTCTACACTTGAAGCGCTACAGCGGCATAGCTGCACAACTTCAGCACGTCTGCTGAAGACACTCTACGCTCATGGGAGAGAGCTCTCCTGTTGGCATAATAAAACCACCTCCGCGAGAGGCGGTAGCTATGTCCATGGGAGCAGCTTTGCACACCGGCGCTTAGGTTGCTGTAATTTACGTTGCTTGGGCGGTGGCTTATTCACATCCCTGAGTGGCAGAAGTTACACTGATATAACCTGTAGCGTAGATAAGCCCGTAGGTTTTTAAGTGACTTAGCTGCTTCTGAAAATTTTATCTTGAGACTGTGAATATACTACTCATGAGCACTAAATTTATTTTTAAAAATAGCGGGGTTTGGTTTAATGGGACCTATATCTAAGTTTCCCTTGGCTTTGGTTTTTCCAATAAATAATAATAAAGTTTATTTATAAAGTATTTGGAGGTGGTGAAGAACAATCATTAAAAAATGTGCATTTCATAAAAAATCCCCCAACTTTAACAACATTACAAACAACTTGGATACAAGAACAAGATGCTTTTTGCAGAACCAAAGCTCACCCACAATTTTGCCAATCTCTGCAGTTAACATGCCTTTAACTGGTTAGCTCAGTGGTCATCACCACACACCTTATTAAAGGTTTAAGCATGGCAATTCAGTTCATTCTCACTAGCAACATCAGTCCCCCCATTTTGAGCTTTAATCTTCCTTTGCGGTTCTAGAAGACATATAAAGTATAGAAACTTGTCCAACCTAATTCAATCAAAAATTGACAGTGTAAAACACCACAAAGTAAAGTCCCTTGTTGCTACATTCATTTCTCCCACATGCAGATGTTCTTCATGTTAAAAGCAAGGAAAAGTCATCTATGTCAGTATGTATGGTTGTACCTTGATTAGTTAAAACTGCCAAACTCTTTTTGGGATCTTATTCCAAAAGACTACTGTTTACACCAATGTAAACTCATGCTGTTTGGGAGGTATAAAATCAGACTTGTTTTTCAGGAAGCCTCTAACCTTAGCTCAAAAGACTAGATCAGTGCCACTGAGGTCAAACAGATCAGTGGAGAATCAGATTTTTGGGGTTTTTTTAAAATACCTTCTGGGTTTACCCCATCTCAGTCCTCCCCTCTTTTAATTAAATTCCCCTCTTTTTAAAAAAAATATATTATTTTTTACCCTGGCTTTATTTTCTAGGACTCCGGGCAAAGATTGTCTCCTTTCTTTGTACAATATTCAGTACAATGGGTCGAATTCCAATAACTCATTTATTGTTCTTTGTTTTTTAGTGGGAGTTGATCATAGTGGTTATAGTAGCCTTGAGAATTGAAAGAGACCTCTCAAGTCCTTGCACTCGTTGAAGTAACCACTCAAGTAACCACTCGTTGAATCTTACCACTGCTGGTTTCTACTTTTCCAGTGTCACAAAAAGAATTCTTAAATCCTTTCAAGCCGTGGTATGCAAGGACACTTATTTTTTCCCTCTCTCCTTCTTCCAACATGACTTTGAGTTCCTAATAACCCACATGAGAACAGAGCCCTTGTGGCTCAGTACTTGATTATTAGAAGAGCAAAGGAACCTGCACTTTAAAAATACATATATATATATAATCTTTAATTGCATGTGCATTATCTTTCAGTTCTTCAGTTATAAAAAGGTAGAGATACCCCTATATAATACTGTGCTAAGACATTAAATAAAAAAACCCACACACCACCATCATGGTTATCCAATTATGTTCACTAATGCAAGAGGATGGGACCTGCAAGTACTCAGGAGTTGGCCTGATGGATTATTTTTACAACTGAGAGATCACAAGGAGGAGGTCTGCTTTTCAGACTCCTGAACTGATGACTAGACTATTGATTTAATTTACAACAAAGAAACTGTCGGCCTATATAACCACTTATCTTATTTTGCTATTTTCCCTGAGAATCATTTCCTATCCTATTGAAGCCATCCCCAAGATCTTAAATGTTAGAGAAAATTGGTCACATTTTAGTTTTTCTTCAAAGCAAGTGGTCTTGCAATGTCTCGATAAAGGGTGTTACTTGGAGCAATGGCCCAGTGTTTCAT
Organism: Mauremys mutica; assembly: GCF_020497125.1. Taxonomy (NCBI): domain Eukaryota; kingdom Metazoa; phylum Chordata; order Testudines; family Geoemydidae; genus Mauremys; species Mauremys mutica. The sequence continues at coordinate 95,481,042 of NC_059073.1, read as the reverse complement.
TCTTTATTCAGGTGTTACACCAACAGGAGTTTTGAATGAGCAAAGAATGCAGGATGGAACTATATTCATTACTGTGTGTAGTTAAAGAGTAACTTGATTTTCATTCTAACCTTGTTTTCACTCAGTTTTTTCTCCAAAATTCTTTCTTTTTAGGTGAGACATTCCATACTTGGGAAAATATATGTGTGTGTGTGTGTGCTTATAATTTAAAAATGGCTGAACTTCAAACTCAAAATAAGGTTTATGTGGAACTTAAATGATGCTCCAGTCTCTTGCTGTCCCTTTTCACCAAGGGAATTTCATTGAAGGAAACATACAGTCCTAGGAAAATGCATAACGAATATTGGTTATTGATTCAGTTGAGGACATCCATCTACCTATTTATTGATGTACTTATATGGCCCTTCTCATTTTAGTATCTGAGTACCTCCCACTGTTTCTCTTTTCTTTTTCTGCCACTCAGAAGCAGGCTTTCTGGATTTGTTGCTGCATTGTTGTTTTTTAAATGAATCTAGGTGTACTACTGTGAGAAAAGGGTCTAGCACTTACCTTTGAATGCAGCAAGGCTCACGGTTTCTCTGCTGGTAATACGGAGGGTGGCCAGGAAAGTCCGATTGAAAAGGGGACTTGACATCCAAAGGCCAGTTGCTGCAGGCAGGAGATGCAGGAGACACTGAGTCATCACCCCTACTCAGCCAGGGTCACCTTCTATCTGCATCAGACATCTGTAGCTCCCAGCCCCAGCTCTGCAGGCAAGTCCCTCCCAACCCAGGGTGGGAAGGGAGCAAATGGGGGTGGGGCCTTGGAGGAAAGAGGCGGGGTGGGGGAGATTCTGGCACTCTTGCTGGAGTGTCTGGTTTTCAAAGTTGGCAACCATAGTAATAAGTTCCACATTCTTGGTTCAGCTAATGTGAAAGTTCTGTTTCCTGTTGTCATGGACCTACCCCTAGTAGTCAACAATTGTATTGTTCTGTTTGAATGCAGATGTCATTGGGAGGCATGGACAATGAGGGAGAAGTGATATCTCGAGTAGCCAGGACCAATTTTATGAGAAGTTTTGAAAGTCAGCTCAGTGACCATGAACTGGACTCTGTTCAGTGAGAAGCCAGTAGTATATCAGGATGATGTGTTCCTGGCGAATGGTGTGGCTGAGCAGCCAGGCTCATGTTAGGGAGTAGCAATTTAAAAAAATGCTAAATGCCTCTAAAGAGACTTGCTGTAGGCAATTGCACTGACTATTCCTGTAGCAGCAATGTGAGAGAAGGAAAGAGAAAATGTTACAATGATTCCTCACCTTAATATTTTATATACATATGCATCTCTCATTTCCCCATGATTATATTTTAGTGACCTTCCATCAGCTGAAAAGCACTGGACAGTATTTTGACTGTGCTCCTAGAGAGGAGAGAACTGTCTTAAGACCTTGGATACAAATATGACAAGCTCTGTAGATAATATGAATAAAAGATGCACAGGTTTCTGTTCTGGGATAAGAGAATCTTTAAAGAATTTTTTTCTCCTGTGAGGAAAACAGCTTTTCCTGAGTAGCTGAGTAGTAAAATGTTCAAAGGAATCTTTTCTCTTTGATTATTTACAGCATTTTGAAGGCAGTGTTCCTACCCTTGTTAATCACTGTGACTGACAGGGTCTACATTTGACTACATTTTTGCTGCATTAGACAGTTTTCCATTTTAAGTAGTGCAACAAATCAGCTGCTACCTGAGTATTTCATTGTTGTCAATGGGCTGCATACTGTGGCAACTTAGAACTTCACAGAAACTACAGGGATTGAACTTGTGTCATTCTGCTACAAAAGCATGGGCTCCTGCCATCTGACTAAAAGAGAGCCTTTGCTAACTGTTAGCACTACAGGGTCATCGACACACAGATGAGTAGTTCTAGCCAGAAAAGTGGAATAGTACACGTAGACACTATCCAGTTCATTACAATATTATTTAACAAAGCAGTGGAAGTTGGTAAAATGGTTGTCATCTCTTTAGACTCCATTTCAGTGCTATTGCTCATGCATAATCTTTGATGGTTTTGCATGCTACTTCAAGGGACTCACATCATAATGGTAATTATAAAATGGTATTACAAAATTAGCCATTCATATTGGTCAAGTAGTTTCTATTTGCTACAGATAAGCACCCAGAAGCTTATATGCTTATCCAAACATCTTGAGTCTGCAAAATTGGACTAGAAATCTTGTGAGAACAGAGAATTCTGGTGGGTATTTTATGGTGGAAACACTACACTCAGATGCTGCAATGATGAGGAGTATTATAAGAACCTGAAAAGTAAATCCATAAGAATGGCTATTCTCACATTCCCAGAATTTTGGCAGCTCCACCTCCTGGCTTGGCTAGAACCACATGATGCAGAGTTGCATGAAGCTGAAAAATAATAGGGTAAAAATGTTACCCAAATAAACCTCTATACATGGTGTGGTTTGAGTTATGAACTGGTTCTTATTTTGAGAGTTACATCTTCCAAGATCTCAAATCATGTCACTGTCCTTCCATAAATAACAGTTGTTGATCAGTCAAAATGCAGGATTTACTCATGAAGGTATAGACATAGAAACAATGAAATACAAACACCATGATGTGTTTACATTTGGAGTCTGCAACATAATTAACAACTAATATCAAACTGGGGTAACCACCCCCAGCTACCCAGCAGGGCTGTTCAATTGCAGAGCTCAGCTGGCACCAATGGCCCTTGAGGTATTAAAACTCTTGAGGATGAGTGTAAAAATATGAAGGGGCTTTGTTCCTTTCCCCCTGTACCTAAGAGACTATTAAGGATACACTAGCCCTTTAGGACCCCATTATCCTGTCATCTGTCTAATGCTGGCTATTCTTTAATCCCTGTATTGTAATCTTCCCAAGGGGCCGACAACCTGGGCCTAGGAAAGTCTGGCCCCTCTTAACTCTTTCCCAGCAATCTGACTTCACTCTCCAAGCAATTTCTGGGTCTGTTTCTTAGACAGCTCCTTGCCAGCTCACTCCTGAGGTGCTTCCTTGGTCCCCCAGTCTCTCTGGCAGGCTGAGCTGCACCCTTTTTCTCCAGCTGTCGCTGATCGTTTATTTAGTCACAGATGGCTGTTGGAAAGTAGGGTCTAGACAGCCCATCACAAAAGACTTTTCTCTTTCTAGCCTCAGGTCATCCAAGGGACCCTGACTGGAAGCCAGACTCCTAGTCCAGAGCTGAGATGAAAGAAGCCACAAGCTGTGCCAGGTGTAGAGGCATACCCCCTCACCATGCCATGTGAGTGTCCAGGACCAAGGCCTTGGCAGCCAACAGGGTTACAGAGATCTCATTAGGGCACTTCATAACCCACGAACCACACTGGAACCTACCAAAGTTGAAACAATTGTAATTTAACACCCCTCCTCCAAAACAAAACAAAAAGCCTCCTGGATGTCAAGGGGATGGAGAGAAAACCCACACCAAAGTTTGCTATGTGCAGAAAAAATATCCCTTCCAGATGCCAAAACTGGCAAGTTGCCTACTCCTGATATCATAGGAGATCCAACAAGTAGATTAAGAGTGGTGTTGAAGCAGTGAGCTAGCAATGAATACCAAGCAAAGTGTATCACCCCTCTCCAGCCACCACCACCACCATGAAGTGGGAGCCAGTCGCTTGGCCTTGTGCCACTCACACTGCCCAGTGGCAGTGGTGCTGGGTATGACACAAGCCCCAGAGCCTGTGCCTGGTTGCCGCAGGTAACCCCCTCCTCCCACTCACCAAATGTGGAAAGGAACAGATAAAAATGGAGGGGAAGAAGAGTGAAGCAACTGCCCCTCTACCATGGTAAAAGGAGGACATATGTGGAAAGCTGCTTGTGGCTAAGTCCTCCGTTCCCCACCCCTAAGGGTGTCTCCACGGTTCCTGGCCCCTATCCTAATTAGATTGATGAGCACTTTTTTCATTATTTCCCATGTTTCCATTGCATTTTTTTTGCTCCACTCCCTGCCTTTCTCTCTCCTTTATCTACCTGCTGCACCCATGTTTTAGACTCTAAAATGTAGAGGTATATTTTTGCCCATCCTCTCACTCCCCTCTCATGCCCCTCTCTGCTTTCCCCATCCCTCCTTTCCCCATCTGACCATGCCTGCCTTTAACCCCCTCCCTGTTATTGTCTCTCTTCCACAATCCTTTCAACCTCAACTACATCTTCCTGCGCCTCAGAGAGCACTAACCATCCCCACCCCAATGCACACACCAAAATAGGTATGATTTGTTTTCTTCTTAATGTAGTAACGGTGAAGTAGCTCCTGAGATAGCCAGGTTGTGAAGGGAGGGAGGCAATTCTTCAGGTTGCTGATGAAAAAGCATCCTGGCAGCAGTTTCATAACTGCAATTTTCCCTTTCTGGAGTTGCCAGGGTGAGTTTCATTGCTGTGTTTCTAAATGGCACTTTGCACACCACACAGTTTACCTCAGGTTGTCGTTTCTAAACAGAGCTGAACTGGGAATCCCACACTGCTAGCAATTCCGCTTTTCAATTCACCTGAATAACAAAATCTATTAATGCAACATTGTGGGTAAAATTCTGCCTGGCCTCTGTGAAAGACTTTCCCTGAATCCTTTCCACCTCGCCCCTCAGAATGCCACTAGGAAGACTCTGACTGCTAGTGCCTGAAAGGAGGCAGGAAAACCTGGCTGAGAGGTTGTGTGATGATTCATCTTTGCAGTAGTGGTGTAGGTGTCACAGTGCTCTGAGCTGCCTGTGTGCACTCAGGATGAATTCTGTCTGCAGGGCAATCCTTGCACAAATCCTCTTATACACACTAGACAGCGCTTCAGGCATGATCTATGCATAATTCAGTTACATAGGTGTAAATCTGGAGTAATTGTGATGAGTTTTTTGCACTAAAGAAAGACTAATTGCAGAAATAACATCGTCTTTAAAATTACCCTTGCAGTGCTAGTGCTGGCCATACTGAGTACTTCTTTTCTTCCTAATTTCTTTGTCTATTTCATTCAAACCAAAGGCACTGTAGCACTGGTTCGTCCCTAAATCAGTATGCTCTATTTATTCCTTGCTCAGTAAGATGCCCATGGAACTAAGAATATATTTCCTAATTATTCACACACTAGGGGTTTTAATTACGAAGAACACAATCAACCCCAAAGGGCTGTTACCCATAATCTCCTTTTGGAAAGGGGTATTTGTCATTCACAGTAACAGGTCCACACATTAGCATGTGATCATCATGCCGTTTTAAAAAAAAATGATGGAAATCAGTCTCGTTTTGCAAGTTTTGTGATTGTCTTGATTGTAGTGAGGTTACACACTGCAGTGAGGCTTTTGAAAAATAATCCTTTGTATTACACGAAGCATGATTGATGCTGACCATGGAACCTTATGATCTGTATCGGCACTCTCCTTTCATTATGCTTTTGTAACTTAATTCAGCTTGTTCTCTTTAACCTTTGAATTCAAACATATTTACAAGTGTGCATATTTTATGCATTAATACAGCATTATGCCCCTTTGCTCTCTGATTCCACCTTCAAACAATATTGGAAATCACATGTTTTTTAATGCATGCCTGCTCTTCTTTTTCCTCCAGAGTGGACCAAGTGACTATGCAGAAAAATGGTGTCATGACATTGTTCTCCATGACTAGTATGAAAACTGAGAGAAAAGGGAAATGGAGCAAACCCATTCCCTTAAAGTTTTAAGTATAATAACCTACAGTAGCCCTCCTATAAATATAGTGGGAGGAAAGGCTAATACCTATTAAGACCGAGTACTTCATGCAGATGGATCATTTAGCTGTACTGATGTACCAGAAGTTATAGTAATGTAGGAATAATTCTTCTTTCAGCTGTAGATATTCAAAATACTGTGTAATAGATGGAAATTCATTTTGGGGAATGCCAACAAAACCAATATGCATATTGTTTTCCCAGCTTAGGAAAGGTCAGGGCTGCCCAGAGGATTCAGGGGGCCTGGGGTCTTCAGTGGCCGGGGGTCCTTCTGCTCCGGGACCCCCTGCCACCAAATTGCTGCTGAAGACCCAGAGCGGAAGAAGCTCCAGGGGCCCAGGCCTCATGAGAGTTTTCCGGGGCCCCCAGAACGAGTGAAGGACCCCATTCCAGGGTCCCCAAAAAACTCTTGTGGGGGCCTGGGGCAAATTGCCCCACTTGCCCCCCCCCAGGCGGCCCTGGGAAAGGTTTACAAGTTGACATGATTTTAATCCTTTGTATAAACAACTGTTTAGATCCTTATACCCTCCCTTCGTAAAGCACTTTTACATCTACTGAAGAAAGGCGCTATATAAGAAGTACTTGGTAATGGTGGTTGTAGTTTTCCCTTTCATTATGTCTCCCCAAGAGCTGTGTGCTATTATCAGCCTTGATGCATTTGGAGAGTTTTGTCTACCACTAGAACTGACTATTGTAAATGTGTGTGAATGTCTCTGCAAAAAGCCCACTTCCTTTTAGGCCTATTTCTGCCTTAATGGGATTCATTGCTTCCCTAAGCAGCCCTTGCAATTTTCAACAAGGTCCTTTAACTCATTTAATGTGCAACATTTGTTCATGCCTAATTTGTCTGAGCCAGGCCATGTTTGTGTTTTCCTTGAGTTGCAGAAAGGTTGATTGTGAGGGTGGAACTGCCTGCCTCTAGTGAATATATTTCTCTCTGAATTACAGTAATTACCTTAGGTTTCATTTGGTTGATGCTCTCTTCAGTGCCCCTCCTTGACAAGGTTAACAAGCAGAAGGTAACTGAACATCAAAAGATAAGTGCCTAATCACACAGACAATTGTTGACAGTACCATTTTTCTGGGAATGTTGATAAGGCTCTGTTCCGGATTCTGCTGCAAAGGCACGTGGGCATTAAGTTTGCAACCCTAAGGATAATGATTGTAGATGTCAATACATTTGCAATGCTTCCTGATTGTATCACTAAGATTATGTTGCATCTTTTTTTCCAATTCTTCCTCCTCTTTCAAAATCTGCTGAGTTTTTAAAATTCAGGGGTTTTGAGGTTTGTTGTTATTTCTTTGTTTTTACTGTAGTTATTTTAACTGATAGTATTTTATGGTAAAAGTGTAACATCTAGTAATTTAGTATAAACTGGAAGCTTTGTTTATTGGATTATCTATGAAATCAGAGGAAAGCTCTCTTTGCCCTCCTTTCTCAGAGTTCCTGTGCAAAAGAGGGAAGGTAGGATTCTGATTACATCTGAAGAGAGACACTATTTTTTTTATAAATCTGATTTGCCCTGACTTTATAAAATTAATTCACTTCTGAATTTCTTACAGCTGTCATTGGCCACCTCAGTCTGCACTGTGGTGACCTCAAACTCTTAGATGAAAAATTATGAAGGAAAATCTACCTCTGTTACTTTTCTCCTGGTGAGAACTGCATAATAAGGGAGCAGATATTTTAGTTTTAGCATAATTTTCCTTTGAAGTTTTTGCCTTTTAAATTTTCTCATACAATACATTATACCACCAGCCCATCCAGTGCTTAATGAACTAGACAACCTAATATCAAAAACATGTTTCCTAAGGAGACATGATTTATTTTTAAGATTTTACAAGTGTATAAGAGTTTCTTAGAAGCTTCAGGAAATTAGCTTGATGACTGAAGCTAATCATTTCTGTGTAATCATCCTCACCCAGAACAATTAAAATGGCTGTGCTTACCTATGTCCTAAGCTCGGGAAAAATAGGATATTTTTACATGGTCACAGCTCTGATTGCTCAAGCTGGAATTTTAGGAGCAATTAACATTCAAATATCCTTGTAGCTGCTGCTGTTCTGTGTGCCTGAATGTTTCTCAGCCATGAGTAGAGCATGGAAGTCCTCAGATTTAAACATGGCATTTATAGTTCTTATTGTTTTTAATTTGGTAATAGAATATATAAATCATTTTACAATGTTGACCCTGGTTCTGATCTCGTACCAATACGTGCCAATGATGTCAGTGGAGTTGCATCTCAATTAGCTTGGTGTAAGTGAGAGCTGAATGAGATTCCCTACTTCCAGCAGATGTTTTTTACTTAGCTTAAGGCATTTTAGCTGTATATTTAGGTGTGCAGTCGTCCTTTTGTGATGTGTGGAATTATTATCAGCTTTCAGGTACTGACTGCAGGTTGTCTGGTACCTCCCACTGACGTAGTGTATTTTGACAAGAGATTGATCTGAACTAAAATCAAAATCCCAGATATAAATACCCCTGAGCTTCACAGCTGGCCTTTTCCTCTGTCAGGCATTCATCCTAAATCCTGAAACTGTATACAACTTTGGCTCTGGATCAAACTTTACTGCTTTGGCTCTATGTTGGATATTTTTAAGCAATGGGCAAAAAGCCAAAATAGAGCCGTCTTGAAACTGGAATTCCTGTTCCTGGGGTAATTCTGAAATTTAAAAAAAGAATGAAAAGGAAGAAATTAAATTTCAAAATTTCTTACAGAATGGGAATTCCAAAATTTTGTGCTGAAATGGCATTTCATTTTGCCCTTTTCAAAACATTTCTGATTCTCCCCAAGCTGGCTGAAGCCACAGCAGCCTGCTAGGCTGAGGAGCCAGGCAACTGTAGGAGCCAGGGAAGCATGGGAATTGGAACTTCTAACGCTTCTGGCCTGCGCCAGTGCTAGGGACCATGGCAGCCCTAGTAGCCCCAGCTCCAAGGCAGCCTGTGTGGTGGGCTGCCCTGGAGCTAGTGACTTGGGAGCCCAGACTGCTAAGGAGCTATGAGCCTGGGTTCCAGGGCCTGTAGAACTTCTAGGCTCTCAGCTTATGGCTAGTCCACCAGGTGGGCTGCTGAAGAGCTCAGACACTGGATGGGTGAGTGAGCAGGAAACCAGGCGGATAGACATTTCCATTAGAATTAGGTCAACATTGCATGTTCCTACAGAATGTTTCAGTTGCAGCAAATCAGCATTTTCTAATGGAAAAAGGTTCTGTCTGAAAATTTCCAGCCACCTGTACTCCAAAGGTACTGAATTCAATTCTGCTAAATTTGCATGCTTATTTAAATGTCTTAGGCCTGCAGATCTCAATACATTTCCAGCTTAGCCTACAGATACTGTGGACCAAATTCTGTTTGCCTTTCATACTGGTGTATAGTAGGGAGGGAAACAAGGATATTTCCCCCTCTTTTGAACAACCCACATATGGTAAGGCAAATAACAGCTCCTCAGTAGAAGACAAGCATTGCTCTGTCCCTGTGCATTCAGGAGGGATGACACTTCAAAGAGGATAGGGAGGTAGAAATGAGATGGGGCTATGAACTGGCCCCCTAGTGCATTACTCATGAAACAAGAGAGAGTAAGCAGCATTCCAGAAAGGAAAATAGCAGGTGAATTTTCCCTTTGTGGCAGGATGTTCAGAGAGGCAGCAGAATTCCACCCCATGCTCTCACCAGGGATGGAATGACTTTGCACCACCCTTTACTCTGAGGTATGCCTAAATGACATGTTGAGTCCTATGAGAACTGTCTTTCTAACAGTGTTTTGGCACTTCTAATTCCATTCCTAGATGGGGGTGGGGGATTCATATTTCATGAGATCAGAAAAGAGTTGATTTTAGTTTTAAAAATGGGCAAAGATTTGGAGGAGAGGGATTTTTCCTGTACATTGCTCAAAGCAGTTATTCTACTTTAATAAGATTATTTATATAACTGCTTCTGTTTATTCTTGGGTTGTGCAGTCCTTGCCTCCTTTATTAAACTTCAAATTTTCATATTGCATCTTATAAGTAGATAGATGGACCTGAAGATGTTCCTTCTAACATGAAAGAAAATTGAGTATTCTAAACACATGTGTGACCAAAGCTTTGTATGCTTATGAAAAGAAAAGGTTGATCTTGTTTCTCCATATGCATCAATAAGAACGGCAATACTGGGTCAGATCAAAGGTCCATCTAGCCCAGTATCCTGTCTTCCAAAAGTGGCCAATGCCAGGTGCCCAAGAGGGAATGAACAGAAAAGGTAATCATCAAGTGATCAATTTCCTGTCACCCATTCCCTGCTTCTAGCAAACAGAGGCTAGGGACACCATCCCTGCCCATTTTGGCTGATAGCCATTGATGGACCTATCCTCCATGAATTTATCTAGTTCTTTTTTTAACCCTGTTATAGTCTTGGCCTATTTCCTTTTGTTTGTTTTAATTCTGCTGCCCAATAAATGGGAGACAAAGACTCGATCCTGCCTTCTGATATGTACCATGCATTGTCTGCAGGTGAAATTCAGATGCTTGTAAGGCAAACAGAGAAATAGCTTTTTTTTTTTTTAAGATATGCATTGATGTGCTCCATATATTGGAGAATGCAATTCAGCCCTAAGAGACAAAAGGCAGTGGGAGTATGCCCTGGGCATGAAAATACCAGTTTAAGGTATAATCTAGTGATTATGTCAAAAGGCTCATGAAGAGGTGGACGGTAGGTTATAACTTGGATAAAGATATGAATTTGTATGACCTTGAGGTAATGAAGGTTCTCAAACTGCTCAGTGGCAGGCAGTGTTCATGAGTCACTTCTAACTTTTTGTTGTTCAGGTAGTGAATAGCAGGAATGTGTCAATGATGTTCTATGGTAAAGAGCTGTTTACTGCAGCCTCGTAGTGGTGTTTTTCTTTAACTTCTTAGCAGCAACATCCACTGAGAGATGCACTCAGTACAAATAATAATAATAATAATAATAATAATAACCTAAATTGTGCATTCTCTAAAGACAAATAAACAACACTAGGGTGAAACTCTGCCATGGTTTATAACCCGTGCAAGTCCACTGCCTTTAAAATAAAATTTGGCCCTTCACTTTAAGGAGAAAAAAGCAGCCCTCCTATAGGAAAACTAACCTAGATAAACAAATGACATATATACTAAATGAGATTATAGAAGCACACAATGGAACACATGCTGTAAAACAAAATCCTTTATAAGCGGCAGTCATCACAGACAAAATCAGAGCAATGTATTCTTGTGGGAGGTGAGAATGTTTTCTTTTACACCACAATGTTTAGTTTCAAATCATTACTTCAGAACAGACAGTGAAAGGGAGCTGCCCTAATGAGTTGTTATGCTGGTTATACATCTATGAGCCATTTCATCCTGGAGTCAGACTCTTATTTTCTAGTGAACATTTGTACTGCTAACAATACATCTACAATTGTATCAATATGTATTTTCTTCCCCTCTTTTGGCTGAAGACTGTGATCTTCTGAGAATAAGGTTTTTCAGGTCATGGGCTGCTACTGATTTACATGTAGATTACTATTCAGAGCTACACATGGTGCCAAGCTCATTTCACTCTAGATGAAGAAAGGAGAATATTTTACAGACTTTGTCACAAACTGAAATGGGTTTTTCATTTTTGTAAGAAGGCCGGCTTGATATTATATGTTCTGCTTATAAAAATATTTAAAGCCCCAGCTAGGGCTTTTGCTCATAGCCCCATGATGTCCAAAAGCAAAAGGCTTTTGAAAATCTGGGCTGCAGCGATTGAGAACAAATGATAATGTTTAGCTTTGCTTCCAGGCCAGCTGAATTGGGGCCTGTGAAGGATTCAGCTGGTTGGAATACACAGAAAATGAGTGTCTCTGCTGGAGTTTTTAAATTATGTATTCTTTCCTGTTAGTATACGATCCTCCTTGAGTGGTTTGCTGACGGTATTAAGCACACTCTTGATGGAGATCTCGGTTCATTTTAGCCTAAAATCCAGTTGAGTTCTCTTGTTGCTAGCTGACTATTCACTTGCAGTGTGTGGTGCTCTTTTTATCTCTCCTTTCCTTTGAGTCCATCATAAAATCTCAGTGTTATTTATCTAGAATATCTCTACTGTGTGTTGCAAAATCTGTCTTTTCATTCACACTGCTATCATGTGACTTCATTCATATCTCTGCAGCTCTATCCATGAAGAAGAAAAAATATTGAGAAAAGCAGAATGGGCACTGTGGGCGAAAAACAGCTTTCATGTTTATCACTTTAATTTAAATACTCGAGTGAATACAACCACCCCTCCTACATCCTTGTCCATTATCACTGTGTTGTTACACAGAATTGTATATCTGATTCATACTATAAACCCTTTTCTATTTGAACCTGTTCGAAGAGGTTTACGTTAACACAAACTAGGTACCTTCTAGTGTGTGCTAGCAGCGTCCACACAGGGAAGTGACAGCACTTTGTTGCATGCTTCAATTTTCCCCTCACAGTCCACACTGTGGTGCAGTGTAGAGATAGAATAAGAAGAAGTGGGGTTCATTCCTATGTTGATCAGTCCTGAAGAGCTGCATAATACTACTTATGTACTCCTTGTGCAGGCCTGCTAGGGAGCAAGCAGCTTCTGCAAGACATGTCAGAACCTAGGGGTTTGTACTCTCTTCCCTGGTAATCTCAAAGTGCTGCCCAGTAGCCAATTGGTGTGACTGGAGTTGCTTCATCACCAAGGAATAAACTGCCTTCTGCTGGGGTCTGGAGTCAGAGGTGTGTGTGTGTGTGTGTGACTCTGTGTGTGTGTGTGTGGGGGGGGAATCTGGACAGGTGAACTAAGTTAAATAAATTTGGGGGTAATGTTGAACCATTGTATGGATTATCTCAGGTGATACTATACCGCATCATATAGGTAATGTATAGGAGTTTTGGTGAGTAGCTCTCTGCAGTTTCTGCCCCCAATGGCCACAATCTTGGCTAACTGACATTTCCATTCTGAATTTCTACAGATACTCACTGTACAATGAAGCTCTCTGGCATCCAGGGAGCAGCTTTGTGTTGCCAAAGCCAGAGAATCTGAACCCTTAGGATTCCCTTTCGAGGAATCTATGCTACATCCTTTCCCTTTCCTCAGTGCCACAGTTGCCAACTTTCACACAATAAATAAGCACCCCGACTTTCACAACAAGCCAAAAATCAAGCTAATCCCATTTCAAAACAAGGCCAAAACAAGTCAATCCCTAAGTCACAGTCTATGAGTATAGATCCCGCCAGCGTGCAGTCTGGGACTGTGGTGGGCCTGCTGTGCACCACTGACTCTCTCCTACCCTTGCCCTTACTTGCCCCTTGCCCCTGCTGCAACAAGCTACAAGCCAAAAACTAGCCAACAAGCAACTCACAAGCCAATGAAGCCAAAAACAAGCCCAATTTCTGCGTTTTTTCGTGGGTTTGGCATGTGTGCCCAGTGTTGTGGGCATGTCCAGGAGAAAGTGAGCATGGTTAAAGTGCCTTATGACATGTTGGCAGCATGGGCAGCCTGATTTGGTCCCAATGGGCCCCAGGGTATAGGAGGCCCAAAGGTGGGCACTTGGCAAACTCTTAAAGCTTTGCCTTCGCTGACAAAAATGGGTTTTTTTACAGCAACATAATTAATGCACTGTAAAATCCTAAATGGAGAAAAGGCACTTGCAGATCTTACCGCAACGTGGTTACGCGAGGTCAGTGCTATACCCTCCCATCTATCCTTGACCTCATCTAGTTTACCTTGTGGTCAAACTACAGTGCCTTGTCTCCACTCTGTTTTTACCATGGGATATGTAACGTGGTACAATATATAGAACTTTAACTCTGTTTTGCTGCAGGCAGGAAAATTTGCTGTGACTGATTTGCCCAGTTAGAGGTCATGAATAAGAAGAGGGAGAGAAGGCATTAGCCAGCCTGAAAGTACAGTACAGTAGAATGATCTGAATTAACAGGTACTATCACTCTGACAAAAGCAAGCCCAAGTGTATTAATGTTTAGAATGAGCTGTTTTCCTGAGCACTATCTTTTTTTAAGAGAAGATATGAGAGATTAATTTATATCCTGCGGAGGCCCTGCAGTTTTACATAACTGTTTCAAGGACACAAGGCCACACTTAGTCACTATTCTGCACTGACTGCTGCATCTCTAATGCAAATCTAAAATGTTTGGATTGCTTCCTGGAACAAGACAACAGTGCTTTTAATTCTGTTAAATGCTAAGCAAATAGCTCCTTCTGGTCTTGAAGTGACAGGCCAGCGTGTATTTGTTTACCATCAGGGATCTGTAGTAGGTAAATCTGGCTTACACTTCATTACTGTTTGCTGTCCTTTCTGTTGCTGTTTACCCTCGTATTTGAAAGGAACCTGACAACTGAAAAATTGGGATTTGTAAATGGATTAATACTGTGTCCCACAAAGATAACTCAAGAAGTCAATGACAGCTGGACTTCCCTTTGAGAGCTAGAAAATATGCCTCAGAAGAGCTGCTTTACCAAATGTATTTATGCATTGTCTCTAATATGTAGGGTCTAATATTATTTCTTCATGCATCTATGAAATTATGTAGCATTTTACCTGGGTAGAAACAAGGGTTTTTTGTTTTTTTTTAAAGGAAATCATAAAATAAAAAAAGTCCAAGGCAGTTAAATCTCATATACCAGGAGATTAAATGAACTTCAGTACATTATAAACAATAAATTAGGTAACCAGAGAATCGTAAAAGCTGTCCTGGGCTTCCAGGGACATTAGTAAGTTGCAGAATGTGAAAGTGTCATCATAACTTTGAAGAAAAGTTTTCTTTTTATTATTGTTCCCCTCATGCATGACAATACAAAATGAAGTCCGATATGAAGAGAAATTCAGAACACTCATGAGCACTAATAATGGTTGCTTGAAACCAGTTTTATTAATAACTTTGGATATGCCGCCTTTGTTGAATACTTTTGCCTATTTTATAGCATTTCTAAGATTATGTGGTCTGTGAATTAAAAGACATGCCTATGATGTACACAGTAGTGTGTAGAATAATACTAATCTAATTAGCTTGACAGTTCACTGGAGACAGGAAACTGTTTTTAGGAATTCTTGTAAGGAAGGAGGGATTGCTCCTTCTAGTTAACATCTGTAATATCCTTTTCCCTCAACTCAGTAGACGAGGGGAAGTTGAAAGTGTGTGTATAGCAACACCAGTAAGGAGTCAGGGCAGAATCTGAGAGCTGAGGGGCAGATATTTAGAATTATACATATACAGGTTGTAGAAGAACAATTATTCTGAGTGTGTGCGCATTCACAATAATTGTATATTAATATTATGCATGTGTGTTTGTGTACTCACTACTAAATATCTGACACTGATTTGCAGCTACTCTCGAGAAGGAGGGACTTTGAGTATGACCAGTGAGGACTAGGCACAGTGCAGAACTGCACTGCACATAAGACAGAGCTTCCTCAGGAGCTGGTAACTGTGTCATTATAGTTGGATCCCTCGGGTACAACCTGGAACTGTGCAACCACTGTGCTCCCTTAATTCTCCACCATGGGTTGTCTCTCACAAAGCTATCAGCATGTGGCATCCCACATCCACCTAATTACATGAATGCTCCCTGAACCACTCACGAATCATACAGAGAAATGCACCAGCCAATTGCTCCTGCCCCAAGCTTTGCACCTCAGAAACGTACCATCTTACACTGCTCAAGACTTTCTTGGACAGTGCAAGCTTATTAATTAGTTTGCCATTTCGTCATAGGAAAGTGGACATGCACCAACTTTTGTAATCTGATCTGAGATTCTCCAAGCACTTCAACCAAAACCATACTGTTTTAGATAAAACATAAAACAGATTTATTAACTGCAGAAAGATAGATTTTAATTGATTATAAGTAGCAGGCATAGAGCTCAGAGTTGGTTACATAAGAAATAAAAATAGAAATGCACTCTAAATCCTAACTTTAATAGATTAACCAATATTTGAAACAAGCAGTCTCTCCCCCTAACAGATGTTACAGGCGGCTCACAGTCCTCAATACTCAGACTGAGCTCTCTTCCAGCCTGGGACCAATCTCCCTAGTTCAGGGGTCGGCAGCCTTTCAGAAGTGGTGTGCCAAGTCTTCATTTATTCACTCTAATTTAAGGTTTTGCATCCCAGTAATACATTTTAACATTTTTAGAAGGTCTCTTTCTATAAGTCTATAATGTATAGCTAAACTATTGTTGAATGTAAAGTAAATAAGGTTTTTTAAAAACGTTTAAGAAGCTTCATTTAAAATTACATTAAAATGCAGAGCCCCCCGGACCGGTGGCCAGGACCCGGGCAGTGTGAGTACCACTGAAAATCAGCTCGCGTGCAGCCTTCGGCACCCGTGCCATAGGTTGCCTAACCCTGCCCTAGTTCAAAGTCTATGTCTTCCAGATGATTTTCCAGGTGCTGAGATGGGGCGGTGGCGGCCAGGGGTGGGAGGGAGAGAGGCCAAGTGATGATGTCATTCTCCATCTTTTATACTTTCTTCCAGCTGCAAGAACGATCCTTACGGTGATGTGGGGGTCAGGCAGTCCCCACTGGTCAGTCAGCCCCCCTTGCATAAGTGCTCTTTCTGGGAAGTCTCTGGGATAGTGAATTCTTTTTGATGGGTCATTAACGCCTGTCTGGCTAGTGATAGGTGCTCCCTTGTCCCTATGAAAGGCCAGCTGTAGGCATCTCCCAACCTCACAACATATTTCAGTAGCACAAAAGGCAATATTTTATAACTTCACATACAATGATAGTAAATACAACAGGATATTAAAAGTTCAACAGATCAAGACTTTTAAAACTATACCATACAAGGCATGCATTGTACAACACATATCATAATTAGATGACAGTGGTGAATATGGGGATTCCAGGGTGCTACTTTGAGGTATAACATGTCACAGTAATAAAGTCACACAAGAACTAAGGACCACCACAAACCTCACCACCTTCCATTCCAATGCATAGTGGAGTCTTTTGAGTTTGTCTTCTCTAATATAAATATATACCAGTGGGTACATATATATACACATGTATATTTGTATGTTAAAAAGCCCTACCAAACCTAAACACAGCAGACACAATTAACCTCTGGGGATAGGATGAAGAGAGAATG
The DNA here is from genome assembly GCF_020497125.1 of Mauremys mutica. Classification (NCBI taxonomy): domain Eukaryota; kingdom Metazoa; phylum Chordata; order Testudines; family Geoemydidae; genus Mauremys; species Mauremys mutica. The sequence goes on along the minus strand of NC_059073.1, from coordinate 95,464,211 downwards.
AACCACACATGAGAGGTATTAGTCATGTTGCTTAATACACTACTGGAAGACTCTCAGATACTGTAGTGATGAAGGCAGTATAAGAACTTGCATAGATTAGAAATGATCTCTTGCAGGATGCTGTGGACTGTATTTGCCACAGGCTGGAGTAGTAGCTGTTTCTCACTGTATATTTTGCCTATGAGCAAGGAGTCTGTTCCCCTCCCCGCCCCAAAGTAGTTCTTGTGGGCATAGCACTTTTACTCAGGATATTTGACCATAGGTAGTATTAGCTACCATTTATTATTTGTATTGTAGTAGCAGCTAGCAGCCCTCTCAAGGATCAGAACTCAGCTGTGCGTGTGTGTATATATCTTTTAAGAAATAGTCCTTGCCCCAAAGAGCTTATTATTATATCCTACATAATGAAAGGTCAGTCAATGGAATCCAAGGTTTCATAGTATACTGAAGAACTTTCTTTCTTAGCTCTATCTAATGCCTACGTACAAAGAATTTTTTGAAGAAAATAAAACATTTATTGTTATAAGTGATCCTTTCTAAGTAAACTTTGCCTGGTGGTGAACAGAAATGTTCTGTTTTAGTAGCAAGCTATTATTCCTTTTACCTTCAATCATAGGGCTGAGGTCAGGAAGGAAAATAGATATATCTCTTTGGAGGTAATTTCCCTGCTCTTTTTCCTTCAACACAGACAATTTTCTCTCTGTTACAAAAGTCTGATAGAATTAACATTGCCATTTTGTAGCTCTTTTCATTTATGTACTGTGTTCAATACCAGCTTTCAATGCCTCTTTGCTACTGTATACCAAGACTTCCGAGGTTAGCAATGGTATCTCTCAAATTCAGAAGATCTAGGTTCTAGTTCTACCTCTGTCGCTGACTTGTGTGACCTTGGGTAAATCACCTAAACTCTCTTTTCTTCAGATTCCCATCTGAAAAATGGGGCTCATGCTGCATATTGATCTTTATAAACTGCCTTAAGAGGTATGCATGAAAAGGCACCATATAAGTGCTAATTATTAAATAATACTCAAAGGCCTTCCTTCTCTTTTGAGGACTCACTGGGGAACATGGTATTGTTTTAGAACATGACAGGTGTGCTCATGATGTACACAGTTTGAAAGAATCCAACTTCTCACCTTCATTCTGTGGCCTTAATCACCAGTCTCTAATAAACCCCATGCTAAAATAATTTTCTCAAATTTGTATCAGTACAACTGTTCAAAGAGCTCAAAATTTTGTTTACCATCTTACTTTTTTCTGAATGCTTTGCCTAAGACGGTTGGTTCAAATTATTCAGACATGACATCTATCTGTGTATACGCACATACAGTAGAACTTCAAAGATGCAAACACCAGAGTTACAAATTCACTGGTCAACTGGACACTATGTGAAACTGGAAGTAACCAATCTGGCAGCAGTGCGCACGCACGCGCACACACACACACAGAGGGAGAGGGAGAGAGAGAGAGAGAGCGGTAAATCCAGGACAAACAGCTACAAGGGTGGGAGAGTAGTAATTAGTCCCAGGGGGTTAAAAGGCCTCTCCCTATCCACTGAGGAGAGATAACCAGGGGGAAATAAGGTTCTGCTGGAAAAGGGGTTACTAGGAAACTAATTAGGTTCACCTGGCTCCAACTGCTTGAGAGCTTTTTAAACCCTCCCCTGTATGGAAGGAGGGCGAGATGAGAGAAGCAGGGAAGCTGCCAGTAGGCTAGGTGCAGCAAGATACTGAACCCTTCCAGGAAGGAAGGCTGCACTCCCTCCCCAGAAGGGAAGGAAAATAGCTTGGCCCTGTGCTACCTGTAAGGATTTGCCTCGCCCAAGCCTGTGTCTCCAAGGCCTGGTCTACACTACGCGTTTAAACCGGTTTTAGGAGCATTAAACCGATTTAACGCCACACCCGTCCACACTAAGAGGCCCTTTATATCAGTATAAAGGGCTCTTTAAACCGGTTTCTGTACTCCTCCCTAACGAGAGGAGTAGTGCTAATATCAGTATTACCATATCGGATTAGGGTTAGTGTGGCCGCAGATCGACGGTATTGGCCTCCAGGCGGTATCCCACAGTGCACCACTGACTGCTCTGGACAGCAATCTGAACTCGGATGCAGTGGCCAGGTAGACAGGAAAAGCCCCGCGAACTTTTGAATATTTCCTGTTTGCCCAGCGTTGAGCTCCGATCACCACGTGTGGTGATGCAGTTAAAAATCAAAATAAAGAAAGAGCTCCCGCATGGACCATGCGTACGTGATCACTGTAAGGGCAGGCAAATCTGTTCTATCAGCACTCCGTTACAGAAGACGAATTAAAAATCATTTTTTAAAAATCTCCAGACAGACGCCATAGCAGGGACTCAGCGCACTGCTGTGTGACAAGCGTAACGGAAAGCCAAGGAATCAAATGGACGCTCATGGACTGGAGGACTCAAGCTATCCCACAGTTCGTGCAGTCTCTCTGAAAAGCATTTGCATTCTTGGCTGAGCTCCAAATGCTTCTAGGGACAAACACAGTGTCCACGGTGGGTCAGGGCATAGCTCAGCAATTTACGCAACCCCCCACCCACCCCCAGAAGTGAAAGGGAAAACAATCCTCTCTTGACTCTTTTACATGTCACCCTATCTTTACTGAATGCTGCAGATAGACACGATGCTCCAGCACTCAACACCAACATCCTTGCTCACCCCCTGCCATGGGTGGCTGATGGTGCAATAAGACTGATATCCATTGTCATCATCAGCCTAATGGCACATGGGGCAGTGCAAAAGGACTGGTAACCATGCCGACTAGCATCAGTTAGGTCAATCAAGGGTGCCTGCCCCTAATTTTTCCTGGTAGATGGTGCAATATGGCTGGTAACCGTCCTCATCATAGCAACAGGGGGCTGAGCTCCATCAGCCTCCACCCTTCATGTGTAAAGAAAAGATTCAATTGCCCCTGGACTAGCAGAGGGATGCTGGGCTCCTCTCCTCCACACTCCTTAATGTCCTGTCTGGACTATCATAGCAGCTGGAGGCTGCCTTCCACTCATTTCTCACTAACAAGTCACTGTGTCTTATTCCTGCATTCTTTATTACTTCATCACACAAGTGGGGGGACAATGCTATGGTAGCCCAGGAAGGCTGGGGGAAGAACGGAATGAACAGGTGGGGTTGTTGCAGGAGCACCCCATGTGAATAGCATACAGCTCATAATTTCTGCAGGATCTGACACAGAGCAGCTGTGCTGTCTGGTTCTATGATACAGTGGTTCTCTAGTACACTTGCCCATATTCTAGGCAGGACTGATTCTATTTTTAGATACCAAAAAGGAGGGATTGACTCAGGGAGTCATTCCCAATTTTGGCTTTTGCGCCCCTGGCTGATCTCAGCCAGGGGCACTTATGACAGCAGCAAATGGTGCAGTGCAAAAGGACTGGTAGCCACGATCATCTTATTACCAATTTATGGTATGGTAGATGGTGCAATATGGCTGGTAACCATCTCTGCTGTCATGCAAAAGCAAAAGCATGCTGCTGTGTAGCGCTGCTGAATCGCCTCTGTGAGCGGCATCTAGTACACATACGGTGACAGTCACAAAAGGCAAAACAGGCTCCATGATTGCCATGCTATGGCATCTGCCAGGGCAATCCAGGGAAAAAAGGCATGAAATGCTTGTCTGCCGTTGCTTTCCCAGCGGAAGGAGTGACTGACGACATTTACCCAGAACCACCCACGACAATGATTTTTGCCCCATCAGGCACTGGGATCTCAACCCGGAAATTCCAAGGGGCGGGGGAGGCTGCGGGAACTATGGGATAGCTACGGAATAGCTACCCACAGTGCAACGCTCCAGAAATCGACGCTAGCCTCGGACCGTGGACGCACACCACCGATTTAATGTGTTTAGTGTGGCCGCGCACACTCGATTTTATACAATCTGTTTTGCTAAACCGGTTTATGTAAATTCGGAATAATCCCATAGTGTAGACGTACCCCAAGGTTAAAAAGGACTGAGCCTGCTGAGGAGAAGGTACTTTGCCACAACACACACACACACACATACACATGTACAGTACTGGGCCTGTGTTGCATATTAAAGGTATGCATATCTGGGCTGCCTGTTCCCACCTCACCCCCACTTGCAGGGAAGCCACTTACAGCAAGACACTGGGGCTGCCAGCCCATGGAAGTCAGAGCCAGCAGAGCAGGAGCAGCACTGGGGTCTCATGTTGGGGGGCTGAGTAGGGAGCTCAGCTGCTGCTGAATCCTGGCCTCGCATGTCAGCTGCTGGATCTGGAGCCCGAACTGTGTTTTGTTCAGAGTTACGAACATTTCAGCGTTACGGACAACTGCTATTCCCGAGGTGTCTGTAACTCTGAGTTTCTGCTATAGATGTGCAAATATCACCCAGTTTTTCACACTTTCAAATGTGCGAACGGGATGTAAATTCTATCTAATTTGTCAACGCATTTGTCAAACTGAGTCTGTGCCCATAATTCTGCAAGCGACGTGTGCAAAGAAAACTTGCATGTACAAATTGAGGCGGGCTTGGACTGAGGTTCCTTTGGAAATTTTGCCCCAAGATTAATCACGGGGTTTCCTAAACACGGGTCGCCGCTTGTGTAGGAAAAGCCCCTGGCGGGCCGGGCCAGTGTGTTTACCTGCCCCATCTGCAGGTGTGGCTGATCGCGGCTCCCACTGGCCGCAGATCACTGCTCCTGGCCAATGGGAGCTGCTGGGACGTACGGGCCGCCACTTCCAGCAGCTCCCATTGGCCCGGAGCAGCGATCCACGGCCAGTGGGAGCCGCGATTGGCCGGACCTGCTTACGGGGCAGGTAAACACACAGGCCCGGCCCGCCAGGGGCTTTCCCTAAACAAGCAGAGTCCCCTGTTTTGAGAAATCCTGATTAATCATGTGCTACAACCTTCAGATCTTCCTTTTGATCTGTGCATAGTAGTGAATGATGTTAATGACACTGGACCCTATTATTGTACCCTACTCACCTTAGAGAGCACTTAACTCCCATTGGGAATTTTACCTTGGTAAGAACCTCAAGATTTGGCTGTACATTTATTAATGCATCGTTTCACTAGTTGCCTTGTTGCAGGATACTGTTACGTTATACTAATGAAACAACCACTTTTGTATAATAAAGGATGCTACTCCTTCCTCATATTACCATACTGTTTAATATCACCAGCTAGGAATCAGCAGAAAACTGTCACTTTGAGAGAGTGGGTTAATATTCATGTTGATGTATTTCACTGTACTGCTCCTTAATTCTCAAGATTCAATGCTGGCCTTGTCCCTTTTTTAATATATTCAGTACATAATCCTTCAACCAAAATATGCAGAGCTGTAAAGTCCGCTTACCCTACTCTCATGTCCATACTACTGTGTTTGCTTTGTCAATATACTTGGAGAACATTAAAAACTGTGTCTTATCAACATTTGTCCAATTTAAATTGAACAAGGCTGAGGTTCTAATCATTCCCACTTAGCTCCAAACGCCCATCTGTTTATATTTTCTATATTTAGTAGCTTGTGATTTTGAAGCGAATGTCCTGATTCCCATATTTAACCTTAGGAACTCTTGAGGTTTGTCCTTTTGTTTACTCTGTGTGTTTTCTAAGTTCACATTTCTTGTCAATATTTTTTAGTAGTGAAAAGTTGTGACTTGTTCTTCCTATTTTTTTATTTTATTTAAGGTAAGTGTTTGGTTCTTGCCATACAGTCATGACTCTGTGCTGAATTGCCTGACATAGCCTATCTGATTTACTGCATATCTAAAATTCTGCTGCCTGGGTTCTGACACAAAAAATACACAAAACTTATTATGCCTGTTGTGACTCCTTTCTCTCTTTGTCACTCACTCCTGATCAAGCATAGAATTGATATATTTTTTTAAGATCTTACTCCTTGCATATAAAGCGCTATGTGACCTGTTTGTGAACATGTAGGATTTGCTGTCTTTATAAAACTCAGCCTGTCCGTTTCAGATTGAATTATGTTGGTCTGATAAGCTTTGCTGTATCAGTCCTCTGATTTCAAAGTTACGTGCTACAGAACTTTGGAATATTCTGCAAGGAGATATTTGTGATATTAGATCTTTGATCCTGCTCAAGAACAAACTGGAAGTGATAACCTATATTTTACTGAGGATTACTCTGTTTAATATTATTCATTTTAATACACTTTTAAAGCACTCTTTACTCAGTTGTGCAGGAGAGCAAGATTGTTTGTGAATCCAGCAATGAGGGAAGAGCAGGGGCTGCTCACCTGATACTCAGAGCAAGGATAGAATCATTGGACTGGAGCGGACCTCGAGAGCTCATCTAGTCCAGTCCCCTGCACTCATGGCAGGACTAAGGATTATCTAGATCATCCCTGACAGGTATTTATCTAACCTGCTCTTAAAAATCTCCTATGATTGAGATTCCACAGCCTCCCTAGGCAATTTATTTATTAACTGTCCTGTTTAGTCTTCCACCAGTTAGGAAGTTTTTCCCTTGCTGCAATTTAAGCACATTGCTTCTTGTCCTATCTTCAGAAGTTTAGGAGAACAATTTTCTCCTTCCCTGTAACAACTTGAAAACTGTTATCATGTCTCCTCTTAGTCTTCTTTACTCCAGACTAAACAAACCAATTTTTTCAGGCTTCCCTCATAGGTCATATTTTCTAGACCTTTAATCATTTTTGTTGCTCTTCTCTGGACTTTCTCCAATTTGTCCACATCTTTCTTGAAATGTGGCACCCAGAACTGGACACACTATTCCAGTTGAGGCCTAATCAATGAGGAGTAGAGCGGAAGAATTACTCCTCATGTCTTGCTTACAACACTTCCGCTAATACATCCCAGAATGGGGTTTGGGTTTGTTTCGTTTTTTTTGCAACAGTGTTAACAGTGTTGACTCATATTTAGCTTGTTATCCACTATTACCCCAGATCCCTGTCTTCAGTACTGCTTCCTAGGCAGTCATTTCCAATTTTGTATGTGTGCAACTGATTGTTCCTTCTCAACTGGAGTACTTTATAATTGTCCATATTGAATTTCATCCTATTTCTTCAGACCATTTCTCCAGTTTGTCCAGATCATTTTGAATTTTGATCCTATCCTCCAAAGCACTTGCAACTGCTCCCAGCTTGGTATCATTTGCAAACGTTATAAGTGTACTCTCTATGCTATTATCTCAATCACTGATGAAGATATGGAACAGAACCAACCCAGAACTGATCCTTGTGGGATCCCATTCAGTGTGCCCTTCCAGCTTGACTGAACCACTGATAGCTACTCTGGAGGAATCATTTTCCAACTATTTATGCACCCACCTTATAGTAGCTTCATCTAGGTTGCATTTCCCAAGATTTGTTTATGAGAAGGTCATGTGAAACTATCAAAAGCCTTACTAAAGTAAAGATATACCACATCTACCACTCCCCCCCCCCACCCCACAAGGCTTGTTACCCTGTCAAACAAAAGCTATTAGATTGGTTTAACATTATTTGTTCTTGACAAATTCATGCTGACTGTTACTTATCACCATATTATCTTCAAGGTATTTTCAAACTGATTGCTTAATTATTTGCTCATTTATCTTTCTGGGTACTGAACTTAAGCTGACTGGTCTGTAATTCCCCGAATTGTCCTTATTTCCCTTTTTATTGATGGGCACCATATTTGCTCTTTTCCAGTTCTCTGGAATCTCTCCCATCTTCTATGACTTTTCAAAGATAATAATTAATGGCTCAGATGTCTCCTCAATGAGCTCCTTGAGTATTCTAGGATGTATTTAATCAGTCCCTGGGTGACATGAAGACATCTAACATATTTAAGTAATTTTTAACTTGATTTTTCGCTATTTTAGTCTCTGATCCTACCTCATTTTCACTGGCATTTATTATGTTAGATGTCCAATCACTACTAACCTTTTTGGTGAAAACTGAAACAAAAGAAACAACGAAGAGTCCAGTGGCACCTTAAAGACTACCAGATTTATTTGGGCATAAGCTTTTGTGGGTAAAAAAACACTTCTTCAGATGCATGGAGTGAAAATTACAGATAGAGGCATAAATATATATTGGCACATGGAGAGAAGGGAGTTACCTTACAGGTGGAAAACCAATGTTGAAGGCCAGTTCAGTCAGGGTAGATGAGGTCCACTCCCAATAATTGATGAGGAGGTGTCAATACCAAGAGAGAGAAAATTGCTTTTGTAGTGAGCCAGCCACTTCCAGTTGCTGTTCAAGCCCAAATAGATGGTGTTAAGATTGCAAATGAATTGTAGCTCTGCAGTTTCTCTTTGAAGTCTGTTTTTGAAGTTTTTTTGGTTGAAGAATGGCTACTTTTAAATCTGTTATTGAGTGTCCAGAAAGATTGAAGTGTTCTCCTACTGGCTTTTGTATGTCACCATTCCTGATGTGTGATTTGTGTCCATTTATCCTTTTACATAGAGACTGTCCGGTTTGGCCAATGTACATGGCAGAGGGGCATTACTGGCACATGATGGCATATATCACATTAGTAGATGTGCAGCTGAATGAGCCTCTGATGATGTAGCTGGTGTGGTTGGATCCTATGATGGTGTCGCTAGAGTAGATATGGGGACAGAGAAGGCAATGGGGTTTGTTACAGGGATTGGTTCCTGGGTTAGTGTTTCTGTGGTGTGGTGCAGTGTGTAGTTGCTGGTGAGTATTTGCTTCAGGCTGGGGGGCTATCTGTAAGTGAGGATTGGCCTGCCTCCCAAGGCCTGTGAGAGTGGGGGATCATTTTCCAGGATAGGCTGTAGATTGTTGATGATGCGCTGGCGAGGTTTTAGCTGGGGGCTGTACGTGATGGACAGTTAGTCAATTAAAAGATTCCCATTGATCTCAGTGGCCTTTGAATCAGGCTCACAGTTACAACCTAACATCAAATGATTTTTTAGACTAAAATAATAAAGATATGACAGTTGTTAATGTGTATGATCACTCATACTTCCAAATAACTGCATGGTTACATTTTTTAAAGCAGCAAGAAATCCTGCCAGAATCTGACTTGGATAAACTTCCCTCTCTCCCCCCTTCCACCTCATCAAAATGATTTTTTACAAGAAATCCTCCCAGAGAGAGAGGAGAGATGGGCCTTGTTTCTGTTCCATGCTAATTAAAGGGGCAGGATTATAATCTCAAAAGATGGGGATTATAAATGGAAATGGTAATTGTATAGAATTAAAATGAAGGTGGGTTGCTAAGAGGACCTCAATGACTGGTATATTTCAAGGCCTTGATGGAGATCATCAGTTGCTAATCAAAATATATAGGTTAATGTAATACTTAATTAGTACCTCTATGCTTGGCAGTTCATAGCCCTGGCACCACTGGGATTCCTGCATTAGTTACAAAAGTTAAAAAAAAATTGCTTGAGCCCTGGCATCTAATTGCTTGTGCCATGGCACCCCTTTCATTACAAATTAAGCACAGGGTTAATGGCTAGTGAGATGGTACAAGGTTAGAAAATGTGAGATTAGTGATTTTTTTTAAGTGCTACTTTTCAAACCCTAAAAACCATTAAAACCAGTAGACGGAGAGGAGAATTAACTGAGGGTAATCTCATAGTGAAATTGCTACTGGGTCAGTGCTAAACCAAAATAGAATTGATTGAAAAAGACAGTAGAATAACTGAATGGAGCGTGATTATTTGAAGGAAAAAAAATATAGCGCATGGTGGAGAAATTCAAATAAAGGAAGCATACCATATTGCAGAATTATGGGCCTGTCGATTTAAAGATGACAATGCACTGAAGTTAAGAATTGAGGAGAAGAGAGAGTAAGAATGAAAGTAGATATTGCATCTGAAGGGAGCACTGTAAAATAGATAGTTGGCTTATGTGAAAGCATTCAGGATTGAACTGAAAAAAGTGAAAAGATAAAATTATATATAAAGATATCCTTCTGGTCTTTGGGACGTGATGAGAAGGTGCTTCAGGGTTATGTTTATATAGATAACTGAGGCCAATATTGTAGAGGGAACACTGATCATAGGGAACTTCAATTACTTTGTTACTGATGTCAGTATAAATTGGGGAATTGCAAAATAAGATCTCTGTTTCCAGATGCAATGTAAAATATTTCCTTCCTATACTTTGCTGAATGAGAACTGAAGATATTCTGTGTAACCCCCAAGAGTGAATCCGGTCAGATTACAAGATAAGAAATGGCAGTGTTTTACTGCTCATTAGGTCTGGATGGGCAAAGCCAAAAATATTAAGTTATTTTCCTGCAAATAGCCCCTGTGGATTTACTCTGCTGCTATTAGCCATCCCTTTCTCTTTGTCAAACTTGTGCAAGTTATTGTTTATACACGGGAGTGTTCGCCAAAAGCAAAAGGGCTAAGAGTTTGTCCACATTGAAAATGCTCACATAGCCTTTTAAAAGCTCCGTGTGGGATGTGAGAAAGAGGGTGTTTGCAGTACAACAGGACAAACAAAAATAAATAAACCAATAACAAAATAAGTGGAGCAAGAGCTGTAGTGCAGAGGGAGTTAGTGTGAAACCAAAGCCAATTCCAACACAGGATTCCCTTGCCTAGTGGCAGTTCAATGCAGCGATATTCAGGGTCACTTGAGTGTGTACCTGGAGAATGGCTAGGTGTGACGATGCTGTTCTCACAGGACCCAACTGAGAGTGCCAATTCAGGACCAATTGCTTAAACAGGGCAGTTACAGCCCTAGGCTGGGGATTTTCCAACTCTAAGGCAAACCAAACCAGCCAAAGAGGACTTCGGTTTCACCCCACTGGCTAACCACAAGTCACACAAGCAATTTCCTTAGACACTCCAGTCTCCCAGTATCACCACCAGTGCCACTCGTCCTGGGGATGAATGGTTATGAAAACCAACACCCCAATAAAAGAAAAAGGTTCTCTTGATCCCAAAGAATGAAGCCCCAGACCCAGGTCAATATACACATCAGACCTTACCCACAAATCACGCTGTTGCCAATCCTTTAGAATCTAAAATCTAAAGGTTTATTCATAAAAGGAAAAAGGTAGAGATGAGAGCTAGAATTGGTTAAATGGAATCAATTACATACAGTAATGGCAAAGTTCTTAGTTCAGGCTTGTAGCAGTGATGGAGTAAACTGCAGGTATAAATCAAGTCTCTGGAGTACATCCCCCGCTGGGATGGGTCAGTCAGTCCTTTGTTCAGAGCTTCAGTTTGTAGCAAAGTTCCTCCAGAGGTAAGAAGCAGGTTTGAAGACCAGATGGAGATGAGGCATTAGCCTTATATAGGCTCTTCCAGGTGTAAGAACACTTCTTTGTTCTTACTGTGGAAAATTACCGCAAAATGGAGTCTGCAGTCACATGGGCAAGTTCCTGCACACCCTGCTGAGTTACAAGGCGTATCTGCCTCCTCTCAATGGGTCAGTTATGTAGCTGATGGTCCTTAAGTGGGCCATCAAGCAGGCTAGGCAGAGCTAACACCAACTTGTCTGGGGTGTTTCCCAGAAACACAGCACAAATTTGAAATACAGACAGTATAGATCCAATACTCATAACTTCAAGTACAAAATGATACAGACATACAGACAGCATAATCATAACCAGCAACCCATAACCTGGTCTTAGACACCTTATATGACCCCCTTTACATAAGATTTGGTGCCACTACAGGACCTTGGTTGCAAACCATGTTCTATATGGTCCCAGTTTATATCAATAACGGCACACTAGGTAATGTGGTTGCGGAATTGGTGGTTCATGTTTTGTATCCCTGTCACAGATCCAGTCAAGAGCCCCCTCTTGGCAATCAGACTACTGTGAAGATATCTAGCCATTGAATTCAGAGGTGTTTTAATCTGCTCATTCACTGTTCTTGTCTGGGGGACTCCTAGGCACACTCTTGTGGTGCAGATCTGGCACCCCCACCCACCCTTGAAAGCTTAGCCCACTCAGTCCCCTACCAAGCCCACTTGTAATACTGACAGACCCCGGTCATTGGCTTGTGGGATCAAACCTGGAACCTCTGAAGCTTAGTGTATGAGTCTCTACTGCATGAGCTAAAAGCAACATGGCTCTTAGCCAAGGCTGTAGCTGACTCATCAATCTCTAGATGGTTTAGGTGCCAGTAGAGGGGACAGAGGACCACACCGAGCAGGCATGGGTTACATTTGCACAGGATTCTAACATTCTACTGCTCGTCATTTAAGCAATAGAAATATATCCTGAATGCAGCAGCCCTCACTCTAGCTCATCCTTCCTTTGTAATTCCTTGAGGGACAAGTGTTTTTCAGATAGGCCAGGCTCTCCTGCCTCATCAGGCTTCTGCAACAATTTTTCTCCTTGAGCTGAAGAAAGTGGCCAAGGACTCCTAATAGATCAGCCCCTGCCCTTTATAGCCTTCCAGTCTCTCTGGTTGATGACTCTTAGATCATCTTCCCCAGGTGATCCCAAATTTTTGCCAGGTGACCTCTCTCCTGACAAAAGCATTTTTCCTGGTTTGGAGCCAGTCTGCCAGCTAAGGTGTTCGTAATGGATTGGAGGACCAGCCCAAGTTAACAAGCCTCAATTTTCAGCTCTATACCACTACATCTTGGAATTTCATGGAGGTAAAAGCATAGCTGAGAAGGCAATTAGCCCCCCACATTCAAAATATACCTTGGCAAATATACATACAGAGTTTATATTTTCATACAGAGTATGCCCTTGTTGCCAAGAAGGCTAACGGCATTTTGGGCTGTATAAGTAGGAGCATGCCAGCAGATCGAGGTACATGATCGTTCCCCTCTATTAGGCATTGGTGAGGCCTCATCTGGAGTATTGTGTCCAGTTTTGGGCCCCACACTACAAGAAGTATGTGGAAAATTGGAAAGAGTCCAGTGGAGGGCCAAAAAAATGATTAGGGGGCTGGAGCACATGACTTATGAGGAGAGGCTGAGGGAACTGGGATTGTTTAGTCTGCAGACGAGAAGAATGAGGGGGGATTTGATAGCTGCTTTCAACTACCTGAAAGGGGCTTCCAAAGAGGATGGATCTAGACTGTTCTCAGTGGTAGTAGGTGACAGAACAAGGAGTAATGGTCTCAAGTTGCAGTGGGGGAGATTTAGGTTGGATATTAGGAAAAACTTTTTCACTAGGAGGGTGGTGAAGCACTGGACTGGGTTACCCAGGGAGGTGGTGGAATCTCCTTCCTTAGAGGTTTTTAAGGTCAGGCTTGACAAAGCCCTGGCTGAGATGATTTAGTTGGGAATTGGTCCTGCTTTGAGCAGGGGGTTGGACTAGATGACCTCCTGAGTTCCCTTCCAACCCTGATATTCTATGATTCTATGACTTCACAACTTGTACAGGCAGATCCCCAGCTTGTATTAATCCCATTTACCTGTGTAATCCATTATACCATGTAGCGCCTTGATCTGTCACCTCCACTCCAGGATACCCCTGGGGGCTGATCAGGCCCCAAGATATCAGCATCGTCTGTGCACAAACAGCAGCACTACTAGAGGAGAAGAGAGGGCAATGCCAGCAGATAGGATAGTCTTCATATCAAAAATAGCATTTGGGTCCCTTGTCAATAAGGCAGTCAATGGCAGGGTTTTCAAATGAGAAAATAATTGAAATAGAGATGTCAATGCTAAAAGCATCTTGTATTATCTTTCTCACCTCCACTTCTATATCCTGTTTTCTGCTGATACTCACCTCTGCTCTGGCATTGTGTAATTCAGTTCATTAATTTTAATAAAGGCCAACCTCTCAGCATTGCCTGAGAGAAGTCCCACAAATGGAATGCCACCGTTATTTTACTTATGTCCTGTCTGTTTTAGTGTTTGGAGCTCTGCTGAAGAGGTTAAAGGGGATGCAGCAGGGGAGAGCAGTGTGTGGTCCAGAAGAGCTTGGTGTATTCTGGCAAGAATGGCAGGAGTCAGAGTGCAGTTTGTGGAAGCTCCGTGTGCTTGTGTGGGGGATGAATACTAAATGTACTGGTCTGGGAGTGTAATATTTGGTGAGCCGGGTGAGAGAGGCTCAACTGCAGTGATCTGACTTCTCCATTCCAGCAAAAACAGCCTGAAGGTAATGGAAAGAGAAAAGAGATTTTGCGGAGGGAAAGCAGAGGGGAAGATTTATTTGTTTGTTTGTAAGGTCTGTGGCCGGGAGAGAATCATAGGACCTTGTGGAGCTAGGAGGGCTCTTGTATCAGCTAAAGGATGAGCATTTAAGAGAAGTTTGTGACTCTATGGGTATTTCTAGCACAAGTTGCAGTAAAATTGCAGCAAAAAGTCACTTTTGCTTTAAACATATAACAAGTGGAAATCTGGGAGAACTGGAAGATTGGGAGTTGTTTGCATTGTTGGAGTTAAGACAGAAGATTGTACACCTCAATGCTACAGCCAAAAAAAAAATCAAATTGAAACCACTAAAGAAGAAACATTTCAGAAACCATGTGATAAAAATTAAAGATGCTTGAAATACAATGTCAGGAAAGCATGAAGGAAATTAAAATCCAAACTCCTATGAAAAACTGATAGGATTTTTAAATCCCCATTTAAAAAAAAGGCTTTAAAATAATAGAAGAGATTGGCAACCCCTACCAAAAAGACCGTTTCACACTTTGGCTCATCAAATTAATAGTGGAATTTGAAAGGGATGTACTGAGGAAGGGATTACGAAAGCTGTAGTTAGAGCAGTTTGCGCACGGCTGAGCAACAGGACCTACCTGAAAGGGAAAACTGATCAGATCATGCCAAAACTGAGGTGCATTGTAAGGTCCTATTATCAGGAAAGAGATGCAACTGAACTTCACTGGCAGCTGTTAGAGCAGCACAAGAACTGAAGAGTCACCTCAGGATTGTCTAGTC